>NW_027397070.1:28853298-29129261 GCF_003265705.2 Callorhinus ursinus
GTGGGAGGATGGGTTAGCCTGGTGATGGGTATTAAAGAGGGCACATTCTGCGTGGAGCACTGGGTGTTATGCACAATGAATCATGGAACACTACATCAAAAACTAATGATGTGATGTATGGTGATTAACATAACATAATAAAAAATTTTTAATTTAAATAAATATGTTAATTAAAAAAAAAGATCCTATTGTCTCAAAGATTCCAGCCTAATAGGGAACCTTTGCTTATCTGCCAAGTCTCAGTTAGATGCCACTTTGCTTCCATAACACCACAAGCACTTCCTCACATTATCACACTGAATAATACCTGACCATTAACTTGATATCAGCTACTTCTCTATCTTGGTCTTGCTTATGTCCCTGGTCCCTAACACCCTGACTGACATCTATTAGGGTCAACAAACATTTGAATGAATAAATGGAATCTTATTTCATGCTGGGTTAAAAACCCAAGTAAAATGAGAAAAAAAGTACTCTAGCTATATTGCCTAGTAGGATGCCGTTAGAAGTGCCCCCTTGCCAAAATTGATTTCAGTACTTGTCAGGACACACAGAACAGACTTTGTAGCTGGGGGAAAGTAGGTACCATTAAAACTCATTGACTCTGTATTTTCTTTTAATATCTCCCCACCACCATTTATCCTTCTTTTCTCCTTAGGATCTCTCTACTTCTTTAGCCCTAAGTGTCTTTAGCTACCTTTCACCTACTGCCTAATATCCAAGAGAGTAACTTTACCTTCTGGCCTCCACATGTCCAATTATTCCCAACCTTCATTACCTTTTTTAACTTCTTTTCACATTTCATTTTAACTTTAGGAGAATTCATTCTCAACAACAACTGCTAGAGAAGTTCTATTCTTCTTTTCTCTAAAAATGTTTGCCAGAGAGATACTAGATAATCCCATTATATAATATTAGGCAGAACTCAAATGAACCTGTCTTTGCTGTTAAGTTATTTGATAAAAACACAATGTAAATATTTCAGTTAGCAAATCCTATGAATTCAGAACATGAAGTGTGGCTCGGGTTTGGTACAGATAGGTGCAAGGAGAACCCCTGCTCCAGGTCTGAGCTTTGCGCTGCAGACCTGATCAGTTTTGTCATTATGTCTAGAGGTGATAAGACCACAGGAGGTCAGCTCATTCTAATCAAACCCACAGGACTCAAATGCCAATTACTTCCTTTATAATGAGAATTACAAATTCTCAACAGACTGAATTCTCAATTTTTCTGATTAGTCCATTTCTTTTGGTTTTGTCTGTAGGCAGATACATATGAGAAGTTAAATCATCTGCTTACTTGTTCAGCACAGAATTACAGCAAGAGAAATTGGGTGGAGGCAAGAAGTATCCCCTTCTCTTGAAAATTCTGGAGTACAGTGTTGGGTAGAATTGGTGAAAGAAAAAAGTCTGTTAACTCTCTGGCTAATGTTCCCTTCCTTTCCTTTAAAACTGAGTTCCTCAAAGAATAGCTACACATCTTTTGCCTACTTGCTTTCTTTTCATTCACTCTTTAGCCAGCTGACATGAGCTTCTGTCTATGGTACTCTATTAAAACCATTTTTTGAAAAAAGTCCTAATAACCTATTTATAGCAAAATCCAACAGGCCTTTACTAGTTCCATAATTTCCTTAAGATTTTTTCATGTAATTCACTTGTTCATTCATTATTAATTCAAAATGTAATGGCATCTTTGCCAAAGTTGTTTCTAATCCTTTTTTGGTTTGTTTCTGTCTTGTCCACTAGAGCAAGTTCCAGGTCTGTTTTCTTCACTATTGTATCTTCGGCTCCTACCACAGCACCAGACACATAACACACTCAATAAAATTGAGTGAATGAAGGAGAAAATGAAAAAATTAACATATAAGGTTTTCACTTCTGGCAGTGACAGCACAAGATGCTCCACAGACTCATTCCCCCATGAAAATGGTGAAAATTATAATTAGGAAAAAAACCACTTAAAATCTCTGGAAATGGTCCATGGTCCTAAGGGCATAGAGAAAATAAAGAAGCATTTATTCAAAAATATCTACTAAACCCCAATAAGAACTGCAAGAGTCTGTGGGACTTGAACGAAGAACTACATCTTCTCTCCAGCCCCAGCACTGAGATAGAAACTCTACTTCAGACTGGTAGGGCCCAGAATACAGGGAACCCTTTCCCCTGAGTTCCCAGTTAGAGG
Organism: Callorhinus ursinus; assembly: GCF_003265705.2. Classification (NCBI taxonomy): domain Eukaryota; kingdom Metazoa; phylum Chordata; class Mammalia; order Carnivora; family Otariidae; genus Callorhinus; species Callorhinus ursinus. The sequence continues at coordinate 28,855,480 of NW_027397070.1, forward strand.
ACTATCTTCCCAAGAGGGGCAGAATTTTAGCAGTTTTCATCCTACCTCAGCTGCCTGTTGCTGAGGCTAAGTTCTAGGAGAATGCATCCAATAGAGGGGGCTCTCATCTTCTGCCCAGCCTCCATGAATGGGATAAAGGCTTTACCTTGAGCATGGTGCCACTGAGAATACTGGGACCCTAAATGCCCTTGCTGCAGTTTGTGGGGGCAAGGATTCCATGACAAGAGAGGCAAACCAAGAACATCTAGGGCTGCTACCCCATCCACAGAGCACTTAGCTGCACAGTGGGGATGCCACTTAGAAGTATGCCATTGTCCTCACCTCCAGTACAGAGTCATGGCCCAGAGATTTTGCCTGGGAGAAGTAGTCTACAAAACAGACAGTTCCAGATCTCTCCCCAAGGAACTGACTTCATTCACAATAGAATGTAGAGAAGTTCAACCCTAAGGGTATTCCCAAAAACAAAAGCTGTGGTAAAAGGAAATGGGAGAGAATTGATAGATTCATTAGAGATACATGCTAAGCTACAGGGTGACTAATTTGCTGAAAAGAATTGGGAAAAGAGACAGATGGGAAGAACAACTGGAGTCAGAACAAATTTCAAATACTTACCTCTACAACTCTATCTTCAAAGGAGCCAGAATTTGATTGAATTACTTTAATAAAGTAATTTATGCACCAGTATTGTTGGAAGCAATACAGCAATCAGCTGGCAACTAGTGGCACTTAATACTAAATGTAGTCAGAAAAAGAGACCATCCAAGACCATCCCTGCAAAACCACTTCCAACTCAGGATGACTGTGGGCACACATAAGGCTGTGCTCCCTAGGTAGCAACATCAGAGATTTCAAACTGTAAGGAGGACATAGATTTCACCAAAGTAATCCAGACAGTCACTAAACAAATAAACAAGCAAGTAACAAAAACAAGCCCCAGGGTGGGAATCTAATACTCAGAGTTGCTACAATATATTATCTAAAATGTCCAGGTTCCATAAAAAAAAAAAAAAAAAACAACTATGAGACACACAAAGAAATAAGAAAGTATGTTCTTTATACCAGAAAAAAGCTGGAAACAAACTACATGTGCGAGTGACCAGATGTTGGATTTAATGAACAATGACTTCAAAGTAAACATTCTTAATATGTTCATAGAACTGAAGAAAATCATGATTAAAGAAGTAAAGGAAGGCAATGATGACAGTGTTAACATCAAATAGAGAATATCAATAGAGATAGAACTTATGGGGGAAAATGAAAATTTTGCATTTAAAAAGTACAATAACTGAAATTTAAAAATGCACTAAAGGAGCTCCATTGTAGATCTGAACTGGCAGAAAAAAAATTAGCTAACTTGAGATAATTGACAAAGATTATGCAATCTGAGGAACAGAGAGAACAAAGAATGAAGACAAATGAAAAGAGCCTCAGAGATATGAGAGAGAGCATTAAGAATACCAATATATATATACTGGAGTACCAGAAGGAGAGGAGTACCAGAAGGAGAGGAGAAATAGAAAGGGCAGAAAAAATATTCAAAGAAATAATGGCTAAAAAGTTCCCAAATTTATTGAAAAACATTCATTTACACATCTAGGAAGCTCAATGAACTTCAAGTAGGATAAACACAAACAGATTCACAAATAGACACATTGTAGTAAAAATGCTGAAAAACAAGAACAAATAACACCAAAATTTGTATGGAACCATAAAAGCCCCCAAATAGTCAAAGGAATCTTGAGAAAGAAGAACAAAGCTGGAGTTATCACAATCCCAGATTTCAAGATAAACTAGAAAGCTGTAGCAATCAAAACAGTATGGTACTGGCATAAAAAAAGACGAATAGATCAATGGAACAGAAGAGAGAATCCAGAAATAAACCCATGCTTATATGGCTAATTAAGCTATGACAGAAGAGTCAAGAATATACAATGGGGAAAAGACAGTTTCTTCAGTAAATGGTGCTGAGAAAACTAGACAGCTACATGCAAAAGAATGAAACTGGACCACTTTCTCACACCATAAACCAGAATAAACTGAAAATGGATTAAAGACCTAAATGTGAGACCTGCAACCATAAAACTCCTAGGAAAAAAACAAAGGCAGCTATCTCTTGGACATTAACCTTAGCAACATTTATCCAGATAGGTCTCTTCAGGCAAGGGAAACAAAAGCAAAAATAAACTATTGGGGGTATACCAAAATAAAAACTTCTGCATAGCAAAGGAAACCATCAACAAAACAAAAAGGCAACCTAACAAATGGAGAAGATATTTGCAAATGATATGTACAGTAAGGGGTTCATATTCAAAATATATAAAGAATTTCTACAACTCAACACCAAAAAAAAATAAACAGTCCAAATAAAAAATGGGTAGAGGACCTGAACAGACATTTTTCCAAAGAAGTCATACAGAAGACCAACAGACACAGGAAAAGATGGTCAACATCATTAATCGTCAGGGAAATGTAAATCAAAACCACAATGAGTTATCACCTTACACCTGTCTGAATGGCTAGACTCAAAAAGACAAGAAAAAACAAGTTTTGGTGAGGATGTGAAAAAAAGGAACCCTCGGACACTGTTGCTGGGAATGTAAACTGATGCAGCCACTGTGGAAAACAATATGGAGGTTTCTTAAAAAATTAAAAATAGAAATACCAGATGATCCAGTAATTCCACTACTGGATATTTACGCAAAGGAAATGAAAACACTAATTCAAAAATATATAGGCGCCCCTATGTTTATTGCAGTATTATTTACAATAGCCAAGATATGGAAGCAATCCAAGTGTCCATCAATAGATGAATGGCTAAAAAAAAATGTGGCACACACACACACACACACACACACACACACACACACACACAATGGAATATTACTCAGCCATAAAAATGAGATTTTACCATTTACAATAACATGCATGGACCTAGAGTGTATTATGCTAAGTGAAATAAGTCAGACACAAATACCACATGATTTTACGTATATGTGGAATATAAAAAATAAATAAAACAAACAAACAACAATAACAGAAAAAAAAAAAAGCCAGACTCTTAAATACAGGAAACAAACTGGTAGTTGCCAAGTGGGAGGTGGATGAAGGGATAGGTAAAATCGATGAAGGGGGTTAGGAGGTATAAACTTCCAGTTATAAATAAATAAGTTACAGAGATGAAAAGTACAGCATACAGAATATAGTCAATAATAAAGTTAAAATGTATGGTGAGTACACTTATCATGGTGAGCACAGAGTAATGTATAGAATTGCTAAATCAATATGTTGTACACCTGAAACTAATACAACATTGTATGTTAATTATACTTCAATTAAAAAAAAAAAAAAGAAATACCAAAGAAAATTCTTTAGGCTGAAAGCCCCACACACCAAAAAAACAAAAAACAAAAAACAAAACACCCCACAAAAACACACAAAAAACCAAAAAGCACCAGTAAAGGCAATTAATGTAATTACAAAAGATAGTGCAAATGCATTTTTTTCTTTCTTTTAATTGTTTGACCAAAGCATATAGAAATGTAGCATATTTGTCAATAACAGCACAAAGGAGGTGGATGAGAGCAAAACCCTACTGACCCAAAGAAATTACTCCAGATGTGAGCTAAATCCATAGAAAAAAATGAAGAGAAGCAAAAATGATAAATAAGAAGGTTGATATAACAAAAGCTATAATTATATACTTACTCTCCTTTCTCCTCTCAGCTTTCTTAAAAGTCATAAAATTGGGGCACCTGGCTGGCTCAGTTGGTATAGGAGGCAAATCTTGATCTCAGGGTTGTGAGTTCAAGTCCCACATTGGGTACAGAGATTACTTACAAAATTAAAATCTTTAAAAAGTCATAAAATAATGTAAAGTAAGCATTATAACAATGTTTTATTGGGTTTGTAATATTTACAGAAGTAATATGTATAACAATAATATGTAACAAAAATAACATCCACAACAAAAAGGAGAAAACAGAATATAGCTCTACAGAAATAATGTTTCTATATCTCACTGCAATATGACATACATATGTGTGTGTGTCTGTGTGTGTGTGTGTGTGTGTGATAAGCACTAGAGCAACTCTAAAGAAATGACCCCCCAAAAAGTGAAAAATCATGAAAGAATTAAAATGCTATATTTGAAAATACTCACTTCATGCCAAACAAAGCAGTATAGGAGAAACAAAGGAAGAAAAGATATGAGTCATATAGAGAACAAAGAGTAGAATGGCAGACATAAATCCAGCTATATCAATAATAACATTAAATGTGAATCATGTAACAACCCAAGTAAAAGGCTGGATTAAAAAATAAAAACCAGGATCCAACTATATGCTTTTATAGGAGACACACATTATATTCAAAGATACAAATATATTGAATGTAAAAGGATGGAAAATGATATATCATGCAAAGACCAACTGCAAGAAATCAGGAGTAGCTATACTAATAGGTAAAATAGACTTTAAAACAGAAAACATTACTAGTGATAAAGAGAGACATTTTAAAAGAAGATAAATACATCAGGAAGATATTACAATTATAAACATATATGACCCTAAAAACAGAGTATCAAAATACATAAAGCAAAGACAATGAAGGGAGAAATAAACAATTTAACAACAATAGTTGGATACTTCAGTACTCCACTTCAATAATGGATAGAGAGAACAAAAGCAGAAGTTCAACTAAGAAACAGACGATTTGAACAACACTATAAATCAACTATCACTGGTGAATTCTACAAAACATTTAAGGAATTAGTATCAATTCTTCAGAAACTATTCCAAAAAATACAAGAGGAGGTAATACTTTCCCACTCTGTGAAACCAGTATCACTCTGAAGCCAAAATGAGACATAAATTTCATAGAAAACTACAAACCATTATCTCTTATGAATATGGATACAAAAATCCTAAACAAAACACTAACAAACTGAATCCACTACCACATATAAAGAATTATAAAGCATGACCAATTGGGATTTTTTCCCAGAATGCAAGGTTGGTTTAACATCGGAAAACCAATTAATATAATATACCATATTGATAAGATACAAAACAGAAACCACATGATCATCTCAAAAGATGAAGTAAAAGCATCTCATACAATCCAAAACGCTTTCATGATAAAAAAATATTCAACAAACTAGGAATAGAAGAAACTTTCTCAACTTGATAAAGGGCATGCACAAAAACCCGCACATTATACCTAATGATAAAAGACTGGATGCTTTCTCTCTGACTTCAGGAACAAGTCAAGGATGTCCACTCTTCCCACTTCCATACAACTTTATACTGGAGGTTTGAACAAGGGTAATTAGGCAAGAAAAAGAAAAATCATCTAGACTGGAAAGAAAAAGTAAAACTATCTCGATTGGCAGATGATATGAACCTGTATACAGAAAATCCTAAGGAATCCACTACAAAACAATTAGAATAATAAATGTCTTTAGCAAGGTCATAAAATACAAGATCAATATACAAAAATCAATTGTATTTCTATACACTAATAATGAATAATCTGAAAATGAAATTAAGAAAACAATTTCAGTTACAATAGCATCAAAAAGAATAAAATATTTAGGAATAAATTTAACAAAAGTGAAAAACTTAATACTCTGAAAATTACAAATAATTGGTAAAAGAAATCATTATTAAAGAAGATATAAATAAATGGAAATATCCCATGTCCATGGATCAGAAGACTTATTATTGTTATCATGCCAATACTCCTCACATTAATCTATACATTTAAAACAATCTCTATCAGAATCCTTGCTGAGGTCTTTATAGAAATTGATAAGCTGTTCCTAAAATTCATATGGAATTGAATTTTAGAATAACCAAAATAATCTTAAAAGAACACAGTTGGAGGACTCAAACAAATGTTTATAGCAGCATTATTTATAATATCCCCAGAATGGAAACAATACAAATGTCCATTAACTGGTGAATGGATGAACAAAATGTGGTATATTCATATAATGGAATATTATTCTACCATAAAAAGGAAAGTAGTACTGATACATGTTACAACAGAGCTGAACCCTGAAAACATTAAGTGAAAGAAGTCAGTCACAAAAGACTACATCTTATATGATTCCAATTATAGAAAAATGTCAAGAATAGGCAAAAGACAGAAAGTAGATTTGTGGTTGCTTAGGGCTGGGGGCAATGGATGATATAGGGATTTGATAGCTAAAGGGTACAGAGTTATTTTAATGTTGTGGGTTTTTTTTAAGATAATGATAACATTTTAAAATTGGTTGTGGTGATGGCTGTGCATATCTGTGAGTAAATTATAAACTGTTAAATTGTATGCCTTAAATTAGTTAATTGTAAGGTTTCTGAATAATATCTCAATAAAGCTGCTATAAAAATAATTAATATGTATTTTATTTTAGGAAAAGAGAAAAAGACTTTAAAATATTTTTATTTTATCTTCTGTTTTTTTAAAGGGGCTACCTTCTGAATCCTTACAAAAATTTTGAAGTCAGAAATTAAAATGAAGCATAACAAATAAATTTAAACATGGTTATATCCTTTTCTTCTAAATACATTTTTCTGAAGCTGCTTTTCTATCTTGATCATAACAAGGATCATCCTCAAGAAGGCCTCTCTAGAAGACACTGGGTCACATGTCTTCATAATGCTTATTGCTACTATAAGATTACCTTATTTATTAATTTATTATCTGTTTCCCTACATGAAAAAAAATTCCATGTTCACTACTGGTTTTAGCTCAAGAAATCTAGAACTGCGCAACTCAAGTGTGGTTCATAAATGGTGCTGTGTGTGTGTGTGTGATGCTGCCAATCAGTCCTCAGTGAGCTAAGGAGAGAAACTAGCAATTTTGTCTGCTGAATCCAGTAATAAAAAACTGAACTGTATTTTATATATCCTTGGTTTATTTTTCTAGAAATTCATTTTTATAGGATTTTATTTCAAGCATTAGGCTGTGATAGATTTAAAAATTTTTTAAAAATGGAACTGGTCCTTCACCACAGATGGTTTGAAAAGCACTAGTTTAGGTGACTATCAGAATATTTTGCTCCCCTTCCCTAATGAAATGGTAATGCTCAGAAGTGTGTACAAAGCCAGGATGCCTGGGTGGCTCAGCTGGTTAGGCGTCTGACTCTTGGTTTTGGCTCAGGTCACGATGTCAAGATCTTGAGATCAAGATCCAAGTCAGGCTCTGTGCTGGGTGTGGAGCCTGCTTAAGATTCTCTCCCTCTCGAGGGGTGGAGCAAGATGGCGGAAGAGTAGGAGACCTGGATTTCGTCTGGTCTCAGGAAATCAGCTGGATAGGGATCAAACCATTCTGAAAACCTATGTACTCAACAGGAGATCGAAGAAAAGAATAGCAACAACTCTCTGAACAGAAAAGCGACCACTTTCTGGAAGGTAGGATGTGCGGAGAAATGAATCCGAGGCGATATTCAGGAGGATAGACCACGGGGGGGGGGGGGGCTCCGTCGGCCACTTCTAGTAAGTGATAGAGCAGCAGAGCACAAAATCAGAACTTGTAGAAGTCAGCTCCGCTGAAGGACATTGCTCCAGTGGCTAAGCGGGGGGTGGGGGGGGGGGGGGGGGTGGAAACCTTGCGGGACAGTGTGGTCTCAGGACCCTCAGGGTCACAGAAAGACCGGGGCTGCCTGAGTGCAGCAGAGCTCCCAGCTATCAGAGCGGGGAAGCCGGCTGCAGAGACGGAGCTGAGGAGCAAGCTCTCAGCTCGGGGGTTGCCATAAACTGTGATCCGCGGCCCAGTCGGGCCACTGCTCCTCCAGCAGGGACCCAACAAGCGGCAGATCCAGGGAGACTCCCCTCCCTCCCCCTGGAGGAGCGGCGCAGGAGCACACTGCAGGGATCTGCTGGGTTTGGAGACTCCACACGGGGTCGGGTGCCAGAGACAGAAATGCTCGGTCACAGGCTTGGGTGAGCATGGAGTGCGGCCGGAGACTGGGGAGACAGGAGTGATTGACTGCTTTTCTCTGGGGGCACACTGAGGAGGCTCTTCTGGGGCGGAGATTGGGAGGCCGCCATTTTCACTCTCATCCTCCAAAGCTGTACAGAAAGCTTGCAGGGAACAAAAGATCCCGAGAACAAACCCGAGCTGATTACTTAGCCCTGACCAGCAAGGGCGGGGCAATTCCGAACCACGGCAACAGGCCCCTTCCCCAGAAGATCAGCATGAACAGCCCGCCAAGACCAAGTTTACCAATCAATGAGAACGGGAGAATTCCAGCGCTACGGGAATACTGCACATAGAATTCATGGCTTTTTTACCATGATTCATTAGTCTTTCAAAGTTAACTTTTTTTTTAACTATTTTTTAAATTTTTCTTTTTCCCTTTTCCAACCAACATCTTATTAATCCCTTTTTTTAAAAAATCATTTTTATTTTTCATTTTTAGAGTCATATTCTATCCCTTTATAGTAGTTACCTTTATTTTTGGCATATATATATGTTGTTCTCTCTTTAAAATTTTGAGATACAGTTTCTTCTAACATATCAAAATATACCCTAAATCTCTAGTGTATGGCTTTTTTCCAGTCTCCTGCATGATCACATTCTCTCCCCTTTTTTTCCTTTCTTTCTTTCCTTTTTTTAAATCCTCTTTATTTTTTTGAACACCTTCTGATCAAATCCTTTTTTAAAATTTTTTATACTTTTCATTTTTACAGTCATATTCCATCCCTTCATCATATCAACCCTTATTTTGTACATATATGTCTTTCTTTCTTTAAAATTTTAGGAGGCACTTTCTTCTAACAGACCAAAATACATCCAAAATCTAGTGTGCGGCACTGATCTATGCACTAGCCTGATCATATTTGATCATATTCTTTTTTTTGTTTTGTTCTGTTTTTGTTTTTATCTTTTTTTTTTCTCTTTCTTTTCTCTTTCTTTCCCTTTCTTTTCCTCTGGTTTCAGATGTTTTCTGATTTGTTTAGAGTGTATTTTCTGGGGACGTTGTTAACCTGTTAGCATTTTATTCTTCCATTCATCTATTCTCCTCTGGTCAAAATGACAAGACGAAAAAAATCACTTCAACAAAAAGAACAAGAGGTAGTACCGTGGGCTGGAAACCTACTCAATACGGACATTAGTGCGATGTTGGACCTAGAGTTCAGAATCATGATTTTAAAGGTACTAGCTGGGTTTGAAAAAAGCAAGGAAGTTATTAGAGAAACCCTTTCTGGAGAAATAAAAGAACTAAAATCTAACCAAGTCAAAATCAAAAAGGCTATTAATGAGGTGCAATCAAAAATGGGGGCACTAACTGCTAGGATAAATGAGGCAGAAGAGAGAATCAGTGATACAGAAGACCAAATGATGGAAAATAAAGAAGCTGAGAAAAAGAGAGATAAACAACTACTGGATCATGAGGGCAGAATTCGAGAGATAAGTGATACCATAAGACGAAGCAACATTAGAATAAGTGGGATCCCAGAAGAAGAAGAAAGAGAGAGAGGTGCAGAAAGTATATTGGAGCAAATTATAGCAAAGAACTTCCTTAATGTGGGGAAGGAAACAGGCATCAAAATCCAGGAGGCACAGAGAACCCCTCTCAAAATCAATAAAAATAGGTCAACACCCCGACATCTCATAGTAAAACTTACGAGTCTCAGAGACAAAGAGAAAATCTTGAAAGCAGCTCGGGAGAAGAGATTTGTAACCTATAATGGTAGAAACATTAGATTGGCAACAGACCTATCCACAGAGACCTGGCAGGCCAGAAAGGACTGGCATGATATCTTCAGAGCACTAAACGAGAAAAATATGCAGCCAAGAATACTATATCCAGCTAGGCTGTCATTGAAAATAGAAGGAGAGATAAAAAACTTCCAGGACAAACAAAAACTAAAGGAATTTGCAAACACGAAACCAGCCCTCCAAGAAATATTGAAAGGGGTCCTCTAAGCAAAGAGAGAGCCTAAAAGCAACATAGACCAGAAAGGAACACAGACAATATACAGTCACAGTCACCTTACAGGCCATACAATGGCACTAAATTCATATCTTTCAATAGTTACCCTGAATGTAAATGGGCTAAATGCCCCAATCAAAAGACATAGGCTATCAGATCGGATTAAAAAACAAGACCCATCAATATGCTGTCTGCAAGAGACTCATTTTAGACCCAAAGACACCCCCAGATTGAAAGTGAGGGGGTGGAAAACCATTTACCATGCTAATGGACACCAAAAGAAAGCTGGGGTGGCAATCCTTATATCAGACAAATTAGATTTTAAAACAAAGACTGTAATAAGAGATGAGGAAGGACACTATATCCTACTTAAAGGGTCTATCCAACAAGAAGATCTAACAATTGTAAATATCTATGCCCCTAACATGGGAGCAGCCAATTACATAAGGCAATTAATAACAAAAGCAAAGAAACACATTGACAACAATACAATAATAGTGGGGGACTTTAACACCCCCCTCACTGAAATGGACAGATGATCTAAGCAAAAGATCAACAAGGAAATAAAGACTTTAAATGACACACTGGACCAAATGGACTTCACAGACATATTCAGAAGATTCCATCCCAAAGCAATGGAATACACATTCTTCTCTACTGCCCATGGAACATTCTCCAGAATAGATCACATCCTAGGTCACAAATCACGTCTCAACCGGTACCAAAAGATTGGAATTATTCCCTGCATATTTTCAGACCACAATGCTTTGAAACTAGAACTCAATCACAAGAGGAAAGTCGGAAAGAACTCAAATACATGGAGGCTAAAGACCATCCTACTAAAGAATGAATGGGTCAACCAGGAAATTAAAGAAGAATTTAAAAAATTCATGGAAACCAATAAAAATGAAAACATAACTGTTCAAAATCTTTGGGATACAGCAAAGACAGTCCTGAGAGGTAAGTATATAGCAATACAAACTTTTCTCAAGAAACAAGAAAGGTCTCAAATACACAACCTAACCCTACACCTATAGGAGCTAGAGAAAAAACAGCAAATAAAGCCTAAACCCAGCAGGAGAAGAGAAATAATAAAGATCAGAGCAGAAATCAATGAAATAGAAACCAAAAGAACAGTAGAACAGATCAACGAAACTAGGAGCTGGTTCTTTAAAAGAATTAACAAGATTGATAAACCCCTGGCCAGACTTATCAAGAAGAAAAGAGAAAGGACCCAAATCAATAAAATCATGAATGAAAGAAGAGAGATCACAACCAACACCAAAGAAATACAAACAATTATAAGAACATATTATGAGCAACTCTATGTCAGCAAATTAGATAACCTGGAAGAAATGGATGCATTCCTAGGGATGTATCAACTACCAAAATTGAACCAGGAAGAAATAGAAAACTTGAACAGACCTATAACCACTAAGGAAATTGAAGCAGTCATCAAAAATCTCCCAACAAACAAAAGCCCAGGGCCAGATGGCTTCCCAGGGGAATTCTACCAAACATTTCAAGAAGAATTAATACCTATTCTCCTGAAACTGTTCCAAAAAATAGAAATGGAAGGAAAACTTCCAAACTCATTTTATGAGGCCACCATTACCTTGATCCCAAAGCCAGACAAAGACCCCATCAAAAAGGAGAATTACAGACCAATATCCCTGATGAACATGGATGCAAAAATTCTCACCAAAATACTAGCCAATAGGATCCAACAGTACAGTAAAAGGATTATTCACCATGACCAAGTGGGATTTATCCCTGGGCTGCAAGGTTGGTTCAACATCCGCAAATCAATCAATGTGATACAATACATTAACAAAAGAAAGAACAAGAATCATATGATCCTCTCAATAGATGCAGAAAAAGCATTTGACAAAGTACAGCATCCTTTCTTGATCAAAACTCTTCAGAGTATAGGGATAGAGGGTACATACCTCAATATCATAAAAGCCATCTATTAAAAACCTATAGCGAATATCATTCTCAAAGGGGAAAAGCTCAGAGCTTTCCCCCCAAGGTCAGGAACGTGGCAGGGATGTGCACTATCACCACTGCTATTCAACACAGTATTAGAAGTCTTAGCCACAGCAATCAGACAACAAAAGGAAATCCAAGGCATCCAGATTGGCAAAGAGGAAGTCAAACTCTCACTCTTTGCAGATGATATGATACTTTATGTGGAAAACCCAAAAGACTCCATCTCCACCCCAAAACTGCTAGAACTCATACAGGAATTCAGTAAAGTGGCAGGATATAAAATCAATGCACAGAAATCAGTGGCATTCCTATACACCAACAACAAGACAGAGGAGAGACAAATTAAGGAGTTGATCCCATTTACAATTGCACCCAAAACCATAAGATACCTAGGAATAAATCTAACCAAAGAGGCAAAGGATCTGTACTTAGAAAACTATAAAATACTCATGAAAGAAATTGAGGAAAACACAAAGAAATGGAAAAATGTTCCATGCTCATGGATTGGAAGAATAAACATTGTGAAGATGTCAATGCTACCTAGAGCAATCTACACATTCAATGCAATCCCCATCAAAATACCATCCACTTTTTTCAAAGAAATGGAACAAATAATTCTAAAATTTGTATGGAACCAGAAGAGACCCTGAATAGTCAGAGGAATGCTGAAAAAGAAAAGCAAAGCTGGCGGCATCACAATTCCGGACTTCCAGCTCTATTACAAAGCTGTCATCATCAAGACAACAGGGTACTGGCACAAAAACAGACACATAGATCAATGGAACAGAATACAGAGCCCAGAAATGGACCCTCCACTCTATGGTCAACTCATCTTTGACAAAGCAGGACAGAATGTCCAATGGAAAAAAGACAGTCTCTTCAACAAATGGTGTTGGGAAAAGTGGACAGCCACATGCAGAAGAATGAAACTGGACCATTTCCTTACGCCACACACAAAAATAGACTCCAAATGGTTGTAAGACCTAAATGTGAGACAGAAGTCCATCAAAGTCCTAAAGGAGAACACAGGCAGCAACCTCTTCGACCTCAGCTGCAGCAACTTCTTCCTAGAAACATCGCCAAAGGCAAGGGAAGCAAGGGCAAAAATGAACTCTTGGGACTTCATCAAGATAAAAAGCTTTTGCACAGCAAAAGATACAGTCAACAAAACCAAAAGACAACCGACAGAATGGGAGAAAATATTTGCAAATGACATCAGATAAAGGGCTAGTATCCAAAATCTATAAAGAACTTATCAAACTCAACACCCAAAGAACAAATAACCCAATCAAGAAATGGGCAGAAGACATGAACAGACATTTTTCCAAAGAAGACATCCAAATGGCCAACAGACACATGAAAAAGTGCTCAACATCGCTCGGCATCAAGGAAATCCAGATCAAAACCTCAATGATGTACCACCTCACACCAATCAGAATGGCTAAAATTAACAAGTCAGGAAATGACAGATGTTGGCGGGGATGCGGAGAAAGGGGAACCCTCCTACACTGTTGGTGGGAATGCAAGCTGGTGCAGCCACTCTGGAAAACAGTATGGAGGTTCCTCAAAAAGTTGAAAATAGAGCTACCATATGATCCAGCAATTTGCTCTACTGGGTATTTACCCCAAAGATACAAATATAGGGACCCGAAGGGGTATGTGCACCCCAATGTTTATAGCAGCAATGTCCACAATAGCCAAACTGTGGAAAGAGCCAAGATGTCCATCGACAGATGAATGGATAAAGAAGAGGTGGTATATATACACAACGGAATATTATGCAGCCATCAAAAGGAATGAGATCTTGCCGTTTGCAACGGTGTGGATGGAACTGGAAGGTGTTATGCTAAGTGAAATAAGTCAATCAGAGAAAGACATGTATCATATGACCTCACTGATATGAGGAATTCTTAATCTCAGGAAACAAACTGAGGGTTGCTGGAGTGGTGGGGGGTGGGAGGGATGGGGTGGCTGGGTGATAGACATGGGGGAGGGTATGTGCTATGGTGAGTGCTGTGAATTGTGCAAGACTGTTGAATCACAGACCTGTACCTCTGAAACAAATAATGCAATATATGTTAAGAAAAAAAAAAAAGAAGAAGATAGCAGGAGGGGAAGAATGAAGGGGGGGTAAATCGGAGGGGGAGACAAACCATGAGAGATGATGGACTCTGAAAAACAAACTGAGGGTTTTAGAGGGGAGGGGGGTGGGGGGATGGGTTAGCCTGGTGATGGGTATTAAAGAGGGCACGTTCTGCATGGAGCACTGGGTGTTATGCACAAACAATGAATCATGGAACACTATATGAAAAACTAATGATGTATGGTGATTAACATAACAATAAAAATTATTAAAAAACAAGATTCTCTCCCTCTCCCTCTGCCCCCTGCAACCACCCTCCCAATGCACGCACGCATGCACACACTGTTTCTAAAAACAAAACAAAAACAAAAAACCCACAGAAGTATCTACAAAGCCAAGGATTATACTTTCCAGTCCCTTTGCATAAGGATAAGGGAGGGCACTTGTCCTCAGAAAGAGAATGTGAGAAGTGATGTGTTGAAATGGTTAACACTTAAAGTTAGCGGTTAATGGTTAAGGCTGCATCTTCCCCACCGTATCTTTTCCCATTGCTATCCAAATGCAGAGGATTCTGTGGACTAGGGAAGAGTGAACCACAAGACAGAAGGAGCCATTTTCCCAAGAACCACAGAGAAAGGCACCAGATGAAGAGTACCTGCATAGACTATGATGCTTCTGAGAAATAGGTTTTTATTACATTAAGTTCAGGATTTATTTGACACAATGTCTAGGATTATCTTAACTAATAAGGTTGCTTAATACATGTTTGTTGAAGGAACCAAAGCCCAAATAGTAAGGTATTATTAGAGCCTTGCTACTACAGTTGACAAAGTATTGTTTGCCAGTTCATGAGAACTTAAATAGCTTGTGTCAAAATAGAAACCAAGAAACTTTTATGGGGGAATAAAAGTAGTGAACTAGGCCATGTGCTCATTATTATTGCTACTAGGAACAAATAGTTTACGGACCACATTTAGAAAGCACTGCACTGGACGACATTTCCCAACTATTGAAAGAACCTAAAATTATATTTAAAGCCACACAAACAGTATTTGTAAAATCCATTCAACCTAATCTCCTAGTTTGGATTCACTTCTAAATTTTTTATTATCTGATAAAGTATAACTGTTAATGAAATTATATATATTTAAAATAGAAATATAACTATTTGTACAATTACACTTGACTCATTCATCCATCCATTATCTATCTATCTATCTATCATCTATCCATCTACCTATCCATATAAACTGAAAATGACCTGAAGAGGAGCATGGCTCCAAGGATTAATATAAGCCAGAGAGTAATCAGCTGCATTACTTGAATAACACATACATACCTACAACATGCAAACACAAGCACAATGCTTCAGAAGGTACAAAATCCTTTTAAATATACTTGTCACACTTGTTATTTAATCCTCATTATAATCCCATGGGATAGGCAAAATTACTGTTATTCTTGTATTACAAACCAAAAATCTGAGGCTACCTAGGCAAAGTGGAATTAAAAGATAATACAGGTAATTATTGACAAGTTCAGGTCTCAATAACTGATATTTTAAAAAAGGAAAAACTTTGGGCTCCCTGCTCAGTGGGGAGTCTGCTTCTCCCTCTGCCTGCCGCTCCCCCTGCTTGTTATCTCTCTCTCTGTCAAATAATAAATAAAAAATAAATAAAAATTTAAAAAAGAAAAACTTAAGGCCCTGAATTATTCACTTAATTCACTTTCACCTTCATTCTTTGAACAATTTCTTCACCTTGCTAATGCTAACACATTCATGGTACTGTGGCAACTAAGAGAAACAAAGGACCAGATTTACAATGCTGTTTTGTATAATTGTTACATATAAAGTGTGATGGCTCTTATTTACCCGGAATCTCTGCTTGCAAAAATAACTCGAGTAAAGAGAAGTTAGTTGGCAAAGGCCTATTATTCCTGTATATTAAGCCATCTTGTGCTGCACCATTTCAATCCTTTGAAGTATTTTTTTTTCTTTTAAGTGTCTTTTGCCTTTTGGCCTATAAATTAATGATCTGCCCAAGTCTTGTAGCCAGGTTTCCAGAATAAGCATGCCAAAGGTGAATCCACTCAGCAGCTCCCAAGCCACCTGTTTCACAAACTTGCCAGCTTTGAGCCTCAAATTTTCAGAAAGTTATGCAACCTCTGGTTAAATTTTTTAAAAATACATGTTTTATGACTTCAGACCCACACCTCTGCCCCCTTCCATCCCTGAAATTCCAAAGACTCGGGAGTATCCATTCACTGAGATAAGCCTCTGCATACATAGATGGTCCTGGGAAACTGATCTGAACTCAGATATGCCAAGTTCTCCTGACTACCCTCAAACAATACGTACTAGAGAATTTTCCAGGGCCTATACTCCACACCATACTTTTTCAGTGTAAGGATTAAGAAGGGAAAGAAGTAGTATTTAACTTTATTCTTTCACCTACTCATTCAACCTCCAACATGTACAGGCATGTTGAAGAATAAGGATGTGGTTTATGCCTTCCAGAAATTCCAATGAGAAGGCCAAACAAGGTACCCAAATAACTATAGTATGAGACAATGCATGTTAAGAGTCTTGAGATAAGCTCTAATCAAATGCTTGAGGACAGGGAGGCAAAGAAAGTTTCTGACTAAAGGGCCAGAAAAGATTTAACAAAAGAAGAGGGAGCTTCTGAGTGGGTTCTGGAGGAAAAGCAAGCAAGACAGAAAGGTATGAGCCAGAGGTAAGAAAGGGCAAGATGAGGTAAAGAAATGAGGGGCTGTAGAGGTGTCATTTGGCTGGAACATGGGCATTAGCAAAAGACAGGAAGCTTAATTTGGAACCAAACCGTAAAAGGCCTTGAACACCAGGATAAATTGCCGTGATTTTACTCAGTAGTCAATGGGACAGCCACTGCAAAAGTTTAAAGAGAGAAGTGATTTGAGCAAAGCAATAATCCAAGAAGCTTGCTCTGGTGGTGGTGTACAGAATGACCTTGAATTCTGAAGGGCTAAAGGAGCCTTTTACATTACACCAAAATGAAACAATCAGGCTTAAAGAGAGGAAGTGGCCAAGAAAATGGAAAAGAAGAGAAGGAATTAACAGAATTTGGTAGGCAAAAGGGAAAAATGAAAAGATAACGCCCAGGTCTCGAGTCACTGACTGCCTGGAAAAATTTATGTTATGGATGAAAATGTCTGGACTCAAATTTATACAAAGATCTAGAGATTTTAAAAATTTATTTCAAGCTGTGATTTTATCCATATTTTAAAAAATAAGAAATAAAGACCATCATTTCCTAGGATCACCCTGGACAGCTGGTTGCTCTCACTACATTCCTTCATAAGGCTTCTTTTTCCACAGAATTAGCCTCTTTTGGAAAATGGACTAGAGTGTTAGAAAGGGCAGGGGAAGAGTTCTTATGATCAATCTAACGCCAGCCTTGTTACCTCCCCTACTTGGGTATTGTCTAAAAATGCACATGGACCATCTCAGTCTACTCTCTGGTCTAGACAAGCAGACATACGCCTTGATGGAGATGGCAGAGAGACATTCCTTTGAGAATATCAGAGGGAGAATAACCTGGATCTGTTCTGACGGCATCCACTATGACAGCACTGGGGTGACTCTTCACTCCTTTTCTTTTTCTTTTTTTTTTTTTTTAATTTTTTTATTGTTATGTTAATCACCATATATTACATCATTAGTTTTTGATGCAGTGTTCCCTGACTCATTGTTTGTTCATAACACCCAGTGCACCATGCAAAACGTGCCCTCCTCAATACCCATCACCAGGCTAACCCATCCCCCCACCCCCTTACCCTCTAGAACCCTCAGTTTTTCAGAGTCCATCATCTCTTATGGTTCGTCTCCCCCTCTGACATACTCCCCTTTTCTTCCTCTCCTGTTATCTTCTTCTTTTCCTTTTTTCTTAAAATATGTTGCGTTATTTGTTTCAGAAGTACAGATCTGGCTTCACTCCTTTTCTAACCACAATAACAGAGGGACTTCCATGTCCTTCAGGTCAGAGAGCAGATGGAAAATATTCCACGTCCTCAATGTTGGGGCATTGATGGCAACATTCTGCATGAAGGAGCAGATCTATGAGAAAGTCACTGGGACAGGACTCTTTACCTGTGGTGGGCAGGGGCCAAAAGAAACAAAACTGGTATCATTTTCAGGGTCGCAAATCTAACCTGACCACACAAATAATTAACCTGAAAGGCCACTTCATGCTCCCCCATTGGACCCAGATGTTGCACTTCACTTTAGGTAAACGTTATTTTTAGAGACATAAGAATTCAGCATCCAAAATTTATCACCCATCTGAGTGGGAGACACAGAACACAGAACAGATTTATATGTTTAGGGGGTAAGAATGGGGTTTAAGCTCAATAAAATCTTAACTGTGCTTTACTTTTTAATTTAACTTTCAAACATTTCTTTCCTGTTTTGTGACTGAGAATCTCGTACATGTCATCCTTTCAGTGAAGTATCACAGGAAAGACATTTTTGTGGTGTTTAATGGAAATAATTTTTCTTGTGGTATTGCTCTGATACCCTGGGAAACTGGCTTTCAGAGATAAATTAGGCTAAGAGGCGTCTAGTGCTAATTTATTAAGCAGTCAATGGTTTAAAACAACTTTTCCTGTTTCAGCTCACTGGAGATCTGTTACTGGCTCTTGAGAAAGACAGCCAAAGACTGATAAATTTCATAGATTCTCTGAAACAGACGAAGAGTTAGGTTGGTGCAGGGGAGTTCTTAGGTGGGCAGGAATGGTTCACACCCATGGGTAAGTCTATGCGTGTGTACTTGAAACAACTTCAACATTCACACTATAGCATTTCACACTGGATCTCCTGAAATGGTGGTTGAACACTCTAAAGAAACTTAAAAATTCTCTCCCAAGAACACATTTCTATAAGAAATACCTCCTAAACTTTCTCCTCCTGTTAGAGTGCACTGCAGATAGCAGAAATTATGTCTGTAAAGAAAAATACTGATGATGTCCCTTGGGTATCCTAAAGGCTTCAATGCACTTTCTACAGATGCTCCAGGGCAATGGTTCTTGGTCTAAGTTGCACCCTGGAATCACCAGGGGAGCTTTACAAAGTATACGTGCCTGGGTCCTACCCCAGCATTGGCCACACCCCAATGATGACATTGGTCTGGGGTGTGGCCTAGGTGTTGGGAGTTTTAAACCTTCCTGAGCAATTCTAATGTGCAGTCAAGGCCGAGAACCATTGCCCTAGATAAGGTGTTGTAAGAAAACTACACTGCATACCTGGTGAGGGTCAGGTGACTCAGCTAATAGTATATATCCCTTTTCTTGCCTGAAAATGTAGATCATGGTCACTGACCAGTAATGCAGAGGCATTAGGAATAAAACAATGACCAACAATAATAACAACGTTTTGGAAACCGCTCAACTCCAAATGCTATTGTGTGAAGACTGTATGATTGAGCCCATGGAGAAAAACAGAGCTAGGAGAAAGCATAAGAGGAGGGAAAATGACTTGCTCTATGGATCAAATTGGAATGTTTTCAAAAGCAATGCACCACTGACCCTATCTTCAAAGCTAGAGGAGTGCCAGGGCAGAAATCACTACTGGCTTTTATGATATAGCTACTAATTTCCACTTTAAAAAGACTCCTGCATTTAAAGATGCTTAAGAATCACCTGCAGGGTCCATTACATATGCAGCTTCCCAGTCCCCACCCGCACAAATCTGGACTCAGTAGGGCTGCAGTGGGACCCAGGAATCTGAAGTTTTAAAAGCTCCCCAGGGGATTCTGAGGTGAGCTGTGCCCCACCTTTGAGAAACACTTAGTCATCCCACTTCCAGGCAACCTCCTGAATGGTTCTTTGCCATAAACTGAATTGCTCTTCTTCAGTTAAATATATTATCAGGTCAAGCAAAAAGAGGAAATGCCTCTTTTGTAAAACAGTCTGCAAAGTTTGTTTGTTTTTGCGAAGTATTTTTTGAAAGACATTTGACTGAACTTTTCAATTGAAAAATCCTAAGTCATTTTTGGACATCCACGTGTCTCCTTATTCCTCAGTTTACCAACAGAGAGGAATGAAGATGAACTACTGCAAATGGACACAACCATATCCAGAAACTATGAGCCAAGGTAGTTCTTGGGAATAATAGGGATCTTTCAAAATCAAAATCCTCTTATGTCCTGAAGGATCACAAACACTGATGAGATGAGAAAAATACAACCACCATGAACAAGCAAATAACCATTATAAGCAAATAAACTTTTTTTCAAAAAGTTTTGGAATGTCTAGAAGTTACTCCCTTTTCATGATTAACATAGAAAAGCAGTCCATATTTGTGCTTATTTTTAATTTTCATTATGGCAGCTTTACCAGCCTAGAGTCAAAGATAATGGAAAGAGACAAAATGTTATTTCCAGTATGGGATTTAAATGTAATAATTTGAACTTGCTCAATCTCTCCCTCCAATTCAGTGTGTGTGTGTGTGTGTGTGTGTGTGTGTGTGTGTGTGTATGTGTGTGACCAGAGTAGAGCTGTACATTTGCAAAATGCAACTATAATTATTTGGCACCAAATTTTGGAATTCATAGTTCATGGACCTAAACTTTACTTTGAATTCACTATTCAACCTGTAAATAGGGACACTTGGTTTTTGGTGGGAGTAAGTTCTTTCCTGCTTTGTGTTTTTCACTCAAAATTTCCCTGGTCTTCTAAAGCTCTCCAGCCTTGGACATTGTTCCTGTGCTGTGCCCACATTCCATTGGCACAGGCATGGAATGGTATGCTTGGAATGTCTCCACCCTCCAAAATATTTTTGGATCAAGCTTATCCCTTTCCCCTGAAAAACCTCTGTTGAACAGCATTTGCTTCACTGACTTTTATATTTTTGTATATTTTTGAATGTGGGCCAAATCATGAAAACTCCAGGGCCCCAGTCTACTGTTAAAAAGCTCTATTAACCCTCTTACATCAACAGAATTCCCACAGAAAGAGAGCAAACCTGGAATCCTCCACTTGGGTGCAGACAGTCTCTCTGTTCTGTTGTATTTACCTGCAGGCTCGTTTTCCAATTGCTCTTAAATTTAGAAATCAGCTCAGAGAGGTCTCATCTAATTACCATTAGGTTTATTTAAAAATAATAATGTCTTTCTTCTGAAGTTGCTTCTTGATAGGCTCTTCTCCTACTGCTAAATGACAACTGCAATGAAAGACTGAAACTTAACAGAGACTTGCAGGGAAGTCTGTGTTTTTTCTAAGGACATATATATACCAGGGCACTTAGTGGGGTTTTTTGCTTGTATCAATAATTAGCACTGGTTGTAATAACACGAACATTATTTTATATGTTAGTATTGTGTACCAAGTACTGAGCTAAGAGTGTCGCATACATTATGCCCTGTAACTTCTATAACAATCATAGGAGGTAAGGACGAACATCCCTATTTTAGTCATAAGAAAATCTGGGTTACAAAAGTAGCCTGTGGCATAGCCATGATTATTTTTATTGCCACAGTGAATTTTAAAAAATGACAGTGAAAGTACCTTCAAGAAAACTGTAATTAAAATGAAAATTAAATGGGTTTTCTAATACAACTATGATAGCAGCATATTTGGGGGCCAGTCAAGTGGGTAGAGAGACTTTGGGAAAAAATTCCTTTTAAAATTTTGCTGGCATTTAAGTGACATTTTGGTGAAACACCATGGAAACATCTGGTCATATCCTCTCAACCCTAATTTCTTCCCTAAATGTTGTTTTTAATATGTCACAGTTGTTAAATTTGTAACAAGTAATGCCCTTGAGACTAAACAACAGTGCCTGGTATGTGAAAAATGAACAATACATTTACAGCAGTAAAAACCCAAAGGAAATTTTAAATAAACATTTAATTGAATACAAATAGTCTGAAAGTTATTTTGGTGGAACTTGCCCAATCTGTGTGCTGACATTAGCAGCAGGATGTTCTAAATAAACTTTGTTAAAACAAATGTAGTCTTCTTCAGTTGTGACATAACTGATCAGATTCAGTTCTTCTGAGGGATTATGGCTGGGCAAGGAACACTGGCTAGCTGGAAGGGAGCTCTCCATTCGCAGTATCAGAACAAAATGCATAACCACCAAAACACCAAGAAGAATGGAGCTAGGGATTTGGATGTTGTACAATGGCTTCAAAGTAGACAACCAAAAGTAGAAAAACAACCACCAACCACTAATGTTTGTGAATCGGTCAGTTAGCCAAGGTCCATGGGCCTGATTCACTTCCTCTCTAACACGAAAAGGATTTTTCCTTCTAGATAAAACCCTGCATATTTTAATCTAATCCAACATATGTACTTGTCTCAGGCTATATTTTGCTCTTGCTGTATTTTAGTTGTGTGCAATGGAAAGTCTTGCAAAGAATCTACAGTGATAGAAAAAAAATCAGATCATGGATTGTATTCAGGCAACTAGTAATGCAGTTGAGAATGAGGGGCTGTGTATGTCATCTAATCAATTATTTGAAAACAATTATCTTTCAGTTTCATGTGTTGACTCTTTTTGCATATGGATAGACAGATGCTATTCAGCAGAAATGTTTTCCCTCTGATATGGAATCCCCAAAGAAACCATATTGGCTTTGATGTGATTCAGAGATTGTGTCATTCATCAACATGGTTTTAAAGAATGTTAGCAACCTTAGGGTTGGTTCAACCTGAAAATAAACACAGATGGTTCTTGGGAGAACAAACTATTTTCCATTGCAGATTTAACCATACATGTAATGGAATATATATCCTTTGTATTTAGTGCCGCATTTGATTACAGTAAAGCAGTTGGAACGAATATGAGTCAGATTTTTTTTCTTAATATGACAAATATATAACAACCCCTCCTATTTTATTTTATTTTATTTTAGGTATTTTTAAGACATATAGAAAAGTTGCATATTCCTGATTCACTTAGAGTACATTGCTGGCATAACTTTTCATTACCCCTGAATAATTTAGTATGTGCTTCTAAAAACAATGCCAGGAAAGGCAGGAAATTAACATTGATATATTAGCATGTACCCCAGTTTTAACTATTGCCCCAACAATCATAGCAGTGCATCTCAAGCTGTAATGAGCATCAGAATCAATGGAAGGTCTTGTTAAACCTAGATTACTGGGTCCCAAACCCAGGCTTGCTGATTTAGTAGGTTTGGCATGCGGTCCAACGTTTTGTATTTCTAACCAAGTTTCCAGGTGGCGGTGAAGCTCTGGTCTTGGAATTATACTTTGAGAACCACTGCTTTATAGCAAAAAAATGCAATCCAAAACTACATGTGGTATTTAATTATCATTTCGTTCATTCTCCTTTAATACAGAGACTACTTCTCAGTTGTTCCTTGACTTACATGATCTTGACATTTTGGAAGAGTAGGGGCCAGTTATTCTGTAGACTATCCCTCAATATGGTTTCCCCCATGTTTCTTCATGATTAGATTCAGGTTAAGATTTTTGGCAAGAATAGAACACAAACATTTCCATCTTATTGCCTCCCTTTGGTTGGTACATAATTTAAATTGTCTCATTACTGGTGTTATTAACTATGATTACTTGATTAAGGTGGAGCTTGCCAGGATTCTCCACTGTAAAGTTAATCTTTGTCCTTTTGTAATTAAAAATTACTTTGTGGGGAGATACTTTGACACTAAGTAAATACCCTGTCTTTCAACAAATTTTAATCCATTATTTCTAGCATCCACTGATGTTTCTTGCCTGAATTGATTATTATTATGACAACTGCCAAACGGTGTTTTTCTAATTCTGTCATTCTTTCTATATTCATTAGTTGCTGTTTTGCTGTAAGAATTTTCTCTTCTGCCTGTTTATGTACTCATTATTCATCAGTATGGACTTGTGAATTCCTGTTCTATTTAATGGGTTATAACCCATTATTATTTTTTATTCTTATACTCAAATTGTCACAGAGTTGGCCCATGGGAGCCCTTTCAAGCTGGCTTCCATATCCTTTCTATATGTCCCAGCATTTCTCAAACATTCTTTACTTTCTGATGTCTCCTCTGCCCAGACCAGTAATCGATCATTTATTTACTCAAAGAGACTTGGTTGCTTTTAATGGAGAAAAATATTTAAAAGCCAAGATCTAGTTCCAAGATAGATCCCTTACTCTTTGGGCGCTACTGCTCCCAGGTCCTGTCAATAGACAGAATTAGGAAATGTATGTATATGTACACACACACACTCACACACACACACACACACACACACACACACACACACACACCAGAGAATTACATCTAAATTTAGTTCTTTATTTATATTATCAAAATGTACACATATAGATTTGCATCTATATATCTATATTTAGCTCTATATATTGAAAATGATGAACCCATCCAAATCTAATCCAATATCACAGGATTCAATCTAGTGCTCCTTTTCTTTATATTTTTAACTTCCTTCATAATTCTCAACACTTTTTACTTATTTGATGAATCCCCTATATATAACCAATCTCCCTACCCAACCAGATCAGTAAGTTACAAATGATTAAAGAATAATTGAATTTTCAAGAGATTTTTATATACCCAAAGAAAACCAAGTTAGCATTATTTTTGGGTGACTTCTTAATCATCTTATCATAATATCTCCTAACTGTAGTCTTGTCCTAGGCAACTCAAAAAATTAACTCAATGACAATACAAAAAGCTAAGCTTTAAAGTCTGAGCTGTCTGGAGTTAATTCTACTCATACTCAGCAGGTTCTCCATTCTCTTCAGGGTCAAGTCATGGAGTTAGGTATGATCTCCCAAGCTTAATGTAGTTTAAAGTTTAAAAGCTCACTCCTCTCTGTAACCAACCCTCACCCACCCACCCAATGGGAGTAACTGCTGCCAAGCAGACCGTCCAGAGCTCATGGGAGGAGTCTTCCAGTTAAACATGAAAGACTGAACACATGCATTTACCTCCTGTTCTACCTCAAACCTCATCAAAATAAAATGGCAAAGGGGGAGGCACAAATCAAGGCAAAGAGAAGAGAGGGGAGACAGCTGCAACAAAATTTTAGAAGAAATGAGAGGTACCAGTGTCTCTGAAATTGGAAGTGGAAGACAGATTTGGAAAGAGAATTCACTGAAAGATTGTATGAAAAGTCAGACTCACAGATCTCCTTTTCCCATTCTTTGCCAAGCAGTCCCTCCCATCTGAACGGAAAACTAGAACAGAGAACTTTCTTTACACTGTCAAGAAAATGGACCAGAGAGACGCAGATTCAGGAACGGCAGACAAAGCTGAGGGAGGCTGTGCCATACTGAAAATTGGGGGATGAAGTGAAAGTCTAACTACTGAATGGTGAACATTTTCCCCCACCTCCACATACTCAAACATACACCCTCTCTCCATGTGTCTCTCAGAACCTTGAAAGCCAGGCTTATACACCCCAGTAAAAAGATGAGATTCATCTTTGGGAAAACAGACCATCTGCCACAGACTAAATGTGTCCCTCCATAATTCATATGTTTAAATCCTAAACCCAGTGAGATGGTATTTGCAGGTAGGGCATTTGGGGGTGATTAGGTCATAAGGGCAGAGTCCTCACAAATGGGATTAGTGCTCTTATTAGAGAAACCCCAGAGCTCCCTCACCCCTTCCACCATGTGAGAACACAATGAGAAGACAGCTATTTTTGAAGTGGGCTGTTCCCAAACAAACAATCTGCCAGCACCTTGATCTTGGACCTCCTAGCCTCCAGAACTGTGAGAAATAAATTTTTGTTGTTTATAAGCCACCCCGTCTATGGTATTTTTGTTGTAGCAGCCCAAATAGACTACGACAGAAATTGGTACTGAGAAGTAGGGTGCTATTATAACAAATTCCTAAAAATGTAAAGTGGCTTTAAAAGTGGGTAACAGGTAGAGGCTGGAAGAATTTTGAGGTGCATGCTAGAAAGAACCTACATTACTGTGAATGTACTAAGACACCATCCCAAGAGGAAAGACTCTAAAATTCTGACAGTTGGACATTCTCTAATGAAATGACTAAGCCAGATTATTACAAACCAAAATCCACCATTTAACAAAACACTGGCTTTCCTCCTCCTATTATCTTAGCTATGAATGGGCAGGAAATAGAAGCAGCTTCAAATCTCATGGGAGAAGACATGGCAAAATTGTCTGTTTGGGAATCCCTTTGCAAAGTTCACTGTGCTACTTGCAGCAGGGTCTCTTTTCAAGGGAAATCTGTGTGGGGCTCTCCTATACAACTCCTTTACCTTTGTCACAGTACTTGCAATGATTGTGCTCGCACAGCTATTGTAAAAGCAAAGGCCAGCTCCAGAGCTTAGGCCTCCTCATTCAAAGCGAATGGTTTTTGTTTCTGTCAAGGGCCAGATGAATGAAGAAACAGTCTGTCCTGTTTTATCAGTAACTGTCACAAAATATCATTTCTTTTGGCAGCCGATGTTAGCATAGTTTATATATGTAATATTTAACATACATCAGTTACCTATGACACAGCTGACAACAGAGTCAAATATAATGTACCTTGTGCAGGGGCAAGAAGTAAAAAGAGTAAAAGCATCTCATCTTGGCAGGGAAATATGGACAGATATTCATGGAAGAACACAGGAGGAAGAGGGTTGCAGGCGAATGTTGGCCACACCTGTTCATCCCAGAAATACTGATAACTGTCTTCCCATAGCTACTCTCATTTAAAAGAATCTTGTTCTGGGGCACTTGGGTGGCTCAGCTGGTTGAGCGTCTGACTCTTGATTTCAGCTCAGTTCCTGATCTCAGGGTTGAGGGATTAAGCCCTACATTTGGCTCCACACTTAGTGCAGAATCAGCTTGAGATTCTCTCTCCCTCTGCCTCTCCTGCTCATGCATGCTCATGCATGTATGCTCTCTCTCTCTCTCTCTCTCTCTCTCTCTCTTAAAAATCAATCAGTCAATTCTATGACCTAGTCAAATTTTTGGAGAAAGAGCCCCTACCACTCTTCTTCCATCACCAATTTATCTCATCAGGATGAGCTGTAGGTGGAAAAGATCTGGGTAGAAATAAATCCTAGCTCAGCTTCTTACTGGCATGCCTATCTGATCTCAGTAATAAGACTTACTTTTCAGGGCTACTGCACCAAGCAAAAATAATAGTGTGAGTGAAGCTCAGGCATTCAATAAACATGTATTTTCCATTCTTTAAGCCCTAAGTCCCCCTTTTCTCCATCAGTGGCTTGAGTTCCTCCTGGTCTGGTCTGAGGAACCTCAGTTCCTATCAGTCACTAAAATCAAGTCTGCATTAGATGATATACTCTTTGCTAACTAAAAGCCTGCTGGATAAGAGCAGGTACCTAGCTGAATGGCATTGATACTGGACCATACATCTTTACTATGTGTTCATTCACTGAGTCTACAAATATTTGCAAGGCACCTACTGTGCTTACATACCAGGCAGGTGCTAGGGATTATGGTGTGAACCGAACAGACAAGATCCTTCCCCTCATAGAGCATATCTTCCAGTGTGATTCTCTGGGATCATTTCAATTTTATATACTTTGCCCTGTTGTCCTCTTTAGCACACTTTTACTTGCAACTCTAGGCAAACCTATTTGTTGCTTGGATCATATGGTCTCCATACACCGAGGTGACAGAAAGGTCTGAAGCAGAGGATGGTTTGAGAGCTAGACCCTGACTTGGATACTCCCTACACCTTAAGTAGACCCATAAGCCTACTGGAG
The DNA here is from genome assembly GCF_003265705.2 of Callorhinus ursinus. Taxonomy (NCBI): domain Eukaryota; kingdom Metazoa; phylum Chordata; class Mammalia; order Carnivora; family Otariidae; genus Callorhinus; species Callorhinus ursinus. The sequence continues at coordinate 28,883,205 of NW_027397070.1, forward strand.
ACCAGAAAACAGTTCGGGGACATTAGGTACATCTTGAAGAGAGAGGAGTGCACCAAAAGGGAAACTGGGCATGTGCTGATGGCAAACTTTTCCTACTTTCTGAATTTACAGGACTCTACCTTTGGAGATTTCCCCATATGTATCTTCTGGTTACTTCTGATTATCCATTCATCTGGATTTCCCAGAGGCAAAGGAGAACTTCTGCTTCTTAGTGTGGATTCCCAAGTGGCCCCAAGACCTGAGTTTCCCAGCAGCAAAATAATGCAAAAGAGAACAGTGCTTTCTTACTGAGTCATATTCATAGGGAGAGACCCAAGGGTGAGGTGGGGTATGTCTAAAGCTCAGAATGGTGAAGTTCATTAAACTTATCTAAAAATGTAGAGAAGACAAGTCAGGTCAGAATTGGTTGGATCCAAAGCCTTCATTCTGACTGGGTGTTACTTCTGTTTGGAGAAGTCTCAGTAATACTGGGCTTTCTCTCCCATCCTTACAATGCAAAAGGGTCCTGTGATCATAGTCTCTTAGTTGCAAGTGTCAGAAACTTAACTCAAAAAGCATCAGAATCATAATGAGCACTGCAGAGTCGCCTCTTGCCCACAATAAAGGTGGCCTTCCATGGGATTAAACTGAATACCTGACACCCCACCTGAAGTACCTGCTTTGGAAGTCTCTTTTAGGAGATGTAAGATATGACTCTAAAAGCTGCCCATTGCCACCAAGAGGATACCCACACTGTTATATTTGGTTGTGAATTTTATTTTTTATTTTTATTTTTTAAAAGACTTTTTTTGAGAGAGAGAGAGAGCAAGGGGGGAGGGGCAACGGGAGAGGGAGAAGCAGACTCCTTGCTGAACATGGAGCCCTGTGAGGGGCTGGATCCCAGGACCCTGAGATCATAACCTGAGCTGAAGGCAGCCACTTAACCAATTGAGCCACCCACGTGCCCCTGGTTGTGAATTTTAAAGATCATTCACAAGGGTTTTTATTTTGCTGATGAGCAGCTGATTTTAAAGAATTATTATATGTTCTAGAATTTCAGGGTCACTCAATTATAATCTCATTGGTATTATAACTAGGACAAATAAAAGCAATGTCCAAAAGGAAAGACTTAGGTAGGCCTACAAAACAAAGGTTGGAAATGCAGACAATAATAGATTAGGAGTTAAGAACTCTAAACTAGCATTAAACGAGAGTTGGTTTAAGTTAACACTAAGATTATTTTTATTCCTTGTCATTGTGCAGTTTTGTGGGATAAAATACTTATCACTTGCTCCAGCATTACCTCTGGAGATTCTGAGGCTCTTCCATGGCATTTTCTAGGGACTTTCTAATTAAAGACTGGCCTGAAAACAAAGAGGAGGCACTTCTTTGGTTCATTCAGGGTTGATGTAATAATGCATCATAAAATTATCATCAGACTGCCTGTGATCTTTCCCACAGACACCAGAGATATGAAAAGGACATATCCTGGAACCTGTTTCTCTGGAAGACCCCATGCCCATTCACACTCTCCATTTCCTAACATGGTTTTTTTTCCAGCCATGTACAAATAGGAAACCAGAGTAAAGTCATTATTAGAGAACAGGTCAATAGATGCTTCTTAGGACAAATAGTACCTTGCTATACCATGCAAAATAAAAAAGGGCAATAAAGCAATCATAGGATGACTTAGAAACATTCCCCTTCTACTCTCCTGGGGGCAAAAAATTCCTATACCTAAAACATTCTAATATTTTAATGAAGTCTGTAGCATGAATTATACAGATAAATGCTTCCCCTATTGTAGTTTGCATGGGCAGACGCCTGCATGAGAATAAATCCAAACTATCATAAGATTACCTTAAAGTCATGTGCTTCCATTTCCTTGGATCCCAGAGCTAATGAATTATGCTAGAACAACGGTTCTCAAAGTTGGTCCCACACAAGCAGCATCGTATCACCTGGGAATCTGTCAAAATTGCTAACTCTGGACCCCCTCCCCACCCTAAACCTACCGAATGAGAAACTCTGGGGGTGTGGCTAGGAATCTGTGATTTATGGAGCCTGCAGACAAACCAGTGACAGACTGGGCCTCACATCATCCATAACAATGCTTTTTCTTTCAAAGTTGACTAATATTTGTGCTGGCCCTACCTAATAGTTTTATTCTTCAGCTTTTTTTGTTTTTCCTAACAAAGGAAGGATCTGAGTGAGAGAAATCAACACTGTGGAGGACATGTGACCTTCTAGGAGTTGTGAGGCCTTCTGGTTTTCGCTTTGTTTCACCCTTTCTATTCTGGTGGGTAACAGGCCTTTCTATTCTTATCTGAGAACTGACTTGCTTTTTAATTTATTTTTCCTTCTAATTCATTTGCAATAGGTTTTTCAAAACATTATACCACCTCGCTGTTGGACATGATGAGTCTTCTGATGGGCTTACACTTGAGTTCTTCCTTGGTGAAACATATCTTTGTTGGAAATCTGGATCATTCATCTCTCCAGAGGCTCCAAGGCCACTGGAAGAATTCTGTCTCTGTCCCAGGTGCAGGGTACATACCAGTAAGTAATGTTGTTTCTTGCCATCAGTCTCTTGTAAAGTATACATTCATAACAACACGGCCAGTGCTTCAAGTTGGTTTGTGTCCCCCAGGATACACAGGTGACTGCTTGTAAAGGAGTATTCCTTGGAAAGATCACTTGGAAGGCTCCATTTAAAAGCAACAATTTTTTTTAAAAAAAGCAACAATTTAAGATGACAAGAAATTTAAAACTGCTTTATTTTGAGGGATTTCCAAAATTAAATATTGTAAAGTTCTTTAAGAACTCTGTTGTTGAAAATATTTTCTCTCATCAAAAATGCAAAACCTTCTGGAGGAAATGGGACTCTGAGTTTTCTAGCACAAATCAATGCCAAATGAAGGCCATAAACCATGTTTTGTTATGCATTTGGCACCGTCTCCAAATATCTTGAACAAACAATGTCACTGTGCTGCAGATCCACAAACCCTTACTTTTCTGCAAATTTATGATTATCCATTACAGGAAAGTAGAAATGCTGGGGATGAGCAAGTCCGGACCAGGGTGGTAAGAGAAACAAATAAATTATAAAAAAACAAATCATTCGAATATCCCAAGCTTTGTTTTCCCAGCCATTGCTTAGGAAAGCCATTCTTGCCTTGCCTGTGTGCTCAAAGGAAACTGGCTTTGAGTTTTGATTATCAATCCCAGACTAATGAAAGTGTTCAGAGCTGGCTTTGGCAGGGGTAGTATTGGGGAGGGTGGAGAGGGTAGGTCAAGGGCCCTACAAATCCCAATAGTGGGAACTGTAAAGAATTCTAGGCACCAAATCCTATGCCTTTATCAGAATGCAGGTCACTTTTCAGTGTCACTGCCATTTCTAAATAAACACTAGTTTCCCCCAAGGTGGGGCTTTATGGGAAAAGACCATGGCCATAGGTTCCAGCCGTGCAGAATACACTTTTGAGGCTATTTCTGGTCAGAAGGTCAAAGGCCCTGCATATGACCCATTTTCCAATACAAGTTCAACTTGGGAGTCACAGGTGAAAAAGGGTGTTTAGAAATGTAAGCATCGAGAAAGCAATACTCCATATCACCAAACTATCTTATAACAACAAAAAAAAGTCTAAAATGACTGATTTCTGACCTTTGCTCAAAAGAAACCTAATTCAAAGGGAAATATTTTTAAAGTAAATATCTCAGTAATTGCCAGTGATAGAAATGAATTATGATATAAAAACCTGACTTGAGAGCTTAATAATGTTATATTCACTTTCTTTTGCCCATTGTGCGTGTGGCTACCTCTCTTCCAAGAATGTGCAAACTTAATAATGGTTCATGCATAGCTTGTCTGAGCACTAGTCATTGCTGAATACTGCTTCTTCCACCTGATTTTGAGTTTGAACCCCAGCAGGGACACTGGGCAATCCTGGAGGTACCGTTAGGAATTGGCCTGGCACCATCAGCAGGCGGCATTGTTCCTCTGTGTGCCTGGGCATGGTTTTGAGCTGGCTTATCTTTCTTTTGAAAGAAAACTCTGTCCTTTATAGACTATTTTTGCACTGCAGCTTTATATCCAGAAAGCTGAGATGTTCTCTTATTAGCATATTGCACCCCAGAAGGTCAGCCCTTTTTGCAAACACCTGCCCCAGCAAGTGGGCCCACAATTATAATTGCAGTGGCATTAATAATAGAGTTCTGAGCAAAAGTAAGCAAAAGTATTGGCCAAGGCTTATGGATTTCATTTGAGGCTTCGTGTGGCACTTTAATTTTCCTTCTAGGAATGACTTTGCTAAACATATTCAGGTTGTCTTCAGTGCTTAATATTACTATTTCTTGGTACTTAATGCTATTGATAATTAACAGAAGTGACTAGCCTCACACTTAGAAATAACTGAAACTTGAAAGAAGGAGGCATTTTTTCTTGTCATTTATATTAAATACATAAATTTCATTTAAAAAAACTCTTTGCCTTCTGAGAGCATTGAGGAGCCAGCCAATCAGTGCATTCTCTGATTTGTTGACTTGTTCAATATTCACTCATTCATTCAGTCATTCAGTAAATATGTAAGAAAGAACTGCCATCCAAATGTTCTCAGGGAATGACTCAAAATCAAGACCTACTAATAAAATCTTGCTAGAAAGACAATGTTCGCACTTTGCACAATGGAGTGCTGATCTATTAGAAATAAAAAGGATTATTCTTGGTCTCAACACACACTCCATGAACGTATTATAAATCTGAATGCAAATACTAGTGGCCTTTACCATGTACTTTTTGATCAATATCCAAACTCTCTTTAATTCATATAGCTAGATTTTACAGACTGATCCTTAAAATTATTATAGATAGGAGTTGATTAAATTTTCATTTCAAAGAAATATTACTTTGCTACTACTTCTGTAGGTTTTGCAATAAAGAGAATCTTTTGAAATGACAAAAGCAGCTGTTGGTTAGGTTTTCCTGGTATTCTTATAATAAATTCTTAAGAACAAATACTAAAAACAATGTGGATACTACATATAGTCACCGTATAGGACTAAATCTATCAAATATCTCTTAGTAACTAGCAATAAAAATTCTGTTGTGGTGTCTTTAATCTGGAAATGCTTACAGTTTTATGAAACTTACTGATTCAGAAATTATTTTTAACAAATATACACTGAGGATGTGCTATGGGTCAGGCATTATACTAGGCCCTGAGGATCTAATTCCAAACTAAACAGGCATTTTCTTTGCCTTCATAGGACTTAGAATTCTGAGGGTTGTAAGCATAATTTTTTCCCCAATTTTCTCTCCATGAAAATAACCACAGAATAGTTTCCTTTTTAAAGAAACAGAGAGCCAACAATCAGGCAACTCCGAAAGTCACCTACAACTCTCCTGTGCTTGGATATTCTCAGTTTTGGTCCTGTGTCCTGAGGACATTACTTACAGCTTTATACAAGAGGTTTCCCTGACACTCAGAGAGATGATCCACAGGAAGAAGTCCTGGCTCTTCAAACAAAAAACAAAAACAGAAAACAAACAAAACAAAAACTTTATCACTCACATTCTCTTGTAGTGTAAAGGACATCTCTGAAATTCAATCTTCCCTTCCCCTACCTCCATTCTCCATTATGTTCCCTTGATAAATCATCCCTCTGAATGGGTTTTTTCCCTTTTCAATTGTCAGGAGCATTCCTGCTGTGTCTGGGCATCAACCTCTTCTTTGGTATTTGATTAATTTCATGCACTTGACCTAACTAAGAAGCCAGACTGTACTTTCAATGCACTTTAGTTGACAGAATTAAATAAAACCCTAACCAAAGAAGCATAAGAATCATGCTTCTATACCATTAAAGCCAAAGTTTCTCATTAGCATTGACAGAAATTCATTGTCCAAATAGGAAACAGAACAAAAAGTCCTAACATGACAATGGTAGAGACCACAGTGCAAATGGAAGAAGAGAGGCTCATACAGAGGGAGGCTGGGAAGGCTTGCAGGATCTGAGCGGAGTCTGAAGAGAATTCCAAAGGGAAGGATTTTAATCATCCGGACTCCCTATCGCCACTTTGAAAATTTGTATAATTGCTCAGACCAGAGTACCTTTGGGTGAAGGGAGTAAAAGAAATGAAATTTATTTTGTAACTAAAGATCAGAAACAGATTTGCAATCATGTCCTTTCCCAAGTCACAAGTAAATCATTCAACTGTATATCCCCATCACTTTGCCAGGATTTAACTTAGTTAAAATGCCTAGGCATAAACACCAATTGAAATGGAAAAAAAATCCTTTCCTCTCATGAAAATCAACTTGGTCTGCTGGCCTAAATGAATCTGCTGCTTATCTCACTACAGGATATTCAGCCATTGAGAACTCAAGTAAAGCATGGCTGTCAATCTTTGTTGCTGTAGAAATGGCAGAGGGGAAGGTAGACCCCAACACTCTACAGCATCCTGCTCCCAGTCGGTGACTTGAACACACTGTCCAGCAATGCAGGTTCTCTCCTGCCCACAGAGGCAGATTTGAGGAGCCTGGGGTTCTGGACTAGCATTCTTCCCACAACCCTGGGGTCTTCACCACTTCACACTCCAAGAAGAGTTTTGTTGTTGTTGGCATTTTCCTCTCACTTTCTACAGATGAAGTGTCTCTTAACTGATGAATGGAAGTGAGCTTCCATTTCCTTCTGTATTACTCCCTTTAAGAGATTTGGCGACAGGGCTGGATTCTTGCTAATCCTCAGGTGGGCCGCCTGCTCTCTGCACTGTGCTCACGGCCCCAAATGAGCTAGAAAGATAAATAGGTAGTCATTCCCCTTTCAAATATTCGGCATGACATGATACCACCATGGATAGCAGAGACTCTGGCTCCCTGGCCAGTGGTGGAGATGTGTTTTGGGGATTTTGGAATGCTGGTTCCCTAGCCAAGGAGCACAAGAATTCAGGAATGTGGTGGCTGTTTTTAGTGGCTCATACATTTAAGCATTAGGCCTGCTTGTCCCTGTATCAACTCTAAAACTGCTTTAGTTGCCTAACTCTGGAAATTAAAGAATTCTGTGCATTTCTATATGTGTCAGATTATATTTGGTTTCTTTTCCAACCACCAGATAAAGCATTTCTTCAAAACAAGCCGCTGGCCTTTTACTTGTCTAGTGATTGAACTTCAGGGATAGAAGTTGTATTCATTCATTCCCTTCCTTATCCAATAAATGTTTATTAAACATCTCCTATGTGCCACATGCTAAAGAAGAGACTCTAAAAGAAAGGGCCCTAAGGAGCCACCTCTTTAGAAGGGTCCAAGAAAGATATTTGCTATTTCAAATCTCCAAGAAATTCCACAAGCTCTTGAACAACTGCTCTAGAAGTGAATCCTACAAAGATTGAGTAATTCTTTCTATGGCCCAAAACTGTTCTTGATGCAAGTCCTAACTCATTGGCTTGAATGAAGATTGAGAGTGACAGCTTCAGCATAATTTGTGGAATGGTCCTGTTTACTCCTTGCCATTCAGTTACCAATTCCCTTTCTTATCTTGCTCAAAAAAGTCTATAATACTTTTGTCTGTATTTGTGGGACCATTCTCTTATTCTTTTAATCAGATTGACTATTCCTATTCAACAAACATTTATTAAATAGGCAAAGCTTCACAGAAGAGAAATAATTGCATCTTTAAAGAAGAGGAAAGATTTAAGCAGGCTGCAAGGGATGGCATCATAGGAGAGGGAATAGCACAGGCAAAGGCACAGAAGTAGGTCAGATTAATAAACTGAATGAGGGTGGGATGAGTTGTAAAATGGAAGAAGACAGACAAGTTATGGGAACTATGCAATAATCCAACTCTTCCCTGGAGACTGTTCATTTTCTTCCAAGACCTTCAGGTATCTTTTGTCAAGGATCTTTTAATTGCAAGTAATAGAAACCCACATTTTTGCTCATGCAATAAAGGAAATTTTATGATAATCAGGAGTATTCCAGTGAGCCTGAAGGCAGGATCACAGAAAGAAAAGAAAAGAGAAGAGAAGAGAAGAGAAGAGACGAGAAGAGAAGAGAAGAGAAGAGAAGAGAAGAGAAGAGAAAAGAAGAGAAGAGAACAGAAGGGAAGGGAAGGGAAGAGAAGGGAAGGGAAGGGAAGGGAAGAAAGAAAGAAAGGAAGAAAGAAAGAAAGAGAAAAAGAAAGAGTAGAAATGGCTATTCTCTCTCTTTCCCTCCCCCCACACCACACATTCTTCTGCTTATTCCTGCCCATCTAACTCATCTTCCCTCTACAGTTGTTCCTTAGCTTCTCCATGGGCTTGGCTGCCCCCCCCCCCGGCCGGTCCTGACCGTACAGGGCCCTAGTCCCAGGAGAGAGTAGGGTAGGGTCCACATAACCTAATTCCAATCATCAGGACAGATAACTCAATCAGCCCTGGAGCAGGCAGGGCTAAGTAATGCAAAAGTGGCTCTACATCCAGTTGCGGGTAGGTGGGCTCACTGTCAGAGAATACATGGCTGTGGCAAGAGACACCAGATGGAAATATGTGTGTGTGAAGTTTCCCGAAAAGAAGACTGAAGATGATGCACTCTTTCAATGCAATGTTCCAGTCACCTTCGCACAGCAGCCTGGGTGGGCAGAATGCCTGCCTGTGTGAGGCTCAGTGAAGAAGAAACCAAACATCAGTGCCAGAGGTGTGAGGGCCCCAGAACATGAAACAATGGAAGGAACTGCAGCTGCTTTCCTAGAGAAGTGAAGACTTCAAGAAGCTCTGCTGTTGCTGGCTCTCTTCAAATGCCTCACAGGCTATCAAGAAGACAGATGCATCTCCAGGAGAAAGTACCAGCCCAGGGATGTAACAGCCTGGAAATGGTGCGATGGCCCTGGAGTTAGTGAATTCTCTCTATCAAGGAAGGATGGCCTAATTGTGGACACACCATTTGATGTGATATTCACAGAGATAATTTAAGTATCCAGTGGAGGATTAATGAGATGACCTGTTTTTACATGTAGACCTATAATCGGGTGGCCTTCCAACCCTCCAACCGTATGATTTTTCTCATCAGTCAAGTCCTATCTTAGAATACACAAGACAGAATTTTTCAATAAGAGGCCCTGAAGAAGAGCTCTTAACTCTGAGAGGCAGGGAATCTAGGTGCCACATGCTAGTTCAACATTTGTCAGACTCCGTGTGCGGCACTCTAGCGCCCATGGGATGTTATGGGTATTTTACAAAAGGAGGGCTTCATTGTCAAATAAAATGCTAGTTTAAACAAAGCAAAACAGGCTTCTTCACCTCAGGACATCCTAGAGCCTTTAATGACTTAATGTTTTATGAATCTCCAACAGGTGAGATACATTAAACAATGTTTCCCCAGCTTATCTGATCACATGAGGACCACATCTCGTGGTCCACTCAAGCCTATGAAACGGAGTTGGGGTAATGGGAGTCTAGCTCTGTTGCTTTGATTTTTCACCTTTGTTGGAGTCACACCCCTTTGAGAACCAAACAAAATCTACTGGACACTCCCCTCACCAACAATGAAAAATGAGCATACATACATGCACGCCAAATTTTGCCTGTAACTTCAGGGGGTCACAGGTGACTCATCCATGATATTTGGGTTTTCCTGGAGCCCAAGTGATACATCCCTGTCCTAGATAATCCAAACATCTGAATAATTTTCTCTTTATTCTTACATCCCCCAATGGTCGTAAGATGGAGGCACAAATCTTTCCTATTGCATGGGATGTGTGAGTTTGACACAGTTCTCTCTGGGTATGCCTTAGTGCTATTCTTTGGTGTGCTTTCGGGGTTGAAGTTGTCCTTTTCCTTTCCAGTATTTCCGAATACTGGAAAGAAGACGTGACTCCTGCTGTTTCTGCCACACCCCAAAGTTTATCTTCCCTCAGTTGGACTCTCATTCAATGTTCAAGTTCTTTCCAAACCAGAAGCCTTATTTAACTTGATAAATGAAGAGACGTTTAAAATAATGTTTCATTATTAAAGGTAATTTTCAGGTTTTTTCTAACAACAACAAAAAACTAAAGAATTAAGTGTATTTTTCTTGTTCCACTATGCAGATCTTCAGGAATTTCACTGTTTATGAAAACATGATCTTAGGAGAGGAGAAGCCTCTCCTCATTTTTTATAAAAGGGTGCTTCATGACCCCAGCTCTGGTGTCCCTAGGAAAATAAAATAAAATACTTATGAAACAGGTATAAGATGAACAAGTGAAAAAGCAAAGAGCAAACAGTTCAGATTAAATGGGCTACCTAAATTATTATAAAACAGCACAGGTAAAAAGAATAAGCTTATCATTTCTAAATTACTTCAGTCCTATAAAAAAGGAAGTTTTGAAATGGGCATTTAAAAGGGCTAGTTCCAGTGCATGCATGTGGAAGCCAGATATATTACTTCTTGTGCATCTGTCATTAATTCTATAATTGAAGTTTATGAATATCCCATTTGAGAAGCAAATGGTTTATATCAATGGAAATGATTTAGTTTTTATTTTTATCAAAGTTAATACATGTTAATAATTCTTTTTCAGAGTAATAGCTGTTTGCACATTATAAGCACATGTCTCAGGTTTTCCTTATATGGATATCCGATGGAAAATTTTTTTTCCCTTCGCCTTCTTATAGTCAGCATATTTCCGTTTATACAAGAGGGAAGTAGACATTTGAAGTCTATGAAGAAATGTCTGTTTGACTAACAGATGTCTATGCTGGAGTAAGCAGGAAGTCTTAACAGTTCCTTTCCAACACAAAGGCCCACTCATGATAAAAGAAAAGACCAAACAGCTTGGAAATAAATAAGGCAATTTCTATTCCAATGAACATCTGTCCTAGCCAGCCAGGAAGGTAGAACCAAGAAAATCCCTAATACCTCATACTTAAGTACATTTTTTTTTCCTTTCACTCCTTTCCTACCCTTTCAGCAACCATCATCAACATTATTGAAAAATCAGCCAAAATAGTGTCTTATTTGTTCCACGACCAATACTTTAATCTGGAATGCTTAACAGTCAGCCTCTAGCTATAAGGAAGCAGGTTTGCTCTGAAAGAGTTGAACTCTGTGAGCTAGAAATGAATCTAAAATGCAGTTTAGTCTTATACAATATTATATGCCAGATATATCTCAATAAAGCTGGAAGAAAAAAAATAAAATAAAATCCAGATTAGTCACTGGTATTTATTTAGCACCATTGTATGCTATTCACTGTCTAGTCACTGCGAATACAGAGGTATGCATGGTGGGCATCCCTTTTCAGTAAAGATAGCTAATAAATGTGTAATCAAAGAGGAAAGCAAGTTAATTTTCGAACGTGATTAAAAAAATAGGATGGTATGATAGAAAGTGACTGATAGAGAGGGAGGAGGCTAATTTAGAGTGGATGATTTGTGTAGGTGATGTGTGAACAGAGGCAAGAATGGCAAAGAATAGCCACCTTCTGTAGATCCAGGACACAGTGTTCCAGAAAAAGAAAATGGCAAGTACCAAGGGCCTGCGGTAGAAACAGGCTTGGTCTTGCCCAAGTGGCTGGAGCATAGTGAACATGGGAAAAGTGAAAGAAGATGAGTCAAGAAAGTCCACTGTACATTATAGCCTCGCCTTTCCACCATAAGGGAAAAAGACAACTTTAACCCCGAATACAGTCAAATGCTATGCCAAACCATTAACTGAGTGAACAAAATAACTACCCTGGAGATGGTATAAATTTGTTACCTACAAAGAATGCAAGCATACAATGGTGAGCTTTGAAGTAAATACTCCAGAAAGGGACTTCATAATAAAGTGCAGACTAAACCAGTCTCCCAATCAGCAGCTGCTGTCTTCCTTTTTAGGGGTAAGGGCTGCCCAAAAAGTAGCTCCCTCCATTCCTTTTCTCAGGGAGCAAATGCCCATTCATCCATCACCTTCTTTGCACCCTGGAATTTGGGTGTTCTATATCACTAGAGTGATAAGAAGAACCAAGATCTGGCCTTGAAGGATTGTTCTGGAAGTCTGCCAGACCACTGGATCATTTCCCAGTGGTCTGCAGAATGATCACATCGTTTCCAGGTACAACCAACATGGGTTATTATTGGAGAGCCAGTTCACCCTAGATGAATTAATGAATTCTGACACCATACCTCAGGTTATTGTCTTTTGATAACCTTTTTGTAGCCTCTGAAAAATTGATATGAGATAAAATCTGGTATTCCCTCCTCTGTATTAGGCCAGGCTCTATTCTACTCCAAGTGGCAACTGCCAGAGGGAAGAAGAAGTACCAGATGACCAAAGAATAAAGAGGGAGATTTTCACCAAGGAGACATCTACAGTTTCAGCAGAACATATATATTGATATATAAACATAAGTAAAAGCAGGGGATGTGTGCAACATAGTCTAGTTCAAGAGTCTAGAACTAATTCAATAATCTAGTTCAAATATATATTTATATACAATTTACATAGAAACATATGCAGAAATTATGTGTAATACATATGAGGTATGTAATATACACATACCTCTTCCTACAAAATAAAATGTTCAATAAGAGGGCCTTGAAAATGTTTTTTTTTCCAGAATCAGTGTATAAAGTCCAGCTTTCTTTATCCAACTAGTGAAGTGATGGTTTTCTCCATTCCCTAACTTTACATTTCATCGTGTCTATAAATCGAACTCATTTCCATTCTTAAAATATAAAACTCTCTTCAACTTGTCTGCTGCTGTCTCTGTTCCATTGTTTGTTTGCATCTGTGTTATTCACTTTAAGCAAACAGCACTTACAGAGCAGTAACCATATCTGTTTAACACAAATGTGTTAATGAATACCTTCAGGCATTAGTTTGTTTTCATACTCATGACTCTTTTTGTATTCTGAAAAATAGGCCAAAATATTATTCTGACATTTGATTTATTCAAGATAAAGAAAACAAGCTGATTATCTTTGGGGCAGAGTTTAATGCTTATATATCACTACAGTTGTTTACCTTTTCTTTCATTAATTAAATATTATTTAGGAATGGAGTAATTAAAGCCCAGACAATAAATTTCCCCTAGATTGGCAATTTATCCATACAAACCTGTAAGAATCTAAATTTTATGATGTTTCAATTTACTTTTGCCTTCGATTTGCTCATTATTTCCAAAAAGGGGGCAATAAAATAAATAAAATAACAGGCTCTAACCCAGTTTCTCTGATTTCACTATTGCTTCAGATTTTGCATTAATTCACGAGCCTCTATTTCTTAAAAAAAATTAGCATCTTTAAAGGTATTTTTGATGGTGTGAGTGATATATCACTTGGGTAAAGAAGTATTTAATGAGTTACGAGACAGAAATTAGTACAACCTGGATACAAGCCATTAGAAAGACTAAACCACTGGTTTACAGGCTTCAAGACTACCAACTTTAATTGGCCAGCTACCTAGATATTAGTTCTGGAACAGCTAACTTGCTATTGAAGGCCTCTAACTAACAACTGGTGTGTTTCCTGACAGACAGGTGGTTCCTCATTATCTTTTAAACAAATACACAAATTTCTCAGTTATCAAGTTTCCTTGTAGAATTACTCTTTTTCATGCCCTAAAACAAAGTTCCCTTAATACCTTTAATAAATAGTACATCAAAACCATTTTACAGAATAGAAGCCTCTTTAAGACCTTTGTTCTGGATAGATAATATACAAATAATAGTAATTAATCTGAATAGAGAAAAGTTAAAAAAAAACAAAAGAAAAGAAAAGCACTGTCCATGAGAACTACCATGCACTAGTGTGTATGGGAAAACACCACCTCTGTATATTACTATTTCAGCTAACCCACATCTGTAAATCCAGGGAGCTAGTTGCCATATGTCTTTCTAACTGAAAAAGGCAAAAGACAACTGGCTGCCATATGCTTTTTACAAAGAAACTGTAAACAGGTTACTCAGCATGGGCCACATATATAGGATCTACACATGAGTGCCCTAGGAATGGATTTGGCCCAAAGTCTCCTTACTCTAAAAAGCTTTAGGCATCATAATATTCCCACATGTCCACTGTATAATGAAACAGATGACAGCTTTTATCCTGAAGATTGTTTGGTGCTAAGAATGGGATTGGGCAATGGGCAGTTCAGGCAACCATCCAAAGGAGTTCTTGTGGCTTATACATGTATATATATGTATATATGTATATAAAAGATGTATACTAATGTTCCTTGAAAACCATAAATAATGTACTAAAGAACTCTAGAAATACAGTGTATCACTCTCCACCTCACAACACATGCAAACACACACTCACACAGGAATACACATATGGCCAAAGAAGTCAAGAAATCTCTTAACCAAGGTTAAAGTCTTCGTTGTAAACAACAAAGTGACAGTTCCTTTATCAAGATGATTTCTCTTTCCTCTACTGTGGCTGAGGCTTACGAAATAGAGATTAATGGTACCTACTGCTTTGAGGAGAGAGCTTCGAGTGAGGGGCCAGAATAAGAAAAAGCACATGGAGAGAGACCATTTCAGCCTGTTTTTGTCTTCAACAGTGGGAGAGAAAGGTAAAGAGAATTCTCGAGGTTTCTACTTTGTCTATTTTAGCTCCATAGAGTAGAAAACCTAAGAAAGATTTCGGCAAAGATTCCAGCTAAGAATAAATAGCATCCATTTGCTATGGATGAATATGAATAAATATGAAATGAATAAATAGCATCCATTACAAGACAAGTATGTCTTGTCTTCCTGAGAACTTTAGACAGCTATTGAAAAGGATCTGCAGGCACACGGTTATTAGTGTTGCAATTTATACATCCATTCACCCCCTCCGCCCCCCATCATCCATTCACCCAATGTTAACTGAGGTCCTACTAGAGGCAGGGTACTGTATTAAGAAAAGGGAAAAATGGTTTAGACAAGAACTTTGCCATCAAATATACAAGTAAATATAAAAAATTACCAATTCTAACACAAAAGTAATAATGAAAAATGCCAAAGAGAAAGCTACAAATAAAATACTAAATATTTAAGAAAGAAAGATGTTTCCAGCTTGAGAATGATAAATGATTAAGGATGATCTTATGGAGAAGACAGCATGTGAACAAACCCTGAAGCAAACTGAGGTGGTTGGTTTTAAGAATATACACACACAGAATACACCACCAGAGTAATCAGTAGAACCTGGCAACTTCGGTGTCAAAAAGCTCCACTGGTGTGGCCCTAATGTTAGAACTGCCAGAAGAGTCTGCACTGACATGACCAGTTGTTTCAAAGTGGACGATATCGCATATAACCTTCCACCCACCTTCTACACAGAGACTGGCATCTCATCAAGAATCTGTTGTAAATCGGTCTATTTTACGGAGCAATACTCTGCTCAGGGACTCTTTAAGAAAATGAAGCGGCGTTGGAATTTGTTTCTAAAACGTTGTTGGGGAAAAAATGTCAATTTTATACACTTTAACCACTAAAATGTTTTCAGAGTCAAACTGAGCACATACGTAAACCTCAAATAAGAATTCGAAGGGAGAGGTTCCCTAACAGGAGCAAAGGAACAAAGGAAGCATGGAGAGTATCGACGTAACACCTGCTCCTTCTGTCTGCCCTGGTTTCATTACGGTCGGAGGACAGGGGGAGGTTGTGTAATTGTGTATATAAATCCTGGGTGAGGATGAGACAGGTCAGGGGAAGCAAGAGGCAGGGGTGGCCCATTTTCCTCATCTGCTCAACATAAGCCTGTGAGGAAACACGCTGACTCTTTTAATAATATCAGTGAAAGACAAACATCAGGGCAACAGGCATTGAGGCTATGAGGTCCAGCTGGTCCCTCCAACAGGGAGATTCTCACCCCCCCCCCATTGCCAACCTTGCAGAACCTGGATGTGTGTTTGTTAAGAGAAGGGGGTTTTGTGTGTGACCGCAGCAGCAGCATGCGCAAGAAATCTCCAAGGAAAAGGGGTCAACGTTCCCTTCCAATGTGAAGACTTTCGCCCAGTGAGAATTTTAGAGAATCTGGGTTTGGCTTTATTAAGGGAGAAAAGGGGTTTCCTTAAAAATGAAATAGATGAATGTCTGAAAACATGGGAAAGAGTAAAAGGATATTTCATTTCTCATCCCTGCTTGGACATATGTTATTCGAAGCTCGCTTTGTTCCAAGAAAATGAAAACAATTCAAACTACCTTAAGCATAAATGGGGAGTTTACTGGCTCATTAAAACAAAAGTCTAAGGGTATTCTGGCCTCAGCCATGGCTGAATCCAGGTGCTCAATTTTTCATGACACCGCTTCTCTGTGTCTTGACTCAGCTTTCCTCTATGCTGGCTCCACTCTCTGGCAGGATCCCCCAACATAGTGGCATGATGGAAGCCAGAAGCTCCAGGTCATTTTTCTATCCCCTCAACAACCCTCTACAGAGTTTCTCTTTTTCCAACTAATTTTCTAATTTCCAAGAACTGAGTCTCTCTCACTGGATTGGGTCACATGCCCATCCCTGAGCCAGTCACTATGGCTAGAAGAATGTAATTTCCTGGGTGGCCAACCCTGGAGCATGGTGTTAGCTCTGCCCAAGTGATATGATCTCAGAGGAAGACGGGCAGCTTCCCATGAAAAATCAGACCGTTTTTACCAGAAACAGGGTGAATGGACACCATCCAGATAAATCCCCTCTGTGGTTTAAAGCAGAATATTGGGCCTCTGGGAGAGTACTCATTCATTTTTTAAAGAGGCAGTTTTGTGTTTTGAAGTAGTGACTGTATAGGCCCTGCATGCCTGATGGAGCCCACAGATAACAGCTCTATATCCTTCATGATAAACAGTTCTTGATCCTTCCCCAGCATCCACTGGTCATCCTGAGGTTGACTGGAGTCACTGATGCTCCATCAACCTCATCCTCAAAGGCCCAGAATAGGGAGACCAATTGCAATCAGTCAAAACTTGAGGATGCTACTCTCAGCTCTTCTGCTGGCTTGATGCTATGTGACTGGAAAGTTAAACAACTGTTAAATTCTTCAGCTTTCTCCACCACACCCTCCCCCCAAAAAAGAAGGAAAAAAAAAAGATTCAAAGTCCAAGATTGTTCAAAAAGACATTCTATTGAAATGAAAAACATTTCAAATATACTGTCATCACTCTTATAAGCCTTCTCACCTGGGCCAAGTAACAATGTATGCCAGATGAGTAAAAAAGAAAAATGCCAATTTTATTGATTTTACCACCTCATACTCTTTTCAGGTCTGTGAAAAATGTTTAAGGAGTAAATTTTTTTATAACTCTCTACAAGTCTACTCTACATCAAAGATTATTTTTTGGGGAGGGTGTTGCCCAGATACAGAACAAAATACTTAAGCTGAGATAGTCTGATTGATCTTCACTATTCCTGGTATAATAAAGTATTTGGGGATGTAATAAATAAAAGTCTCCAAATTCCCAGCTTGGTTGGTTGGTGGTCAAGGTATGAAATAGTCAAGCCAGCATCTTGTTGGTCTCTCATAGGTGTCTTGATATATGTAGCTGAAGAAGTAAGAAGCCAGTCCCTTCTTCATTCCGCTCCATCTGTAGCATCCAGCTTGACCCAGCTCCCACCCTCAATCTGAACCAAACCAGATAACTGTTACATAGTGTTATATCGCTATATCACTTGTGAGCATTGTCTCAGATGCATAAGCATGAAAGAATGTGTGAGTGGGGCAGAATAAGAAGGAGTGGTGTGAAATATACCCTGCCTACCTGCTCATAATCCCCCGGCCTTCAAAATGGATAGAACTAAGAATATGGACAAGAGCCATGAACTAAAAGGGCAAAAGAACACTCATCCTCTTACTCCCAGAAAGACTTTTTGGGTATCTTCCTCTGCACAAAGAAAAGGAATGATCTCGCTTAATCCTATAGCATCGGTGAGGCACCCTAAAAATCCTCTAGTGTAGTGGTTTTTAAATTATGTATCATGGATCCCCCAGATCGCATACGAAAAAGAAATTATTTTCATATCTGCACATTAAATTTGTGCTTATCCTATCATTTCCTGCCTCACCAGTCCTCTCCTCCCAGACGATAGTATGCCAGATAGGACTTGGAATCCAAGCCTCAGAAAACAATGCAGAAAGTTTCCACAGTCCTGGAAAGTCTAATGAACTGTGAGCTCGAACACAGAAAGAGTCATGGTCACATGAATCTAGTTTTTGTACCCTCACTTTGAGCCTCATTGCCAGTCTGGCTCTTTGTTTAGGTGACCTTTGGCCCCTGGAGTCAATGTTTGTCTTCTAAATGGTATTTCAACACTAACATCTGGTGATGTCCCCCAGCTTGACATTTGTGAAGCAGATGCTTCCAGTGGCCTGGAGTGTGCCTTCTGGGTCAATGTTTTCAATAATGCCCTCTGGCATTGATCTCTGTGGTACCTCTCCCCAGGTAAGAAAAGAAATGCCACTGGGAAATGGCTGAGAGAGAACACTTCAGAGCATCTGGAGGCAATCTTGGAATATAAAACCCCAGAAGTTCTTGTATAAAGAAATACCTAGAGGTAGGGAGTAGAGGCAAATATCAAGTTTTGGGTACTTTTTTTGAAGTTGTACTTTAAATAATCTAGCAGTTCAAGCCTGACAAATCTATACTTCATTTTAAGTAATTTCTTTACATGTTTCTTTCTCTCCATTTGGGGTTGTCTGTCTTGAAACTTGGAAGTAATAGAGAATAGAATCCGTTGCTGAGAAAAGCAAGCCCTCTCTCCCCTCCCCTCCCCTCTCACCCTCCACGCACACAGATGAGCACCTACTTTGTAACTTAATAAGCAGCTCCTCTCACTTGGGCCTAGAGAAAACTTCAAGGAATCTTGTGAACTAAAGTAGAAATTCAGATAGCCTACATTTGGACAATGCTGTCTTTTAAAATCAAGGATCTGCCCCAAGATTCCTAGAAAGCTTCCAAAACTAGGAAGCAGGTCAATGAGAACTATTTGTTTCAACTTGATGAAGATTTTTGATCTCTAACATTATGTCTCAAGATCTCCTCTTATTGTCACCAGTAGGCAGCGACATGCATATAACTACCTATAGAGAAGTAGAAATCTTTTCAATCTACTCAGGAGTTTAGTACAGGCAAGGTATTCATGACGATCTTTGTAATATTTGCCATATTGCTATTTGGCTTCTCTTTCCAAAGAGCTTAGAATCCACCATCCTTCATTCATCTTCATGAAAGCTCTGCTGTCCAAGTGGTCAACAAAGGCAGGGAGGTGAGCACTGCACAAACCAGTGTGAAGGGGGGTGGTAGGCAGAATTCTAAGATGACCCCCAATGACTCACATCCTCTATAAGTCCCTCTTCTGGGTGCATATGGAATCTGTGATTTGCTTCTAATCGACAGAACATGGCAAAGGTGATAGGATATCACTTCCATGACTATATTATGCTATATGACAAAGGCAAAGGGACTTTTGCAGATATAATTGAGCTCCCAGAGCAGTTGACTTAAAGTTCATAAAAGGAGATCATCTGGACTATACCTAACCTAATCAGGTGAGCCTTTTAAAAGAGGGTCTAGATCAGACAACCCAAGCAAGAGAGATTCTCTTTCTGGCTTGGAAGAAATAAGCTGCCACATTGTGAGAGGACTTGCAAGAGGGCCACATAGCAAGGAACTGTGGACAGCCTCTAGGAGTTGAGAATGGTCCCTGGCCAACAACTAGCAAGAAAACAGGTACATCAACTATACAAACACAAGGAAATACAGACGCCAATAAACGGAATGAGCTTAGAAGCAGGTTCTTACCCAGTCAAGTCTCCAGATAGGAACACAGCCTGGTTTACATCTTAATTTTCACCTTGTGAGACCTTGAGCAGAGAATTCAGCTAAGCCATGCCCAGACTATTGATCTGCAGGAACCATGAGATAATAAATGGGTCTTGTTTGAAGCTGCTGCATTTTGTGGTAACTTGTTACAGAGCAGTAGAAAACTTCTACAAGAACAATGACAGCTCAAATAGCTAAGATTCCACATTTTGCTTCTCCCATCCACTGAATACCCTGTGAAGTTTGGATATAGTTCTTCCCTTAAGAATCAGCAGTCCATGGGATAGCAAAGAATGTGACTCTGCCTCAAAACATGGATGGATAGATGAATGGTTAAATAGCTACACACAGAGAGATATACACACACACGTAACAAGTACTTACTGTATGCCAGAATCTCTAATGAGGGCTTTAAGTATTTTATTTAAATATTTAACTGTAGCTGAAGGATTAGAGTTAAAATGGCGTAGGTACTTTTAATGCCAGAAAAGGACTCAACCTGGTGGACTAAAAGAAAGAAAAAAAGAAAAAAAAAACTAACAAAGCAAGGAAAAAGATATATGGATTCACCCCTCACCAGGTCACAGATCAAGATGTATGTCCCAGTCCCTATAGCTCTCCAAGAAGGATATGAATGTTATAAAAAGCAAGGAGGACAAGCTAGATGGTATAATCAATCTATTCAAATGAGTTTGATGGTGGTTTGAATCAAGAGTTCATCAAATCATGATGTAAGTAGTATTAACATTTTGCTGCCTTTGAGTTGACAGTGGGCAGGTCTGTGTTTACAAGTGGGTATGAAATACACATAAAGGAATGGGAATGTTTTAAAACTATCAGTCACAACCTATTAAAGGGTCATGAGTCAACAATCAGAAAAGTGTAAAAGCTGCTTCTGATGTGGAGTCATTGTTACATGCGCTGTGAATTTCGGTATTTTAAAGGAAATGGCTGGGTTTTTTTTAGAGAGTGATAGATGTAACTTACTCAAAACAAACCAGATGCAGTACAGTAGTAAGGATAATGCTAACTGCTAAACAGTTGACCTCCAAATTTCAGTGGCTAATATGTTATTTCTCACTCACATAAGATTTAATTGGCAGGGCAAGGGGTGAGGGTTGTACTCCACAAAATCCTTCAGAGACCCAGATGGGCAAGGCTCTACCATCTTTGACCCACAGTTTCTGAGGTTGCTCTGAACATCATGAACATAGGGGAAGAGTAAGGGTGAGTCTCCTGGAAGTAGAGTATCTAACTTCAACCCTCATTCCATTAGCCAGAATTCAGGCAATGAACCTTCCTAGCTTCAGAGGAGGACAGGATAAATACTTAAACTCATTCTACTTCCATCCTCTGATCTCTTGCAAATATTTAACTGTAGCTGAAGGATTAGAGTTAAAATGGCGTAGGTACTTTTAATGCCAGAAAAGGACTCAACCTGGTGGACTAAAAGAAAGAAAAAAAGAAAAAAAAAACTAACAAAGCAAGGAAAAAGATATATGGATTCACCATATATCTGGGTTGAGGAACCCAACCACAACTCAGAGGGCAAGTAATTCATAAGATTATGTCCATAAAAGCCATTTTCCCATGACACAGGCCACGTTAGAGAATGGCAGCAAGTGAATTTAGAGGGACCACTGAAAGATATCCAGCACAACAAGACATTAATGAATGTATTATGAATACAAAGGACTAGTAAAAGTCAATCCTATGAGTGAAAACACCTAATTCCCATAGTTTTCACTAAATCAGCTAATAATTGGAGATGCTGTTGAAGAAAAACTAGGTCATTGGTAGGCATTGATTCTGATTTGGGATTTTGAGTGTGGAAAGCATGTGAGACTAGAAGTCAGAAAAAAATGACTTCTGGTCCTGCTCTACCTCATACTAGCTCCAAGATCTCAAACAACTCACTCAATTTGGCCATGGTTTTATATCTGTAAAAATTTATAATAATCACACCTTTCCCAGCCCTAATCATAGACTTGATCAGAGAAGATCCAATGAGAGCACATACTTAAAAGCATTTTGTAAATTAGAAACATGGGTCACAAATAATACTGGTTTTTGGTATGTGGTAATTGTTGTCATTACTCAAATTATGGTTCTGGTTTATGAGAAATAAGTGATCCTGATTAAACTGTCACTTTCCCAGTGACTTTTGAACTGAATATGAACCAGAAACGTCAATCACCTTCAATGCAAAATTCACCTCTCCCATGAATCTTTTGAAGGACTTCCCATTTGGGTAGTCTGAGTGGAATATTCCCTTTTGACCTGGAACTGTCATTTAGGCCTACATATCTCCTTAAACCAAAGAAACCCACAAACTAAAGAAAGCCATCCACAATAGGGACCTTCCTCTCAGGTTTACCAGGAGATTTGGGGGTTGGGAAATAAAACCTCAAAACCCACCCCTTCCCTCCCA
The DNA here is from genome assembly GCF_003265705.2 of Callorhinus ursinus. Classification (NCBI taxonomy): domain Eukaryota; kingdom Metazoa; phylum Chordata; class Mammalia; order Carnivora; family Otariidae; genus Callorhinus; species Callorhinus ursinus. The sequence continues at coordinate 28,905,343 of NW_027397070.1, forward strand.
GCCTATAGAAGAAGACTGGAAATGAGAAAGGAGTATAGACAGGGTCAAGTCTGTGGGGAGTTCAGAATTCATGGTGAGGTGGTTCTCTTCTCTCCCTTAAGGTTGTTTTGCTCCACCCCTATCCCAAAGGGAACTGAGGCAGCACCTGAGAATCAATGGAACACTGGGGATGCCTACAGAAAGTGAAGACTGCACGCTGTTCCATGGTTGTCTTCTAATTCCACTGATGATTTGCTAACCTGCCTCATCCCTGACGGAGGTAGGAGTGTGATGGGGTAGGTGCAAGGAGAGAACAAGAACAGGAGAGAGAAGACAGGACAGGCAGAGAAGGGACAGCAGTGGAACAGCCTTCACTGCCATCATTTGGTGGATTATCTATATGTCTAAGGCATCTTGACTGTCTCCAAGGCAGGGAGAATGGCCTGTTAAACCACTGAAATCTCAATTTTATATTTTCATTCAAATCAATGTGAGGAAGTCTCACCTCTCTATAAATCCATTAAAGGAAAATTAGTGACAGTGTGTAAACTGAGCTTATGCCCATTTTATTTCAGTCATCAGGGCTCCTTCATCCCTATATGAAATATTTATTATTGGTTGTATGTAAAAATGGTCTTTAAAGCAAAACTTCCAACTTCATTGGAGAAGCACTTTGTAATAGGAGCAACAAATTATGATCTGGAAATGAAAGCTCAACTGGGTTCCACTGCCATTTAGGTGCCTCTCTTAATTAACATCAGAAATATTAACTGACACTTAAAAATAAACGTAGATTAAAACCCTTTTCTAATTCTGCTTATTAAATTTGGCACGCTTTTTTCACATTTACTGTTTTAAAGCTGAATTACATTTAAAAAATCTTTCTCTTGCAGGGGCGCCTGGGTGGCTCAGTCATTAAGCATCTGCCTTTGGCTCAGGTCATGATCCTGGGATCCTGGGATCGAGCCCCGCATCGGGCTCCCCGCTCCCACTCCCCCTGCTTGTGTTCCCTCTCTTGCTGTGTCTCTCTCTGTCAAATAAATAAATAAAATCTTTTTAAAAAAAAGTCTTTCTCTTATAAAAAAAAATTCTAGCTTAAAAACTGCTAGAATTAATGAGAGAATTCTATAGGGTGATCAAATAGAAGACAACTATGTAAAATCAATAGTTTTTATTTATAACTAGCAATAAATCCCTAGAAAAGAAAATATATCAAGATATTCTGTTCACAGCAGTGACAAAAATTTTAAATAACTAAAGAATAAGTTATAAAGAATGCCTCAGGACCAACACGTATAAAGCTATCAAGTCTCACTGAAGGGCAGAAATAAGGATCTGTGCAACTGGAAAGACAATGTTTTTTAGGTGCAAAGACTTAACATCACAAAAATATGACTTCTCCCAAAAATTAACATATAATTCAAATCAAATTAAAACCTTAAGAGCCTTTTTATTTTAATTGGATAAAATTATCTTTAAGAATAAATGGAAGGGGGCACCTGGGTGGATGAGTCATTAAGTGTCTGCCTTCGGCTCAGGTCATGATCCCAGGGTCCTGGAATCGAGCCCCGCATCGAGCTTTCTGCTCAGCGGGGAGCCTGCTTCTCCCTCTGCCTCTCCCCCTGCTTGTGTTCCCTCTCTTGCTGTGTCTCTCTGTGTCAAATAAATAAATAAAATCTTTAGAAAAAAAAAAAAGAATAAATGGAAGGGGCCCCTGTGTGGCTCAGTCAGGTAAGCGACCAACTCTTGGTTTCGGCTTAGGTCATGATCTCGGGGCCCTGGGATCAAGCCCTGCGTTGGGCTCCATGCTCAGCGTGGAGTCTACCGGAGATTCTCTCTGCCTCCCTCTCCCTCCTCCTCTGCCCCTCCCCTCCCCTCGTTCATGCTCTCGCTCTCTGAAATAAGTAAATAAAATCTTAAAAGAAAAACAATAAATGGAAAATCAACTTCTGGCATGATAACGTGTAGAGTACCATGGACCTACTCCCAGAGAAACTGGTGAAAAAAAATTTGTTTGTTTGTTTGTTTTTATTTTAATTCTCTGGAAATGGGCCTAAGGACATATAGCAAATGAAGACATCTACTCAAGAAAATCTAGTAAAATTTGGTAAGAACTTAGAGAGTCTGTAGTATTTGAACCAAGACTGCAGCCTCCCTTCACCCTTCAAAGCTCAGCAAAACAGAAACAGACCGGTGCAGTCAAGAACACAGGGCTCCCCTTCCCCTGAGCTCCGAGTCATAGGGACATCCTCCCCAGAGGTGCAGGTTGTCAGCATTTCTCATCCTTTTTTCCAGCTGCCTGCTGCCAAGATTAAGTCCTGGGAGAGTGCAAACAAGAGGTGGGAGTTCTCTTCTTCTATCTACCACCCCCACTAGTGGGGTGAATTGTATGGTATATAAATTATGTCTCAGTAAAAATGTTTGTAAAAACAAAATAGGTGGAAGAATATATGCCCAAGAATAACCAAGAAAAGTATGAAAAGGAAGTACATGACTCCCCAGATACCAGAACTTAACATAAGGCTACTATAATCAAGTCAACATGATATGGGTGCAGGGATAGATAAACAGATCTGAACTGAGATCAAGAAATGAATCCCTATGCATTAGAAGATTTAATATAGGGGAATGGTATTTCAACTCAGTGGGCATAGATGAATTATTTTGTCAATAGTAGTGGTATGACTGGCTAGATATCTGGAAGGAAAAATACACTGGACTTATATATTACTACACAGATACACAAAAACAAATTCCAAATATATTGAAGACTTAAATGAAAAAAAAAATTGCAATAATATCCAGGAGACCCCATGCACAACTTACGGTTCTTATGGTTAGGGAGGCCTTAACCAACACTGGAAACCCCGATGCCACAAAAAAGAAAATAGATGTATATTCTGTATGGCAAAAAATACTACAGACTTAAAAGACAAGAGTTACAGAAAAGCAAATCTAAACAGTTAACAAATGTAATAAAATTCTCACATTCAACAGTAGTCAGGGAAATTCAATTAAACTAGCAACGGAGCATCAGTTACACCTCTCAGAACAGAAAAACTTTAATGGAGGAGTAACCTATCCTACCTAAGGTTAACGAAGAAAATAATGTGTTCCTGCTTTACTGGTGACATTATTATTATGGCCCTTAGAGCAGTCTGGGAAAATCTACCGAAACTAAATAGACATATATCCATTTGGCTGAGTAATTCCCTTCCTTGGAACCTATGAAAAGCACAAAAACAAAAGGAATATATGAGGCTGACTATTAGTATTTTTTGGAACAGATAAAACAAACAAGCAAATCAAACGAATTTCCATCAGTAGGTATTAAATAAATTAGGGTATGTGGACATCATGAATTAAACATGTACCAGATGACTTACAGGGATTTCTAAAAAGTACTCTGAGAGAAGTAGGACACAAAAAATTGGATATAATATATTCCTAGTTTTGTTTTTAAGCCACTAAAACTACACAGGAATAAATACATATGCTCCTCTCTGTGCATATATACATTTTCATTTAATTGTAAAAGCATGGAGTGAAACTATGGGAGATTATAAATCAGGTTATCATTGTGGGTTACAGCCCTAGGGCTGGTGACTGGGGAAAAGAATGGTATGAGTAAAAAAGGAAAAGAAATAGTAAAAAGGAACATACCAACAAAAATATATGTGTAATACCCTCACATTTATACACATATTTTAAACTGCATTTATGCATATAGATGTAATTTTGAAAATAATATATTTGCTAAAGGCTGCAGAAATGCTAATTCTATTAGGGCATAGCTCAATGGCCAGAAAGGAGAGAGAGAAAACAAATTCTATGGTTGTATGTTCAACAGAAGCATCTGTTTCTATCCTCCCAAATCAGCTGTCTTTTGTCAATGTCATGGAAACCTGACCTCTCAAGTGTTCTACCTTGACATCTGAAATTACACACAGCAGTAGGAGTTCTTGTCTTAGTTCATCCCTCTCTCTCACTAAAGCCAACCCTTCAACCCTCTCCTGCCTTCTCCAGTAGCTGCCCATCATCATAGCTACTTGCTTCTGTACCTTTAGTCCCGTTTTCAAATCTTCCCCCGCCAAGCTTTTCCTCTACCTGACAACTCCTTTCACATTCAGATTTCACAAGAGTAAAATGAACTGCTTTCATCATCTGCTGATGACTTTTAAATCTTGATTTCCAGCCCAGATTTTTCTTCCTAACCCCAGCCTCCTCTTTCCAACAACTCCACTAAGTTTACCTCAAGGTACTTCAGGCTCGTCATGTCTTTATTAGTCTGCCAGGACTGCCATAACAGAATACCACAGACCAGGTGGCTTTAACAATAAAAATTCATTTTCTCAAAGTTCTGGAGGATGAAAGATCAAGACTGTCGGCAAGTTTGGTTTCTCCCGAGGCCTCTCTTCTTGACTTGCCCTCACATGGCCTTTCCACTGTACATGCACGAACCTAGTAACTCTTCTTCTTCTGGAGACTCCATTCACATTGGATTAGCATCCCACCCTAATGGTCTCATCTTAACTTAATCACTTCTTTAAAAGTACTGTTTCCACATATAGTCACATTCTGAGGTTATGGGGATTATGATTTCAACATACGACTTTGGGAGGGGGGAACACAATTCAGCCCATCATGATGTCCAAAACAGACCTCATTCCCATTGCAAACAGCAAACATGCTTTTCCTCTTCTATTTATCTGTCACAGAAAAAGGTGTCAACCCAGGATCCAGAGCTAGAAACTCTGGAGTTATCTTCCGAAGTTACCTGACAGAAGCTGGCTTCTGTCCCTGTGCCCCAGGCCCATCCACCTGTTCACCAAATGTAGCCTCCATGTTTCCATCATCACTGGCATGGCCAGAGATGCCCATCATCCTCTTAGATTATTGCAACAATTTCAAGACTTCTTTTCTGGCAATCAACCAGCCTACATTCAATCTAGCCTCCACTATTCTACTAGAACTCTCTAGCTTCCTTTTAAAATAAAACCTAATTATGCCACACCCTGTTTAGAAACTTCCACTCTCTATCCGTCCTTGGGAAGAAATCCAATTCCTTTGTTTGGCATAAAGGTTTGCCCACTACCTGTCCTCAACCTAGGGCTTCATCTTATTTTCCAACACTCTACTCCACTTGTGGCTTGTGTTCCAACAACACTCAGTGTATATGCCGTAAATACATCATGTCCTTTCTTCCCTGTCCCTAAAATGCCATTCCTTGTCTTTTCCTGCAGGTAAGGTTGTAGTCACTCTTTGTGGCCCAGATCAAAGTCCTTCTGTATTCCCAGTTAGTCAGGCCCGCTTATATCCCCCCAGGCTGTCTTACCTATATTATACACATTTACTCAATTATTGCAGTGTTTCATCCTACATTTCTTTCTTCCCCACCAGCCTGGATGTGTCTCAAAGATGGACACTCTACTTACTTGGCACTAAATAAGTGTTTGTCCCATGAGTGATCCACTTGGACCTGTGTCCTAAGCTCCTCAAACTCCACATGTCCAAAGTGAAACTCATAGTCACCCCTTTCAAATGCAGCTCCTCTGTCCAGCATCCATGTTCCTATCACGGATCTCATCATTTCTCTTGGCTACATAGTGCTCAAATCTTGGACTCTTCTTAGACAGCATCTCTGCCTTTATTCTTAAAGTAAAATCAACTACCAAAGTGTAGGAATTTGTTCCTCAAAAAGTCTCTCTGTTCCCACCAGAAACCAAGTCCATGCCACCCCTGACTACATTTCTGCCCTGTCTTAGGTGACCTGCTTTCAGTCTCTCTCAACACATATCCACTGAATGCTGCTTCTGGAAAGGTTTCCTTAAACATTACCTTTAAAGTGTTATTGTGGTAAATCCCTATTGCCTAAAGAGTTTATTTCCAACTCCTCACTCTGGCACTCAGGGAAATAAAACTGCTGATCTGTCCTCACTTCGAGCAGCTGCCCATCACAGACTCTAGGTACATCATCACATTCCCTTGCTAAGGTCTTCCCCCCTTTTCATGCCCTACCCTTTCTTTAATACCCTGCTCATTCATTCATTCCTTATTTACTGGGAACCCTCTCTATGCTAGCCACTGGGGTAGGCTCTGGTGATGAAGCAGAAAGAGGCAAGATTCATGACTTCATAGAAACCAGTTGTGCTCAGACTTTACTCTGCTTAAAAAAAAAATAGCTAAAGCACTAAGTTAAAATGAAGATTCCTATACCAAACCCCTCTGCCCAAAAATTCGTTATTTGTAGGTACGAGAGTGGGGCCAAAAAAGGTTCACGTTTACCAAATACCTAGGACTCTAAGGAGCACCATTCTGAGAGACAATGATATAAACTAACAATTACAATATGCACAAGAGCCATGCATGACATAAATACTAGTTATCATGGGAGCACACCGTACTTGAAAGGCAATCATATTGACCAAGCAAAGAAGGTGGGTGTGAAGAGACTGAAGGGGAGAAATTTTCATGAAGAGGAAACAACCTGTGCAAAGCAAAGTTTGAAAAGTCTGAAACCAATGAGAGTGCTGAAAATAGCTCAATAAGGTTGGATCAAAGAGTCCAGTGGGAAGGGAGGGGAGATGACCAACAAGGCTGACCATCCAGCGCAGACCTGTCCCGAAGACAATGGGTCTTCAGCAGGCGAGTGACATGGTCCTTGGCCCTGCACTGAGCTCCCTCTTTTCCTTTCAAACAGTTCTTTCCCCAACCTTGGTTAGTTTTCTCACATACAAATGCTTATTAGCACTCAGCTGAAGACTCAAGGGGGACTCTCTGCAGATCCCTGGAGCTCTCCTTCTGTGCAGCTTTCTTCTCTCCGATACTCTGCCCTGAGAACTTTAGATATTCTCCATGTCTCCATCCTCAGCAACATTTCCTCAGTTCAGAGAATCCACCAGGTTCTGCTTGGGTTCCCCCTCCCTGCACCATGGCTTCATACACCTCCCAAGGCAAGAAGGTAGAGCAATCATAGGGCTCCTCTCATTGATTCCTGTTTCTTAGAGATCACTGTCCTTCCTTGCCCAATTCCCACTGTTTTGAAACATGTTTTTATATATCATCATCTGTTTTGTTTTTTGGGTTTGTTTTTTGTTTTTTGTTTTTGTTTTTTTTGCTTTAGCAGGATAAATCTGATTCCTGTTACTACATCTTGACTGGAAATGGTAGTTCAACTCCATATTTCTAAATAAAAGGCTTATGCTAATATTTCTTGATTTACATATTTTAGGCATTATTGACTGTTTTCTTAATTAATCATAGAGATCATTCCCCCTCAGCCCAGACCTAGCCTCAGAGTCTTCTCAAGACAACACCCTAGACAGTTAGTCCTAACCAACAGATTAGAGTTAGCAAACAAGTTCAAACATTCTTGACATCCTAAGACTAGATGTTATAGTGTTTTCCAGTTCTAAAATTCTATGTGATTCTGGTTAGAAGATGAAATGGAAATCATAGAAGTTATTAATGCTAATCAGATACAGTTTATGGTCAAAACTTGCTAAGTGTTAAAGTTATAACTGTGATTAAAGTTTTAGAAAAAGATCTGTAAAGTCATTCACTTTTTTCATCTAGTATTAAGAGTAGTAGGAGTCATACTATGAGTTGAGAAGTGTTAGAGGAAATATAGAAAAAAAGAGATGTTGTTTGTATAGTTTCTCATTTTCCACTCAACAACAGTGTAGAGGAAGAGTTACAAAATGAGGACTCTATCTCTAGGGTCTTAACTTCATCCATACAAAATACCATAGATTTGCCACATGAAGGAGTGCATGGGCTGAAATCCACAGAACCCATAATGAGACCTGTGGTGATTTCAAACATAAGGATTAAAAATGATTATCACAGATTTAACTAATCATGCAAATCATTATCACTAACCATGTAAACGTTCAGATTTAATATTCATTTAATATTCATTTAATTCTTTGAAAAAGGGAGAGGGGCACCTGGGTGGCTCAGTCGGTTAAGTGTCTGCCTTTGGCTCAGGCCAGGATCCCAGGGTCCTGGGACTGAGGCCTCCTTCGGGGCTCTGTGCTCAGTGGGGAGTCTGCTTCTCCCTCTCTTTCTGCCATTCCCCACCCCAACTCGTGCTCTCTCCCTCACTCTCTCTCTCTCTCTCTCAAAGAATAACTGATTGGAGGTAAGCATCACTTAAAAGCTTTCATTTTATTTGAGAAAACAATTTGCCTAAATATGGGAAGAAAAAAAACCTTGGACAGTGCAAAATCGGTAGAAATCTTCCATATAGATAAAACGAGGAAAACTGGATGTAACAGTAACAACAAGCACAGTGGATCACACAACAAACAAGAAAAGGAAAGCTTCCCAACAACTCTTGCTCTGTTGAGAGGAAAATGCTGTTCCACGCACTCCCTTCCCCTCTGGCCCAGCCTCAAGGAGAGATCTGTTAACACCACGGGCCCCCTGGAGCCTCACTCTGCGGGTGGAGGAGGTAACCTGCCCCCCGGAACTCCCCTCTCTACAGACAGGTCTGACACAGCTGGTGGTGGTGGAGGAGGAAGGAACCATGGGGAGGAACTCTGGAAAGGAGACTCCTGAACACCCTTTCGATTCTCTCCTTTTGGAAGAAGGCCGGGCATGTCTTCTACTTGTGGAGTTCATTTGCCGTTGTAAAACCAAATGGGATCAGGACCCCAGTAATCACCTCTTTGAGGCCAACTCAAGGCAGGACTTTAAAAGAAGGGCTGGAAGAATCTAAGCTATGTTTCCCAGGCAAGACCTCAGGGGATTTACTTGTGACAGGGGTGTGGGACAGAAGCTCTCTTCAGGAATGAGGAGCGTACATTTGGCCAGAACATCCCCAAAGCCGAGCCCCCATCTCTGCAGCAGGTAGCAGAATCAAAAGGAAACTTCCCCTCCCCAACACCCCACTACAGCTGGAACTGAGAAGCAGAAAGGAGAAAGAGAAAATCTTTGTACACTTTTCATGAAGTCCCAATTCATTTGTATGCCTTGTTAAGGATTAAGATGATTCCTGTTCATGCTTGCTGACGTACATCCAAGATTATCCTGCTAAATCTCCAGAAATGCCAACCGGGAAACAAATGACAACTGTTCTCTTGAAAGACCTTTGTTTGACTGCATGGCTGTAATGGACTGTTGGGCTCATTCAAGTGCCAGCCTGGAGACAACAGTGCAAACAGGAAGAGAGCAAACCTCTGCAAAGCACCAGACAAGGGCCATTGCAGGTCCAGCTCCACAAGCCCAGTGGCTGGCCTTTTAGCGAACTGTTGAAGCAGGATGCCAGAACGAAGGGCAGGGTGGACCAGCACCCAAGGGCAGAGCCCGAGCCATGCCAAGCCTCAGCACAGGAATGGGCAGAAGCTGCAGCAATTGAGGCCAGTCGTGCCCAGAGCCGGAATGGGGATGCTGAGAAAATCACAAGTCTAGGCTAGGAGAACTGGAGGCAGCACTGCGAGGGGGCCTTGAAGAGGACCCTCAGCTGGTGCACACACATCTGCACAGCAGAAGGCCAAGGTCTGGCTGGCTAGCAACAACTGGCCATCTAAGCTCCCTCTTCCATCCCATACATCCTTTCCTTTTCAAGGTCATCCTCAGGGCTCACTTCCCCCTGTCTCCCCTGAGTAAAATTTCTCAGGACTTCCTGGGGAAGCAAGGAGGGAGAAAAGGAGAGATGGACCACAATGCAATTTCCCTGATGTCTAGCACATCACTTGCCTTGGCCCCCGACCCTAGTCACGGGCCCCCCTCAGCCCTGGAAGGGGATCCTGGACTCCCCTCCGAGCAGCCACGTGAGACCCAATCCTCCTTCCCAGGATGAGGGATGCTCAGAGATTGGCCCTTACTGTCTTCCCAGCTCTCATTACCCTGATCAATGTGGGAAGCCCTAGCCTCATGGCCAGCATTTTCCCAGGAGCCAGGGAGAGGGCCTTCAATTTGAGGAAACTCTTACAGGTCTATCCATTTGCTTTTCCAGTGTAAAGAGTCAGCCACTAGAGAACAAATAAAAGCATTTATTCAAAGAGATGTTGTATTTTCACTGGCATTTGGGATCTCAATTTCTGTGCTACCAGGTTTCTTTTTTAACCTTCTTATTTTGTAAAGGAATAGCTAAGATAACATGGCAAGAGAAAAATACATTCTTTATTTTAACTACTGTATGTCCATTAAATCTGCTCATAATCATCTGTTTTCATTACTGTACAAAGCCAATTGACAGGAATGTGTTGGGAGTCAGAGCTAAAAGGAGCATAAAGATTTATTTTAAACATACAGCCTTTCTCTTAGAACTGGCCCTAGGACCCAGGGAGAGACAATGCCATGGGCCCACTGCAGTCCTAGAGTGGCACAAGAGAAAAAGCTAGGAGATAGCAATGCAGTGAGGCGTTTGTGTGTGTGTGTGTGTGTGTGTGTGTGTGTGTGTTTTAAATGCATCCTCCTAGCGCCCCAGGTTCTAAAGGAACTTGTTTTCCAAATGCCCGCAAGGGTCCAGCTAGCATTAGCTTGACAAAGTTCAGCAACAGGGGACAGGGTCCCTGATGAAGGTACAGAATGGGAAGGTGGAGGTTTGGATCTCCAGAGTCAGGTTGCTGCATTCAACTCCCTCCCGCTGTGGAGTCCAGGAAAGTTACCGAACCCCTCTAAGCTTATACTTCCCTGCACGTAAAATGGGGATGATAACAGCTATCACTGAGCACATACGCTGTACCAGGCTCTGCTCTGAACTTCCCCTATTTCAACTCATCTATCTTTATTAACAATCCTAAGACTTTCATCCATATTAACGCATTTGCTCTTCACAACAACCCTAGGAGGTAGGTTCTATGATTATCCCCATTTTACAGATGAGGAAACTGAGGCACAGAGAGATTAAGTACCTCATTAAAAGATGGCCTGGCATTTAGTAATTACTCAACAAATGTTAGCTATTGTTACTAGTATTAAGGATTTCACCGCCTTGAGCAGGTCAGGAGGAGATGCTGAGTGGATAAAGCAAGATCATATGCTACTTTGTCTCTTTTTAGCTTCATTCCTTAGTTCCCAGTTCTCACATAAATTTGCTGTAAACCAGTTACCTTCTACTAAGTCTCTCTCCTACTTTTTCAGTGTGTGTGCGCGTGCGCGTGCGCACGCGCACACACACACACACACACACTTTCTCATATATACACACTCAAGCTCAACATATATGCCCATATCCTGCCAAGCCACAGAGACATTCTGGCAACCCTAACCTAGCTCGAGATTTAGGGCTACTTTGATTCACCAGAAACTAGGTGGTCAGTTTAACTTGATTCTTCTGTGGCCTGGCTGGTCTTAATCAGCCAACTCAAGAGCTATCTTGACTTTAGAGGGTTTAGAAATATTCTCTGGGGCTTTCCTTAACCAGCCGATCTGCAGCAATAGTAAGACTTAAAACTACAGTCATCACCCAAGTATCAACGCCCTGCTGCAGCAACTGGGTGTGCTCCACCACTGTTCCTAGATCTGCTCAAGATGCTCCTCTTTGGGGGCTGACAGGGTGGGCTCCTGGGCAGACTGGAGTATTTTCGGACAATTTTCACCGAGACCGGCTCAGAGCAGAACATCACACACAGATGTGTTTTAATGAGTGCAGGAGGAGTCCTTAGCAGATACCTGGTTAAGACCCATCATCGTAAAAGTGACATCTTGGGACTCACAGAGCTTCTAGGGGCTTCCCAGATGTCACAAACCCAAAAGGGGCCTGGAGCTGAGATCTCTTTATCCAGAGTTTGGTTTTCTTTTCACTATGCCTCACCCTGGCTTCACCTACTTCATCAAAAGGTACATTTATCCCTTTGCCTACTTAGCATTTTTCCATGTGGAATAGAGGAGCCTGAGAATGTGAGCCAAAGAAGGAAAAAGAAGAGAAGACAGGCCTGTAGTATTATTAAAAAATGCTTGACCATGGGTCTTAAGGAAAAGGCATTTTGATTCACAAACTAAAAAGAAGAATGTCAAATCCCTAAAACATAATCAGATTCCCACAGATGTCTTTAATGAGAAAGTATAGAAATCACTCAGGTAGTGAATGAAGTCTTTCCAGAATGTTCTTCATGAGCAGGCACACAACTTCAATCCTTAAAAATTCAATCGTTATTCTGAACTTGTGCCTCCTCTAACTGAACTCTTCACAGATGGACTGCAGAGCCGTGCATGTGTCTGGACCTTTAGGGATGGGGAGCAGGGCTTCGCTTCCTGCACCATCTGGTTCACTGTTCCCAGCTCCAGCCTAGATTCCCACTACAGCCGAGTAATCAGAAGAAATCAGAAGAACACCTCAGGGAAAAGAATCTAGGACTCAGACTTAACTTCCTCTAAGGAGGATCAAACACTGAAGACTGTTCCTTTTCAAGTTTTATTAATCCTGGTTCAGAATTTCCACCACATCATTAGTCATTTCCTATTTCTGAAGGGCTGGCAGCAGTCGCCAAGGCATCAGGCAGTAAATGGCCAGATAACCGTGCCACCTGTGTGCGTACTGACAGTTACCCACAACCGCATCTGGCTGAGAGGCTAATGTGCTTTTTCTAAGAGGCAAGCCATTTAGAAGTGCAGCCCAGTTTTTGATCTCTTGCTAAATACTTTTATCCACATCATCTCCCCATCTGCGCCTGGAAGTCATCATGTGACCCGCGGCACTTTGAAAAGAAGGCAGCAACAGCAAGTCTGCCATAACCCCTGAGCAGCAGGAGCTCTCGAACCCCTCCCAACAAAGGGAGCCAATCCTGTCTCCAGCAAGGAGAACTCCAGGAGCTGAAGTGTAAAGAAAGAATGGAAAGTGACAAGAATTATGTCCACAAGAAACCTTTTTTACAAAGACACAGATGAAATGTAATTTATAAAGAACTTGAGAGCTGACTAGTAAGACGAATTCCATGGGGGTTATACCCAGTTCATAATGTCATGGAGGCAGCCACACAGCCAAGTGGCTTCTCCATATCCTGACTACCTAAGGTAGAGGGTCTCTCCAATACAAAGGTCTCAGGAAACTCAGTGACAGGCAGGCAGGGTGCTGGGGGAGCCTTATCTCTATTACAAACCTAGCATTTCAGGGATACAGTCTTCAGTTCTGGGCACCAAAGAGAGTGCTAACAATGGAAAAAGGTACATATCAGCTTGTTGGCCAAGCCCCTGGCTAGAGACTATCCAAACTGTCTGGAGAGCTACAGTTGGTACTCAGAAACTTCTGAGCCTGCATTTCCACTACTGGCCCTGCCCATATGAAGGACTGTAAGGGAAATACAAATAAAGCTCATCTGAGGATATTTTAATTTTTAAAAGGCTAAACCCTAATACCTGGCTCTTAAATAGCATTTCCATCTGGATAATCCCAAGCACTTTGCCAAAAGTTGGGTAATCACATCCCTGCTAAGCAAAAAGGACAGTTCTCAAGCTTAATTGCATCTCTCATGAAGAACAGAAAACTGAAGGCAGCAAGTCAAGGGGGATGTATAACTTTTTCCTCATTACCATTCAAAACAGAGAAGTGGTCTCTTCTTGGAGAACTATAGCTTTGAGTGCCATTCTGAGTATTACAACTGAGCCAGGACAAATGTTCATAGAGGCAAAATCCCCCCACCTTCACCACCTGTCTGCCAATGGTTGTACCAGGAGGTGGTAAAAATGCAATCCCACAGAGTGTAGTGTCAACTACCATAGGAACAGGAGTGGAAAAGTGAATCCTCTGTTCTTTTTTTCTTATACTTAACCCTGGTCCCTGCTGTTACCAGTCTCAAGGGACAAGAAGCATCAAAACACATCCCATTACATTTTAAGAGCCTGTTCTTTTTTTTTATTTTAATTTTTTTATTATATTAGTCACCATACAGTACATCATTAGTTTTTGATGTAGTGTTCCATGATTCATTGTTTGTGCATAACACTCAGTGCTCCATGCAGAATGTGCCCTCTTTAATACCCATCACCAGGCTAACCCATCCCCCCCCCCCCCCCCCCCCTCGAACCCTCAGTTTGTTTCTCAGAGTCCATAGTCTCTTGTGGTTCATCTCTCCCTCTGATTTGCCCCCCCTTCATTTTTCCCTTCCTTCTCCTAATGTCCTCCATTCTATTCCTTATGTTCCACAAATAAGTGAAACCATATGGTAACTGACTTTCTCTGCTTGACTTATCTCACTTAGCATAATCTCCTCCAGTCCCATCCACGTTGATGCAAAAGTTGGGTAGTCATCCTTTCTGATGGCTGAGTAATATTGCATTGTATATATGGACCACATCTTCTTTATTAAGGAGCCTGTTCTATACATCTGCCCTCTTTTGATATCTTGGATACTTTGCCAAAATGACTAATATTCAAATTGGAGTTTTTCGGGGCACGTGAGTGGCTCGGTCGTTAAGCGTCTGCCTTCGGCTCGGGTCACGATCCCAGAGTCCTGGGATCGAGCTCCACGTCGGGCTCCCTGCTCAGTGGGAAGTCTGCTTCTCCCTCTCCCACTCCCCCTGCTTGTGTTCCATCTCTCGCTGTCTCTCTCTCTGTCAAATAAATAAAATCTTTAAAAAAAAAACAAATTGGAGTTTTTCTTTTTAACTACATACACACATACATACACGCTTACATGCATACATACAATGCATACATTTATTTTAAATCCTCAGGTTCTATTCTGGTTTTCTCCCTCTGGATTTTATGTTGTAATCAATAATCCATCTATTAGCCACTTGATAAAGTATCAGAAAAGAGAAACTGCCATTTCTTACCTCTTGATAATTCTAATTTCCCTCAACTTAAGAGTTTTATCCTCTTGTCTAGTTTTCCTACCAAAGGCTACTTTAAGTCTAAAACAATATTCCCCCGAGTAGCACCCCAGTTCTCAAGAGAGGACTTGTAATTCCCTTCGGTAACTGAATATTCATTAAATTCTCATCAGTCCCATAACTTCCTGTTCGTATCTGCTCCAGCAAATCAAGTATTGAGGGCTAACGCTCCTGCTTGACTATTTAAAAGTAAATCTTCCTCAGGAATACACCCTTCTGAGTTGAGCATTCTAGCTCTCCCAAAGAACCTAATCTGAACGAGGTTAGCACAACAAAAAAGAACCATCTAGCAGACTCTGAGATGCACGATATTTCCTCACAAGGCCTCGAAATCACTCTGCTGGAGTCACTAGGGCCATGGGCTCCCCTGTTTCCAAACCTCTTCCTGGGGCTCCCCCACCCTCACTGCAATTGCTATGGTAGTTAAAACCAGTGTTGATTTTTATCTATGTGGCAACCTCATGCTCCCACAGGTTCCAAACTGATCGAGTGGCCTTCAAAAATGCCCCCCCACCCCCATCTTCTTAAAAAGGCTCAGCCAAGCTCTGTATGATCAAGACAGAAAACAATCCCTTATCATGTCGGAAGTAATACTTGTGGTTATCTAAAGCAACAGTAATCATATCATACACTTTATCTGTGACTGCCTTTTTCCCTCCAAGGGTAGGAATAGAAACGTCTTCTCCTTCACAATGAGCACTTACTGAAACTGCAGCAGGCAGACTCGGCTTTTGGCAACATGCCATTCCCTCGCATAAGCGTGTACTCATCTCAAAAAATGTGACACGGCAGAGAACAGGTACAAGTACTTTCTGGAAGTGTTGTTTGTAAAGGGTGACTTGATAACAGGGATTGTTTGTGTTGGGGCCTTTGGGGCTGTATGGTGAACGAGAACTTCAGTGCTGGTGCCAGCCCAGCAGGACTTTATGTAGGGTTTCCGGGGATAGGTCCCGGGAAACAATACAGGCCTTTTCCCTCGTAAGTGCCGCTACACCATGAGAGATAAGCACTCTGCTGTTTAATCCATCATAGTTCCTTTTGCCAGATATTGTGGCTGTCAGCGCACCACATCAAAACATATGCTCTATCAGATTTGCAGCACTAGCGAGGTCTTTAAAATAAAATTATCAAACAGCGTCATTTATTGAAGATGACAATCCAACCACAGTCTCGGTGACTCGTCAGACACGCACTCACTCCAGCATTCGGTGTACACATCAGCCAGGGGCCCTACAGGTCAAGCTCTCTGACGAGGGAACCAGCATGGCTGGAAGAACACATTTTCAGGAGAGAAGTAAAATGCAGCTTCCTTTCGAAAGAGGGAGAAATTTCCATTTTTGCTTGTCAGATTGGAAACCTGGAGCACAGGGCCACAGAGCTTAGCAAATATTGGCCCAGAAGAATGAAGGATATGGATTTTGGTTTCCTCATGCTTCCCCCCGGCCCCCCGGGAATGTGTCCCAGTGCCCCTTTGCCCTGTCCCACAGACTTGCCTCTCCTGCAATTTTTGTCTCTGCTCCCTCACTGACTATATAATACTGACGCAGGACCCAAGAGGTAAAATCAGCTCCATTTGCCCATATAGTTTTACTTAGGTGAATGAATTTGCTAAGGGTGAAACAAAGTATTTTAATGCCTAAGACAGTTGTGGGTTTGTTTTGTTTTGTTTTGTTTTGTTTTTTAAGTAGGCTCCCCGCCCAACCTGGGGCTTGAACTCACGACCCTGAGATCAAGAGTTGCATGTTCTGTTGACTGAGCCAGCCAGGTGCCCCAGTTGTAGCTTTTATATCTCCTTTACTGGGCTACTATCTTTGCCTTTCTGCAATGTAAATATATTACAAAAACACATTATGTATAATGCAAAGATAATCCAAAGTACTTGCTCTGCTTTAGAAGGGAATTGTACAAATCAAATTTATACAAATAGGAGTTAAGCCAAAGCATAGACACTGTAGTGAAATCTACAGAGTATTTTTAGAATATTTCTGCTATATGTAGAAATTTTTCTATTAGATTTCTACTTATAATAAAAATAGAGTTTATGTTATTTAATTGTTAATTATTAAATTATGTGCAAGTTTAGAGGCCAGGCCATCGAAACATATAAAGGGCAGTTATTGAAAGGTAATCTTAATCAGCTGTTGTCAACCTCCATTCAATAAATAAGAAGCAAAAAATTTAAAATACATTGAAAGATTAAATGAAAGGAAGAACTTCTTGACAATGAAAAATGGTAAATAACTAAACTCCACAACAAATGTCCGAAATTTCTATTCCCAGGAAGCTCTAAGTTTGCACCGCCTTGGAGAGTTTAAAAATTGTGTTGAAGTCATGAGGAATTATTTTAGATTGCTTATTGTCGTCCCTTCCAACAACACAAGCCTTCCATCAGCACATACACCTGCATGTGGCTGCCTGTCAGGGAGTTCACAGTCAGAAGCCAACCCTAGAGAATGGACTGGATTGCTTTAAATGTCACATTCATAAACAAAACACATGCACTTTTCTCTAAATGACAAGATGGCTGCAATAACCACTCAGATTAAAAGCTAGTATCACAGACCAGCGAGAAAAGAAATTCCCAACAAGATTTCTGACCTATAGAGAAATACAAAAGGCAAAGGGGCTCCTGAAAATAAGAGTTATTTGTTCCTAAACCCTGCTTTTTGCTTGGAGCTATTTCTTAAGAAAGAAACTGCTTCCTTCCCTAACCATATAAAACAATCCCTGAAGTTATTTATAGTGTTCATGGCCCAGAGGCATCACTTGGTTCCCCCACCACAAGCCCAACCATGTGTTACTATATTAAAAAATGTGAAAAAGTAATTATGGGGTATGGGAGCCAGTGTCTGCAGACACAACCTGCCAAAGAGGAAGTGACAGGAAACTTATGCTCCTCGTTGCTGCTCAAGCACTGCCCAGGCTCCAGGCTCAGAAGAGAGCAATCTGTTCCAAGAAGTAAGAGAGGAGCCTGCCCTGGTGAATCAGAAATATCCCTGTTTCTGAATATACAGTAAACTGGTTTCCATTCCCAGGTCCCCTTAGTTGGTCAGACTTTCCAGTCACGTGGAGAGACCACTCACGGCATCCTCCCTCGGCAACTCGGCCAGCTGCCTGCCTCAGCTCCCACTGGACTGGGTAGACTGGGACACGCAAGGTTCTAGACTTGGGTGAGAGTTGGGAGACCACGAAAACTGGGCCCTACAGTCCTGCCCTCCCACTCTCAGATCCTGATTTCTGCCACCTTGTCCTAAATCAGTTTCGTTGCTCCTCTCCCCACCTCCAACCCTGGTTCCTTGCCCTCATGTAGAATGGGATGATCCATCTAATACTGACTTCTGTTCACAACTCCCTCAGCTGTTCCCTTGGAAGATGGGCTCTGTCACCGTTAGGACACCCATGCATTCTAGCCCTGGAGGCAGAGAGGAAAATTCTTCCAAATATCTGCTCCAGAGAACAGAAATTCATCAGGGAGAAAAGTCCACATTTCTGGTAGAAAGGCAGTGTTGCCAAGAGGCCTCAGCTTACAAAACATTTATTGAGAGAAATTACATTTCCTCCCCAGGACCTCCATCTGCCTCTGGTCTAATCTACAAAAGGAGTTCCCTTCTGATGTCTCAGGAAAAAAGAGACAAGTGCCAACCTTCACAAGAGAGCCTTGGAAAGTTCCTGCTATCTCAGGAAGGCTTCCCTTGGAAGTAAGTAATTGTTGCTATCTCTTTATTCAACTTGACCACCTACATGTAGCTCTTCCAAAGAAGCAAAAATTTACATACAAAGTGTCTTCTAAAAATCGGTTTACAGAAATCTCTTTCAAATAAACTTCTAAAAAAAAGAAGAGTCACGGATGACCGAGAATGCAGAGGATAAAGGACGTCAGGAAAATGTCCTCACTACTTCCTTAATATAGCTGAATAAATTGCATTAATCATTAACATGTTTCCCTAATGGAAAATATTCTGTGAGCATGAAATGTAATTTTATATTATAAACACATCAGGCTTGAGTTCCTAGCTCACATTCTGCAGTTTTAGAATATGAGTAAATATTGATTTCTAAGTTCCCTAAATATCCTCCCGTCAAGTTTGTGTTTTGATTCTGGGCAAGAGCATATATGTAGAATTTAAACAGATATCAACGGATGCAACCTGAAAGCTGACTTTAAAAAAATCAGAGAGAATGTTCTTATAAGGCTAATCCACACAGCCTCCCACATTCAGAACTGGCTTATGGCTTTCCGAGATGCCCTGTGAACCTCCCTGAGAGCTGAAGAGGAGCTCAAGTCATCTCATCACCCAGTTTTCCCCCCAAGCATCTTTGCCTCCTAAACGCCAGTTTCTTCACCACCGTAGTGTCCACAGCGCCACCTGCCGATTGTAGGCAGTATCTCGCTGGCTCCCCGCTCTCCCTTCGGGGATTTGCTTAATTCAAGTCAATGGATGATAGCTAGAAAACATACCCTTAAGAAATAAGGAACATACCCTTTAGAAACAATAAAAGAATCTATAAGATAAGCAAGATACCAATTCACAGAAGCTAACATGACCCAACATGTTCTCCTGAGGCAAAGGACTGGCTCTTTTAAAGGCAATATTTAAAAAGTTAAACCTAGTATTTGCAAATTTGCTTCATGCAGGTTGGCAACAGGGCTCTGTGTGAGAATATTTTTTAGAATATTAGACTAAAGGCCTCAAAATTTTTCAAGATTCTATACTTTCTTGTACCCACCAATCCTGGACTTCTACTTTCCCCCTTTCTTAGAGATGAGTATCTTCTACTTTTAAAAGATAAAAATTTGCCATCATAATTGGTTAGATAGGAATAAAAGCTTTAACTCAATCCCTTGACTTTGATTCTTAGCAGTTTCTTCTCCACCAAAAGTTATAGCATCCCCCACCACCCGCAATCTGGAATCTGTGAGCCATCCACACAAGATAGAGACCAAAGTATCTACAGGCATGTGTGAATGCAATGCCCCTCCTCCCATACTCAACCTTTCAGATGGTTCAACTATTTCCCATGTGTCAACAATCTGCCATTTGCATCTCAGGACTTAGCGGGGCAAAAGATAAGACAGGATAACCTTTAGCACCCACAACTAATGAATATGAATGAGGTCATTCTTGCAAGCTTTACTGGGGGACAAAGTAACACACAGGGAAAACATTTTTTGTTTCAAGGCTCCCCGACAAGCATTAGCTAATCAAGTTTCCTAACAATCCCCTGGGGCCTAGACTGGCAAAGAATCATTATCCCTCCAGCAGGTAGGCAAAACAAGACGCCCAAAGGTTACCATTTTGACATCATTCTGTGTCATAGATATCCTGAAATCACACTGGAAAAAAAGGTGCTGCAAGATGCTTCTCACTGACTGTTAAGTGCAAAGCGAGAAATATGCCCAAATTGGGGGGGGGGGGGCGGGCCTGGAAGTTTGGAAGAGTACTGAACCAACCAGTATTTGGTAACGTTCTTATCAGAGCAGATGATTTTAGAAATCTAGAGCTCGACCTACAGAAAATATAGCTGTAAGATTTAGATTGTAACTGAGTAATAATTTTAAAGAAAAGAAATTTCTGTATTTATCAGTTTAAGATTTATTTGAAGTGTTGGTTGGGTTTCTTTTTTTCTCCCCTACTCGTTCCTAATTAAAGGCTAAATATGGAAACTAGAGATAGAGGATAAATATCACAAATGTGATATTTGAGCTCTGGCATAGTATTCCATTTTAATTTTGTTTGCATTTGCTTTGCTCTCTTTAAAAGTATAAACTGGACCCTGACATTTTCCTGTCTTCTTCCAAATTCAGGAACTATCACATTTTCTTTTTTTTTTCTTTCTAAGTCTATAACTTCCAAATATTTTCTGCCAAGTTGGCAAAGCTCCAATCAGCCCTTCACCACTGCAATTAAAGTGATTTTCCATCTGAATATAACCCTGACAAGAGAGACATTATAAGAGTTCTATATAAATCTATTTTAATAGAGAAGTTCCTTCACTGAGCATATTTTTATACTCATCACAAACATGTATACATACTAACAAATATTCAGATTATTTTAGGAATTGTGAGTTAAAATGACAGCAGCGGTCACTATCTAAAAGGGAAGCTGAATTTAGGATCCTCCTTTGAAAGCAAGCAGTACCTAGAAAGAAAAAAAAAAGGAGAAGGGACCTTTTATTTCTTTTAAAGTTGATATAACATAAAACAAACTAAACCCATGGTAGAGCCAGCCAAAGTCAAACAATATATCAACTTCCAGGAGATGGTGCAGCAGGGAATGCTGTGTTACAAAGCATTATTCTTATGTCATCACTGCTTCCAGAAAATGCTCAAAGCTCCAACATTTGTTCACTTAGTACAGGATTCACTTCTCAGCTGAGGAGGACCTTAGGAACAGTACACTTAGCACTCAGCAGTTATTTGACCTATTTTACTAATGTGTTTGGGAAGGAGGTTAATTAACAGTGGATGGCTATATCCTTAAGCTTAATTTTTCCAACAACCCTGCTCATAAAAGGAAAAATTGAGTATGTATTGAAGGAAGCAAGCAATTAAGTTGCACAAATAGTGAGCTCATTGAACTGCAGCTGACTTCTATCATGTCAAAGAACAACTAAACACAGAAGCAATAAAAAGATTGTTGCCACGACCACCACTGAGAACCGACTGGCAATAAAGATGAATAACTTCCTACTTGAAGATTACTTGATTAAAGCTCTTTAGAAACCAAATGTTACACATAGGCATAAATGGAGCAAAATATTTTAATGCGTGTTTGGCAGGTTCAGAAACATTTTATAGTCAATTTTAAATGAAGGTTTATACAACAACAGTAAACTCCACTTAAAACAGCCTTTCCAACTGCTGTTCTTGCAAGCAAGCTGCTGTGTTCCCGGGGAAACCGTGAACCTTACTGTGGGATAAAAGTCCCATACCTAACAGAGTAAGGGGAGGGCCATGGGGAGCGGAATTCCACAGGACCGGGTCCTCTGAAACCAAACCCAAGAGCAGAGCCAGAGAAGCCCATTCAGATGGCTGTGACCCTTGAAGGCAAGTAAACAGACTCCCTGTAGCAATAACCAGGAAATCTCTCTCTCCCCAGCAATGCTCTGCTCCCCTGCCCACCTCCCAAAGCTCGGAAAGGTCAAGTTTTAGCCCAAGCTGCCCTTCAAAGAAGTGTACTCACATCTAGGAGTTCAATACAGGTTGGCATCAGAACTGGCTCCCAGGACTATCAGTGTCAGCGAGGTGGGACAGGCATGATTTGACAAGGAGAATGTGTCTGACGGATGATTTGGCTCTCAACTTACAAGTGTCTATGGACGTGTCTGGAGAACATCAGCCTCTTTGAGGGCTAGACCCCAGCACTTACCTGCTGCCTTTAGGGGGAATACCATGAAGAATTATAAAAGCCGAAAAGGATGAGGATTTTGCCACGAAAGCTGCTGATAAGCTAACATTCAAAGAAAAAAAGACGAAGCTGCCCTTTGCATTGCTGCCCTCAAACCCACCACTGTGGAGAATTTAAAGCCAGTCAGTCTATCACAAATAAACCAGTCCGCCACCTCATCTCAAATCTGCCCACTCACCCCTACCCACCCCCCCACCCCCACCCCAACCCTGCTACTCCATCTCTAAAAGACTGAGGAGGGCTGACGCTGGGCTTTTCTTCTGAGCATTTCCCCCTGAGGGGGCTTTAAGGGATCAGAGCCCTGAGATTCTGATAGTGGGCCTCCCCCTTCCTCGGTTCCAGCCCTCTCTTCCCTCACTCAGAAACTTCGCAGTGAGCTCCTATGGGGCTCTTCTTCTTTTTGTGCCACACAGCACCCTTCAGTATGCTGGGTATCTGGTAAGTGTTTAATGCATGGTTTTGGGCTAGAATCAGCAGGAAAGGCTCACACTTATGTCCTTTTTGAAGATTTATTTTATCTTAGCCATTCTTGTTGAAATAATCAAGGGAATCGAAACTAGAGAAGCAAGTTTGTGCCACAACGTAAAAAAAAAAAAAAAAAAAAAAGCATAATATTCTCAATTTTCTTGGATGGAAAACGGGACCTAAAATGGCCTGAAGAAGTTGTTAAGCACATAAAGCACACGGTCCCTTAACTTCACAATCTAGTTAGACAGATCCACCCTTTACACACTATTTTCTAGACATTCAGAGCTGAATTTGCTGCCCAGAATTTTTAAATATTTGATTTGGGGAATTCTAACTGCAAACCAAATTCATACTGCAAACTCTGGGAGAGCTTTATCAATGAAAAGTAGATATTTATGGGGCGCCTGGGTGGCTCAGATGGTTAAGCATCTGCCCTTGGCTCAGGTCATGATCCCAGGGTCCTGGGATTGAGCCCCACATCGGGCTCCTGGCTCAGCAGGGAGCCTGCTTCTCCCTCTTCCTCTGCCTCTCTCCCTGCTCATGCTCTCTCTCTCTCTGTGTCTCAAGTGAATAAATAAAATCTTAAAAAAAAAGAAAGAAAAGTAGATATTTACAATTTTAGTAACACCCCTCCTCACCACCTTTCGGGAGGACTAGTCATTGGATATGTGGCATGCAAATCTGATGAAGACATAAGTGAGGAAAGAGCTTGAATATTTATATAAATTCTATTGCTTGTGCAGGAAGGAAGTTCAGTGGCACACTCCCTTCCTTCCATTTCAGTGTCTACACCATAAAGCCTTGCATGGGCTTTGAACTCCAGGTACTCCACTAAGACTTTCTAAGCCTGTGCACGAAAATTCTGGAGATGGAATGAATTGTACAGCCCCGGAAGGGGGTGGAGAAAGCAAGTAACAACTGTTCAGAGATGGGAACCGTCTGCTCTCTGGAAACCCCTCCAGGCTTAGGTTCATATCCAAGCTCCAAAGTCCAAGACTCTTCAGTCCCCCTGCGTTAAGAGAACAAGAAAAATGCCTAGGAAAGCCCACGGTTTCCTTCCTCGTGGAGGAGAGGAAGCAGCAGAGGTAGCAGACGCCCGTGTGCAGCCATCACTTCCTCGGGGGCTGGTGTCCATTTCCACCCACTTAGGATGTAGTCTGGCAGCTTCATAACCGGCAGGAGATACATGATCCAAGAATCCAGTTTGGCTCCAATTCTAGCCTTGTAAAGGCCCGTTCTGTCTACGTCTGAGAATCCTTATAAGCATTAGTAAGGATTTCAAATCGCCTCATCCTCAAGAGTATGGCCAGAGAAAGAGGAGTTAGGTCAAAGTCCATCTTGAGTAAAGCTCAAGATACTCTTCAGAAATACCTTGAGATTAGGTAAAATAGAAATACATTCAGAAGTAAGAGAGAGAAAATATACCTTTTCTACTCTTCCTTGGAGGAGTCAGAGAGTGTCAAGGCCCTAAATCAAAAGCAAAATAGGGTGTAATTCTAACAATGGAATCGAGAGCAAATGGCTATAACAAGTTTGTTCTTCAAGAAACAAAAGAAATGGTATGTATAATCAAAGTGTATTTACAATGTCAATTTAAGCACTATTGTTTTCTCCTTCAACCTTCCTCTCTTAAATTTCCTTATCTCAGCCCATGGTTTCTCCATTTACTAACCACCCTAAAGTAGAAATTTCTGTCATTTATGTATCCCACCACATTCAATTCTAGACTTAGTAGGTTTCTTGGATTCTTCTCTTACTTCTGCTTCGATTACCACTGTCCTACATCATGTCATCTATATCTGGATTATTAGAATAGCCCCCACTGGGTCCCCCGTCACCACTTGCTTTCTCTACTCCAAGTTATTTGTCACATCTCTGACAGTTACCTTCCTAAGGTACAGTTATAATTGTGGTGCACCCTCTCAGACCAAAAGCTTTTATTAGTTTTCTGTGTTCTTTTAGAATAAAGTCCAAATGTCTGAGCATAGCATTCAAGGCCACTAATAAAATAGGAAGTGTTCTATACTTCAACACTTACCTGCCATTGCTCCTCACAGACAGCTAATGCTCTACCCAGAACAGATTCATCTCCTTTTCTGAATCTTGTCATGGGCTTTCACATGTCTAAAACTTTGCACTTATTTTTTTAAAAAAAGATTTTATTTATTTATTTGACAGAGAGAGAGAGAGAGAGAAACCGCTAGAGAGGGAACACAAGCAGGAGGAGTGGGAGAGGGAGAAGCAGGCTCCCCACCGAGGACCCCGGGATCATGACCTGAGCCGAAGGCAGATGCTTAACCAACTGAGCCACCCAGGCGTCCCTAAAACTTTGCACTTTTCCTCTAGCTTTATCTCTTCAAATTCTGCTTCTGCTCTAAAGACTAATTCAAATGTTACCATCTCCAGGACAAGGCAAAATAAATCGGTCCCTCCTCAGAGCACATATAACCCTTTGTTACAATATTTCTCCCAATCTGACTTGTATTCATTATTGTAAAATTTTTCCATCTCCTCCTAAAGGATAGAGACAGTAGTTAATCCCTCTAAAGGTGTTCTTGGGTGCCTAGCACAGTGCCTTAAATAAGGTAAGCATTTCATGAATGGTTCTTGTGCAGAACTGTAGAGAAATGATTAATTTTCACTCAAAGCTGAACCATGGATAAAAGACCAAGCCAAGAATCACAATCAAGGGGCGCCTGGGTGGCTCAGTTGGTTGGGCGACTGCCTTCAGCTCAGGTCATGATCCTGGAGTCCTGGGATCGAGTCCCGCATTGGGCTCCCTGCTCAGCGGGGAGTCTGCTTCTCCCTCTGACCCTCCCCCCTTTCATGCTCTCTCTCTCTCTGTCTCATTCTCTCTCTCAAATAAATAAATAAAAATCTTTAAAAAAAAAATCACAATCAAGGAAGACTTGGAGGGAAGACAGGAACCTCAGTACATGCTACTCAAACTGAGGCCCCTGAATAAGTCTTTCACAAAAGAATAGAGATGGCCTAATCCATTGCTTCTTAACATTTTTGTATTCACACATTCTTGTGAACGGTTTGACTATGGTTGAGAACTGCCCTGGCCAAATGGGGAGGCCATCTCTTTTTCAGCAGTAGACACTTAAATCTGCATTTAAAAGGGTTCGATGAAGGCTCAACAGAGAAACAGCACAATAAAATATTATATATTAAAAATAAATACATAACATACATATATACATACACATCTAAGGTACTGTTTCACTTAAACATCTCTACACACAGAGATCTAATGATGTCTTAATAAAACAAATATTTAGTTCACATTTTTGCCATCATTCCAAAGAGGGAAAAAAAGCCAAGAACTAAAACTATCTCCTTAGCCTTACTGGCATTAAGTAATCAAATTCCCTGCGACTCAGAAATCCGAGACAGGCTTACTGCAGTTCTCACTCTCGCCTGGAATGAAAAAATGAACTCAAACTTCCAAAAGAAAACCATAATTTTCCAACATCTTCTCATACGAGTCTTGCCTCTCCCCTGAAACTTTTGAGTCAACTCTTCCTGAGATGAATCACGTTAAGAAATGAATCTCTTAATTGCACCATATAAGCTAAACAGTAAGCCATGACCTCATCACCCTGGATGTAATAAAAGGGCAGAGACACTCAGGCATTTCAACAACATCTTAATGCCTGCACTGTTCTGGTTTATTATAAAGCAGGCCTGTGTGCAGGAAGACATTTTTAAAAATGCTTTTATCTCTGGTTTACATGTTAGCAGATCTCATGGTCTCGTATCTCTGCAGATAGAGGGCTGAACTGTGCAAAAGTGAAGCAGGCAGGCCAATGAATTTACCTGAGAAAACAAGAAACCCAATCTTGAAAACGACACTTGCACTCGAAAGGAGCCAGGAGTAGAAGAACCTCAAACTCCACAATTACTCCCCAGTCTCAAAAGCTACAAACAAAACCTGGAACTGAACTATCTGAATGCCACAGCCAGACTGGACAAGAAGCAAGAGGGGACTGGAGAAGAAATGGCGAGAAACACAGTACCACACCCCTTGGCCAGCACATCACTTTCTGACCCTTGATTTACCATGAAGTCCTTCTTCTGATGAGTATAGTATCATTCTTATTTCGCTAGAAGTAGCATCGGTAGGTCCCATCTATATATGGAGACCTCTACAGAGTTCATCCCATACAAGCACAAATGTCTACCTACTCTGTACCTGGTACCGATGAAAAATCCTTAAAATGATGGTCCAGTGAGAGAAATAAAGTATTTGGATAATTTTGCAAGAAAGTTCATCTTTGCGTATGGAAGAAAATGTATTTTGTACCACATCTAGAAGTAACTCCAAATATAGATATTTCAACAAGAGTTAGCACTTGAGCCTGTCAAATCACAAAATACATTTAACTTGGTTGGGAGAATAGAAATTGCCCCCAGTATACAAAGGAAGTACTGAGAGGTACAGCCACCAGCAGAATCAGCAGTATTCAGTAATTCAGAGGCTCAACCACTGACCTGGAGTGACTATTCTTCCTCTGTATCATTTCCTAGCCATAGAACGCATTGTTCCAAGTGTTTTTAGATGGTGCTATCGATTGCAAAGAGCTGTGAGCTTGCTGTTTCGCATTCCACTGCTTATCGCTGTTGGGAGCCTTGACCAATGGGCCTTCTGTTCTGAGTGTCCCAGTTACAACGGAGCCTTTACCTTTAGACTGGGCTCATGGGAGAGAGCGGCAAAGTTAAAAACTTACCTGGAAGCACACAGCCCTGAGGTCATGGTGTCACTCATGCTGCAGCCCACAGAGAGGAGAGATGGCAGAACTTGAGTTTCACCATCTGTAAAAAAAGGAATAGCCACTTGAGTTCTGAGACTCAACTCAAAGCAGTGATTTACCAAAAGAATGCATCTACAGACAGACGCTCTGGTAAAAATTAGGCATATATTTTATGAGAACTGTCCAGAAAGAGTTGAGCAGATTGTTAGCAGAAACCAGGAAGATTTTGCCTCATAATCAAGATTAAATCCCTTTCTGCGACTGTCAACATTAAGCTACAGTGTTTGTGACTGATGTGGCCTTGCAATTACTAAAAGTAAGAAAGGTGCTTTGTTCTAATCAACTGTGGCATATACTATTTTCAACAATGGCATTTCTGCAAAAAAGGAAAAACGGGGGAAAAGCCTATTGTAAAAATCTTTTATCCAAGTACCCTGAAACAGCTCCTTTCTGGCAAGAGCCTGGCATCTTCAGAACAGCACTGTCTCAATTCCAAAGAATTTGAGGAAGACAATACCCCAAGCCCCACATAGTTGATAAAGTTAGGATATATATCATTTAACAAAAGCATTGACCCTAGGGCAACATAAACCCATGAAACTTCCCTTTCTTCCTCTACCTGTTCAATGCCAAAAGACAGCACAAGGAAAGGAGGAAAGGGGTTGCAATTTCCTGGGGTCCCCTTCCTGATAGGAAAGTTCCTCTTTACAACGTAGGAATGAGGAAAAGCATGTGCATTTCTACAATTTCCAAGACACCTCACGATTCCTTAAATAGAAAAGAGTATGTTGAGAACATTTCAAACCAAAACAGAACAATAACAAAAAAGTTGAACTTAAGTACAACATCGGCTGGTACTTCTAGAGGAATGGAAGGATGCTAAAGTAAGAAAAAGAGACTAAATATTCAAGACCATGATAACAGTCCATGAGCTTCCTTTAATGCTAGCCCAGGATGTTTTCTCATCAAACTTTAAGTACAGATGAAAACTGTATGCATATAAAGAATCGGGGACTGAGACACTCTCGTTTCTCTTTCTGTTTCACTGTTTACAAAGCGACCTTGAGCAGCCCTCGTTTATCTTTGCGGCTGTTCGCTGACTTGTGGGGTTTAGATCAAGTTTTGATACGTGGGTCTTTAGCCGGCCACGAAAAGGCAGCTGGTCCAGAGGCCAGAATCAGGGAGAGAGAAATTGCAGGGCTTATCAAGTCATCCGAGATGCCTTGTTGTGCTCATCCTTTGTAAACAATAAGACATGTCAGCGTCCCTGGTTGCTGTCATTGCTGACAGTTCTCTAAAGACCAGTAAGTGTTGAATTCTTTAAAGTCGGGTTGCGCCCAGTGAGAGAAACGATAGTGTGAGATGAGGGGGACTTCATGGATATCTGAGTACCTTGGGAAAAGAGAGGAATTGAGGCTTTTCACTCAGCAACCTAATGAAAACTAGACAAATAGTCTTGCATTTAATATATAGTTTCCACCAATTCATGCTTCTTTTGTTAGGAACAATTCTACCCTCTATAGGAAAAGAGACAGTTCGAAATAAAGAAATAATTTCTCATTGACAAGGGGAGCTTCAGGTAAAGCAATGCTTATGAAAGGCAAAGAAAGGATAAGAAATTGAGTTTATACTGGTGAATTTCCACTGCACAACCATTTCATTGCTTTAACTTCAGAGACCCCCAAAACTTTACGCCCTTGAACAAGTAATCAAATGCAAAAGGACAGAACTAAATAATCCATCTGGGATAGCCACGACTGGATGCAAAATACAAAGAATAAAACACAAGTCTTGAAGGAATATAAACGAGCAATTGTGGCAAAGAAGAGAAGGACCTAAAAGTAAGTTACTAAAGCAGTATCTAGTGCTCATGGAATAATGAACTTCACATGCGCTGCCTTAAAATCCTTAAAGGTATCTTTTGAACAGAGATCTACTAGTGTAAGTGAATATGATCACACACAGAAAAAAATCCTGATTCATAACATTACTCAACATTTCTAACCTCAGACTTTTAAAATGTATAAAATGAAGATTAAACTCTTTTGATGGAAACAGATAATGTGTGTTGAAGTAAAACAAAACCCACACGAGGTCTCAAAATCCCATTATTACAGCAATTGGTAATGTGTTATATTCAA
The DNA here is from genome assembly GCF_003265705.2 of Callorhinus ursinus. Taxonomy (NCBI): domain Eukaryota; kingdom Metazoa; phylum Chordata; class Mammalia; order Carnivora; family Otariidae; genus Callorhinus; species Callorhinus ursinus. Next base: position 28,934,881 of record NW_027397070.1, read on the forward strand.
GACTAATTTTGCCATGACATTTAAGTTCTAGATTTTGAGGTTAATAATGTTTCAGAGGAGGGGCGCCTGGGTGGCTCAGTTGGTTGGGTGACTGCCTTTGGCTCAGGTCATGATCCTGAAGTCCCGGGATCGAGTCCCGCACTGGGTTCCCTGCTCAGCGGGGAGTCTGCTTCTCCCTCTGAACCTCCCCCCTCTCATGTGCTCTCTCTCGCTCTCTCATTCTCGCTCTCTCAAATAAATAAATAAATAAAATCTTAAAAAAAAATAATAATGTTTCAGAGGAAAGAAAATTTCCAGTGTTTCTATCTTCTTTCTAGGAAGATTTCCTAAACGTATTTGCTCCATTAAATGATCTAAAATGTCTGAGAAGACAAAATGTCTTAGATCCACTTGTATAATATTAGGATCCAAAACTCTGAGAAGAATCATCCTTTCAGTATCAAATATATCCCTGAAATAAGGATCATCCCTACAAACGAGACCAGAACCTAAGTTTCCATTAATCTAACAGTATAGTTTTTAACTTGGAGTTTTACTTGTTTCTACATTATAAACACTATTTGATGGTACCAAGTCATAAATTATTCTTCCCAAGTTTGTTCTTCTAGCCTCTTCTTCCTTGAGGCAGCCAGGCCATATCTTATACGGTTACAGGTTAAGCATCCAGCCTGAGAGTCCGTCTGAACCACAAAACGCAAAGAGCAATTTAAGAAAAAATTTTGTGAATTTCTATTAACTAAATAAAAAGTCACCCCTGTTTACCTAATTTTCCCAGAAGCAGAAAAACTAAAGGCCTATTGGCATGGCCTAGACAGACACTGCTGAGCAGCTTTCCAAAGAGCAAATGGTAAAAATAAAATAAAATGAAAAAGATTTGCCTGTCATGGGAGTTGGTCAATAAAATGCAACAGTGTTTATTACAACATTTAAAGTCTGTGATTAAGAACACCAAAAGGCCTAAACTAGAAAGGTTTTCAGCCTGTAATTTCCCTGCAGTCCTGGCCTGTACTTCCTTATGAGTTAGCTCAGCAGGGCTTTTTTCCATGTCCATCATCAGCTTGTAATTATTGCCATTCTCAAAGCTATGCCAGATGGGTCTTTAGAAGCAGGCATGCAGCTTGTTTATGAGAGAAAGAGCTGTAATATTACTCTACACAGAGACCTATCTGGTCCCACTCAAAGAGCCCTGCTCCTCCCTCCCCAGCCCACCCCCCAAACCTACCCCCACGACTATTCTGTCTTCCTCCCCTAGACAGCCCTGTCAGTTTCAGCTCCCTGTCCCAGCTGAATGGCCTGGTAAAGGACGGTGACCATGGGAGCCAAGAGATATCTCTATCTTCAAGCATATGGCCTCATCGTCACTTTCACCATTCACATATGGAGATGAGGCCAACACCCAAGGGAAAGATGCACTGTGGACTCCTTCCCCTACATATTCTTGGGCAGAGGCTCTATTTAAAACACCAGAGCTGCATGTCTACTTTTCAGAACACCGGTCTCCCTAGATACCACAACTGTGCGTTCCATTTCTCTTTTCTGGGAATTCCTCATTGGCTGGAAGTGAAATTCCCAGCAAGATTCTCAAGGACAAACCTTTACTCACTTTGTCTGGTAGAAGGATAAACATTTGTAAGAAGGTTGAGGTCAAGGAGCTGTACAAAGCAACACAGGCAAAGGCAAAAGCGCCTAACTGGGGGTTCATCTGGTGATAGGCCTGGGGTGTTAGGTATCCCAGAGGGCCAAGCAGAGCTTCAATCAGCAGTTAATGAGGCAAGACCTGCAACAGATAGCCACTTTTAACTTACAAAAGCTTTTAGATGTCTCTGTTTACTTTGATCCATTTCAGTTCATTTGAGCCTGGTTAGCGGGCATTTTCCTTTTTTTTTTTTCCTCCTTAGATAAACCCTCTGCTCCCACCCCATCTCTACCCCACCTCCCAAACAATAGTATCATTTACCAACTTTATACTTAAGTTTTGAGATTTTCTGTCAAGGTCGGCAACAATGATATAAAACACAAGGAGAGGAACACCGGTACCACAGTCCGCCTATAGAATTGTAATTTCAAAATCCCACCAGTGAAAGAGAAATGGAAAGGAGGACGGGACAGGAAAGGCTGCATTTTCAGACAGATTTAGTTATTTGTTTCTGATTAGGTGAAGTACACGTTCTTTTATCTCTTGTTATTTTACCCATGTGATGACCAGAGAGCTTTCTTTGTTAAACTGTTTCAGAGCGGATAAAACTCATTTACTGGAATGTGAAATAATCCCGAAAGAAACTGTACCTGATGGTCACAGACGGGGAGAGCACTTTACCTTGGCCGGAGTGCCCAGGCCCTGGGGCTGGGGCTGGAATTCCCAAATGGGAGGCAGAGAGAGCGCCTGCTCCGAGGGATTTGCACGTGGGTCCCCCTCTTCATGGGGATACTCTGGTGTAATGAGCTTTTAATTAGGTTGGCTTGGAGTCTGCCGCCACTGTACCGTGGACCCGCGCCTAAAGGGGACTTCCCCACCCACAGATGCAGCTAAAGGTCCTGGAACCCTTCCCGGCATGCCTTGGGTGAGCTCTCTATCCCGGCATGCCCTAGGCCACCCATCTTCCCAGCATGCCCTGAGGGGCCCTTCCTCCGACCTCACCCCTTTCTCTCTTTGTTTATAGCATCTGACGTACACCCTTTACTCTTTCTCTCTCTCCTCTTCCTGTGCCACTTCCCAATACACCTTTTCTTTGTTCAGAATATCATATTTGAGGCAGGTGTGCATTTAAAAAACAGAACAAAACAAACCTCTGGTCATCTAGCCAGCAAAATTAATTTCACAAATACACATGGGCAAGTTTGGTTTGACATATATATTGCTCAAAAATATACTTTTCTCAAGTGAACCATATTCCTATTCCCCACTCCCCACCCGTGTCCTGACATCTACATTTCCAGGAAGTATTATGAAGACATTAAAGCTGGTGGAAGGAACAGGATGAAATCTTTCTGCACTTCTACCCTTAAATAAATTGCAACTACTTTTAAATATTCTATTTGAAAACCTATCCAGTGAAGACCCTGAGGAATCATCAGGGAAGTAGAAGTTAGGAAACCCAATTTCTGTTTTGAGCCCTTCTTGTTGAAAAGGGAAGGACTAAGTATCCAACATTGATCTCATGTTACCTGCCAGGAAGGGTGTTAGGCACTGAAGGTGCCTTATCTGTGGTTCTCACAGTAGGACCTCAACAGTAATGATTTACATTTATTTTGCTCTTTACCAAGTCTTTAAAATGAAATCTAGATTAGTTTATCACTGAAGAACATCGAACTCTTTGGTTAAAAGGCATTAAGTTCAGAGAAAACAGATCCAGACATCTTAAACTACATGCATGAGAACAACAATAATAGTAATAGCTAATATTTATTCATTGCTTATTAAGGGGCAGCTGCTCTAAATGCTTTAGGATTCTGCATAATTTGTAATATGTTTAACGTGCAATCTTACCTAATTCTTGCAGTTAATGATGGTGGCAGTTGCTAAGCTGTAGGCCAAGTTATTCCTTTCATTCATGGTCTAGAGAGAGATGACACGGGCATGTTGAGTCACTCAAAACAGGCTCAAACCACCCCAAGGAGTTCGCCTGATGAAAGGTTTTCTTTTCCTTCAAAGCCACTTCCTGTGTCACATGACCTATATCCCTCCAAAGATAATAACACTGCATGCTGCCAGAACACTTTTATCCAAAGATCTCAAAGCATTTTCAAATGTTAATTAAGCCTTCACCATCCTGGAAGATAGCAATGCCAATCTCTCTGTTTAAATACTGTATTCCTGAACACAGGTTGTTCTAATCACTAAGAGGGAAAATGGAGGCTTCTCTGGGCAAATTCAGGGCATAAGCCACCACCCAAACACTTACGACACCCAAAATTCTCCTACCTCTCCTGGGAAACCACCGCAGCATCTCTATTCTAAATTGTTCCTTACTCCCACTGATTGTTTCCACTGGAAGAATCACATCCAAGAAAACAAGAAGTAGGAAAAAAAAGGCTTTCTAATAGTTCTACTTTGATGGGGATAGAAATGTAGTTAGAAATATATGCAATGTATATCTGCAAATATATAAACATTCTCAACAAACAGCTAGGTTTCTTTGTTACGTGCTTTTCATTTATCGTGATGACCAGAAGGGGGGAAAATGAACCAACTTTTCCCAAGGCTTCAATATGACTGTTCAGACCACAGTTAGTCTGCCCTCCTATTTCACAGGCATCCTGGACTGCTCTGATAGAGCCAGAGAGCAGTCAGAGTTCAGGCAGTTTATGTATCCTTTAGTCTGGATAAAGGAAGGCCATGTGGCAACCACTGTCCCTCAAGATTTGCCTTGCCTCCTTTCTAGTTTCATCTCCCTCCACTCTGCCACACTGGCTTTCTCTCCATCCTTCCAAAGGGCCAAAGTTTTTTTCCTACCCCAGGGCCTTCGCACAGGATTTTCCTGCTGTCTGGAATGCTTTATCTCCTATTCTTAATAAAACTCCCACTCTTAGTTCCCAGATTAAAGGTCACTTCTTCAGAGAAGACTTGCCTTTCTATTATTAAATTAGCTTCTATTATTCTCTCTAATGACAGACTGGATTATAATATAATGAGATTTTCTTTGTTTAGTGTCTCCCTTCTAGATTATAAACTCCATGAAAACAGGGACTTTGTCTATTCTGTTCACCACTGCATGACTCATGCCTGGCACTTTGGATGCCCTCAGAAAATATCTGTTGAGTAACCTGAGTGAATGTTTCTTTTTAACCTGGTTATAAATCACATGTTTCTCTTGAAGTGATATTATAGGATCTAGAGGACAATAGAGAAATAGATGTCAGAAGTTTGATTGTCATCGGTTAAGTTCTTAGTTCTTTCTATCAATATTGGGAATAGCAAACAATCTTAGAACTATTTGAGTAAATATGATTTATGGTGTATACTAAGCAAAGTAGGTGTTTTACCTGCATTATCTTAGTTACTGCTCCCAACGACCTTGACAGATAGAAGCTACTATTGTTCTCATTTTGTGGTCATGAGGACCAAGTAATTTGCCCATCTCTCTAAGTCTCTTCATTCTACCTGTTCATTTATTGAGCACTCACTGTTTGCCAGGCACTGCAGTGTAGAGCAATGAACAAGACAGTCATGGTCTCCTAACTGGAGCTTTTGTCCTTGATCCCACACAGCAATAATAGCACCTTTCATTCTGGCATGTAGTTGGTGCTCAATAAATATTTAAAACAGTGTGAATCAGGGTTAAAAAAAAAGATCCAAGAACTCTGATTGAATCCCTTCGAGTTTGAAAGGTCCCACAAAACTGCTACAGTACTGGTGTTCATTACATGACTTTCCCGGGGGACATATGATTTGCCATCCATTCTGTAAAGATGTAAAGTGCAGAAGGAGGTCACAAATCGCTCCAACGTTCTAATAAAAAAATACAGTGATCGATGATGAGAGTTTTAATTAATAGTGCCACATGGCAGCCAAAATGATCTTTCTAAAATACGAATTAGAAAATCAGATCATGTCTGTCTCCTGTGATTTACTATCTCATAGGGCTTCCCAATGGCCTTGGGATAAAGTCCAATCTCCCCACCTCCTTGATGTGGCTGACAAGAGCTTGACTCCCTCTTTGGAACCGTGTCTCTTTACTGACTTCACTTGCTACTTTGCAGTCTTTGTAAAAAAATAAAAAATAAAAAAATAAAAATTTAACTCCTCCAACACCTCTAGGCCTTGCACAAGCTGTTCCACCTTTTAGTAACACCTTCCCTGCATTCACACCATCACTACCACTCTTTGCCTGTGTCAAGGGGAGAGCTGATGTATGTGCAGGATTTTACTGTGAAGTGTTCTCAGGAACAATACCTGTGAAGAGAGGGATGCAGGATTGGGCAGAAGGAAAAACTGAACTACAATACAAGTTCAACTGAGGCCTCCACTGATCCCAGGAAGAGCTCTGGAACTGAGATGGCCCTTCAGAGATGTCCACATTAAGGCAAGAAGGTTGAACTTTTACCCCAATTGCCCCTGGAGATAGAGATAATCTTGAGCAAGAGGCTTCCTTCAGCAAAGGGCAATTTCTAGGGCAGGACCTCAGCTAAGAACCATGGGAGGACAACACTGTTGCCAGCAGGGGAATGAGTGTCCCAGTTCCTGAGGAGGTCCCTAGATGGCACACCACAACATCCGATGCAGTCTGGCTAACTCCCGTCCGTCACCTTTTTGGTCTCAAATATCTCTTCCTCCAGGAAGCCTCTCCTGACTCCCTAAGCCTAGGAGAGATGCTCCCACAAAGCACCTGTTGCTTCCCCATTACCGCATGCTTCACATTTCATTATAATCATTTGTTTAGGGAACCCTGCGTGGCTCAGTCAGTTGAGTGTCTGCTTTCATCTCAGGTCATGATCCCAGGGTCCTGGGATCGAGTCCCGCATCGGGCTCCCTGCTCAGTGGGAGCGTGCTTCTCCCTCTGCCTCTGCCGCTCCCCCTGCTTGTGCTCTCTCTCGCTCTCTCTCTCTGACAAATAAATAAATAAAATCTTTGAAACAAAATCATTTATTTGTCTGTATTCCCCCAGGAAAGTATAAACCACATTAAAAAAAGACATGGTGTTTATGTTATTAGCATTCTATCTACTAATATATAACTTACCACGAACAAATTTAAAAATGAATGACAAACTAAAGATTCCATTTTGGTTTTTTAGAAAATGTTACACAAATATCAAAAACGTCTGAAAGACCATCCACCAAAATATTGTCCATTGTGGCAGGATGAGGTGTGATTTTTTATTTCCTTCATTATGCCTATATCTAAATTTTTATAAGCACATTTGACTTTTTAAATTTTTTTAAAAGTTATAATCATTTTGAAGAAAAAACCCATGATTCTTACCATAATAATAACTCATATCAATAGACTCATCCCATAAAGTTACTATTTTTTACTATAATTTATAGTTCATAAAGCAAGTTTATATAAATGATTTTGTTTAATCTTGACAAAAAGTCAACAAGAATAAAAAAGCCAAGTATGAAATTCTGATTCCTACTGGATTGCAAAATAAAGCCAACCCTCTCAATCAGGAATGAGAGAATGTGCCCTCACAGCCTGGGAACCCAGCTGTCTAACATTTCATCTTCAACATGTTCATTTTTGATGAGGTCTTGCCAGGCTTTGGGGAAAACAGTGATATGGGAAGACCATATATAAGCCATCCCTCCCTATCTTCCCTGAGTCTCACTGGCTACATTCTTTGTCCTTACTTTTCTCTCCCTCCAAGTCCTATTCATAAAAGAGAATATTATGCCTCTCCCGTGGCCTTATTTTCATCATTTGTTTGCATAAGCCTAATCTACAAGGCCAGCTAGAGTTGAAAGCCCTGTTTTTCCCTTACATCTCATGTCCCCCCTTCTCTCCTATAATGATAACACTTCACATATGCATAGCACTTTCCAGAAGGCTTCTGCTTATATCACCTCGCTGGATCCTCCCAACAAACCTTTGAGGTCTGCACATCAGATACTATTACCCCATTTTAGAGATAAGGAAACCAAAACACAGAGAGGTTACGTGACTTGCCAAAAATCACAGTTAGTTACTGATAAAGACAGGACTAGAATCTGGGTCCTTACAGAAAAGCCCAGAACCCTCTACATTTTTGCTTTGATCTCCTAGTCTAGCATATGACCCCTTGATAGGGCCCTGCAGAATCTAAAGCTGGTTACAAACTCAACTGATGAGAGCAAGATTATGGGTTCAATTTCTGAGCAGGCCAGTAGTGACCCTTGCATCGGAATGGGCTAATGCATGGAGCTGACCTGCAAATGAAAGACCTAAGTTACAAAAGAGACTAATTGAGGGTGTGTAGATGATTCCATCGCCATGGCGGGCTGAACACCTTAATTACCTATTCTTTTAAGTCCACAAAATATATAAAATAACTATTTCTGTAAATAGACTATGCAAATCTCTGCTATAACTGTCACTTTCTGTCATCACAGTTTTCTTGGGATAGTCCCAATTTCTACCTATTGCCATAGTGCAATTAATGGCTCTCCCTTTCTCTTAAAAAAAAAAAAAAAAAAAAAAAAAAGATGTCCCAGTATGGAGGATAATTTATATGGTCATCCCACATACATTTTACAGAGAACAAATGTGCAACTTCAGTAGACACCAAACAGTATTGGTTTTCCAAGTGGCAAGCCCCAAACGTTGTAAGAAGGGGTTGCTGTTATAGAAATACACTGCTGGAAACCTTCCCAGTGTTAAATGGCCTTCACTAAAGACATGGTAAGACACACATCCCTTTGTGTTCTGTTGGGCTCAAGTTTTAAAATGTAGTGAAATTCTGGCTAGCTTCAATCCATTTGCTAAACGATTCTGGTTTTTCTGCACCTCATTCCCTCACCTGATATTATATCTTTGTCTCATTGCTTATCAGAAGTGTCCCTTTCCACATTCATTTTTTAAAATGAGAAGAAACAAATCAGAATTCACATTTTTTGGCTTAAAATTATAATGCCTCCTACATTTCCCAAAAGAATCCTGCCAAGGGAATGGCCTAGAACAATAGCTGTTTGCCAAAAGGTAAGAGGTAAGATTTTCACGGTAATTCCAACTCAAGGCTTTGAGCTTGTCTTTTTCTCCCCATCTGAAATACGGGGAGAATACCTGCTCTCAAGTTGCTGAAAAACCAGAGGAGATGCCATGTGAGTCACACAGTTGATGAACAATTGTATTTTGCTCTCCTTTGAAGTCCCAGTATTGCCTCAACATACAGACCTGGTCCTCAGTCTCAAGAAGCTTACAATCTCATTTCAAAGGACAGAGACAAGATAGTACATAATTATTAATTTTAAGATTTATTTGTTTATTTGACAGAGAGAGAGAGAGCGAGAGCAGGAACACAAGCAGGGGGAGCGGGAGAGGGAGAAGCAGGCTTCCCGCCGAGCAGGGAGCCCGTTGTGGGGCTCGATCCCAGGACCCTGGGATCATGATCTGAGCTGAAGGCAGATGCTTAAGGACTGAGCCACCCAGGTACCCAAGACAGTACATAATTAAATGCTAGGAATGTACATTCAAAAAGCAGTAGGTGTCAGCCTAAGGAGAAAGTGGTATGGATTGGAGTAGTGAGACAACAAGTCAGTGTTAATACTTTTCCTTAAGGGACATCTTATAGGTACTTTGAGAAAATGATCTGAAGGGTTATATAGCCACTTTCTCGAGATCTCCATGAATTCCTAATCAACATTCAGCTGAACTTTTCTGAATTTTGGACCTGGCTCCAAAATGACTCTGCCAGTCACTTCATAAAAGTTTTTCTCTTTGTTTTCATTTTTTTTCTTTACTTTTTTTTATTATGTTATGTTAATCACCATACAGTACATCATTAGTTTTTGATGTAGTGTTCCATGATTCATTGTTTGTGCATAACACCCAGTGCTCCACGCAGAACGTGCCCTCTTTAATACCCATCACCAGGCTAACCCATCCCCCCACCCCCTCCCCTCTAGAACCCTCAGTTTGTTTCTCAGAGTCCATAGTCTCTCATGGTTTGTCTCCCCCTCCGATTTCCCCCCCTTCACTCTTCCCCTCCTGCTCTCTTCTTCTTCTTCTTCTTTTTAACATATAACGTTTTATTTGTTTCAGAGGTACAGGTCTGTGATTCAACAGTCTTACACAATTTGGACTAATCCAATTCAGTCATCTGAGCAAGCAAAGATGGCAAAATGCAATTTCTGTTGAGAGAGATTCTTTGAGCCCTTTTTACAAAGATCTGTCTTCCCCCAGTCACTGTAACAAGCATAATCAGACTGCAGTTCTTTCTGCAGTATACATATATAAAGATTATGCCTAAAAGACATGAGCAAAGACATCCCAACACACATCCCAATAAGAAACAGACAGGAAGAGACAGAGTAACCTCAGATTCTTTGAAGCAAGAATGTAGCTATTCTATATCTCCTTCACAATCATTAATCATCCAGCATTACTGAGCACCTACTAGGTTCTCAAGCCAGGCACTAGGATGATCTCTGCGCTGCAGGAATATCTGAACTGGGAAAGAGCCCATAGCCAGACACTGAGCCAGGCTCTTTACCTTAAGTTATCTTCCCGGTTAGCCCCATTTTACAGATGAGGAAGCAAATGCTCAGAGAAAATACTATGCCCCAGTTTGCAAAGTGGTAAAGTAGGATTCAACAAGGGTTTTGGGGTTTCAAAGCTTCTGCTTTTTTTTTACCATCCCATGTTTCCTTTGTTCTCATTTTAATTGAGAGTCCTGTTAGTTGGCACTGCTGAAGAGACGGATCTGATATCTGGATGTTTTTTTCCACCAGATCCTCCCAGAAGAAGATGTCCTAACTTCAGTGCAACAAAAACCTGAGTGATAACATCAGATTTTGCCAGAATGGAGTTACATCCTGGCTGTCATACAGAAACCCAGGCTTCCGACAGTGAGCACACTATTATGTCACATTCTTTCAACAGCTCCAGGAGAACAGAGGAAAACAATGGTGTGGGTAATTTAAAATAATAGAGGATTTAAAAAAAAAAATCTTTGTATCTGTCTTTTGAATTAATTATATAATTATTTGAGTTCCTATCCCCAGTTTTCAAATGTTAAATTACAATTATTATGTAGTTATTGGAACAATGTTAGCTGAGTATTAGAGCAAGCCAGCCAAGAAACCATTGGGCAGCTGAGAAAGAATTCAGGGCCCAGCTTCCATGATGCCCAAATGCTGGTGGCATCAGACAGGTCACTAACTTGTCTGGCCTTCAGCTTCCTTGAGAAGAAAATAAAGGGGTTGGGCTAGAAGATTGACTGATTGATTCAGTAAATATTCATTAGTAACACACAGTCTTGGCCCTCGGGTGGTTTCCAGTCTACTAAAAGAGATAGTTAAGAGGACAAACTACTTTAATGCAGTGTGATAACTGTTATAAAAAGGTAAATAGAGAATGAAATAGAAGCGCAAAATTCACTTGCAGGGTACAGGAGAGGGGTACACTGTAGAGAGAGTGGTGTCTAAAGCAGAGGCAGAAAAAAACCAAAGGCAAAGTGTGCATATGCAAAGGGGGAGCAGGAGCAGTGACCCAGGCAGATCGAACAGTGAGGGCAAAGGCCTGCCAGGGGCCACCATGGTCCCTTAGGAAACTACAACTTGCTTACCATGTCCGGTTTGTGCAAAGGCAGCTGGGAGTGGGCATATAGGAGATGCACAGGGAGGCAGGGGCCCATCAGCAGCGGCCTCGTATGTCACCAAAAAGAGTTTCAACTTGATTCATTTCTTCAGAAACTATTTATCGATCTCACTATGAGGCAGGCATTTTTTCCTAGGCTCTGGGGTTACCAGAATAGTAACAAGAGAAACAGGTTCCTGTTTCTATAGAGCAAAATAAGAATCCATTTCAGGGTTAAAGCAGGGAGATGACATGATCAGAGTTTTAGAAAGACCACACTTGCTGCCGAGTAAGAATGGCTTGGAGAAGGATAAGCCTCTTTCAGCTATAAAATTCTGACTCCATGATTCAAAACTCGGGATGTAATAAATCCTAAAACTCTCCATGTTAATATTTACATTATATATGAATATCTAATTATATTCTTTTCATATATATATACATATATATATGAAATCTTATATAAATCTTTGGGTCACAGATTTCTTTGCAACTGTTCAATAAATTGAGTGGGTTCTTTCCCCAATTGTATGTTCAGACATGGGAACATTTATTTGGTGGGGAACGAGAACGAGCGACACATATTGCCCACTGTGGACATATAGAGGCAATGGGGAGGAGTAGGTATTAATAATTCCCACTTTACAAATGAGGACTACTGAGTCTCAAATTTCATCAACTCTAAATGTCATGTGGTGAGAACAGGGTAAAGCCAAGATTCAAATCTGATTTTCTGCTTTGTTTGTTTGTTGTACATCAAAGCCCATACTGTTTTATGTCCCAAAGCATAATTATCACATTGTCACCATTCTCCCTGAGCTCTGGGAAGACTAGTCAAAAACTAACTCATGGGTTTCAGCTGGTTGGCTCAGTATAGTTATTTTTCACGTAAACACGTCCTATTTTCTTTTTTTTTTAAGATTTTATTTATTTATTTGACAGAGAGAGACACAGCAAAAGAGGGAACACAAGCCGGGGGAGTGGGAAAGGGAGAAATAGGCCTCCACGGAGCAGGGAGCCTGATGCAGGGCTCGATCCCAGGACCCTGGGATCACGACCTGAGCCGAAGGCAGACGCTTAATGGCTGAGACTGCCAGGCGCCCCTAAGCATGTTCTATTTTCAAAGAAATTGCAAAACTCCTGATGTGCAGAGACCATGTGAATTTCAAAACTCTTCAGTGAGTTTATAGAAAACAGAACTCAGATCTAGTCTACCAAGTCTATCAAGTATTGAAAGCGGGAGTTTGAGGTAAGGAGAAGGTAACACTTTCCTTGGAGTGGACATGCACAGGTAGGGAAGAGAGAACCAAGCCTTGAGAAATATTTAGTACATCCTAGAAAGTTGTTTTCCAGTACAAGAAATACTGCTTTCAGGCACAAGAATTCCCTGAGCTTCCTGAAAATAAACCAAAAATAAATAATAAAAACCACCTCGGGCCTCAGAGCCCGTTCCTGCTCTGCTCACTTAGCATTTCCTCTTCTCCTGGTACATCGGCTTCCATCCCCTCCCCACGGAATCCTGGTTCTCATTCAGCAAGGCTGGGGGGTAGGTTTACAAGGCCTCCAGGAGCCTGGTGGCCTCCACACACTTCCTGGTCCCTACCCACCACCCCCAGATCTTCCGGAGTGCCCTGCTTCCTGTCCTGGAGCTAAGCCCCTTACGAGACTCACAGGAGGTGGGACGCTTTCTTTTCAAGCCCCTGAAGGTCTCTGTTTCCTTGCAAGCAAGACACCCACTGTAATTTATAAGTTAGCTATAACCGTTGAGTACAGGAAAGACGGACCATCTTTTTTGGTCATTTTGTTTGTTCTCATTTAAAGCATAGTATTCAATCACATCTGCTCACACCCAAGTGTAGCACTTGGCCGGTTATTTACCTTCTAACCCCAGATTTTCTTTGGGTGATCCACACAGTACACACAGCCTTGTGCTTTCTTAAACTATGCATGCTAATCCCGTTCCCCTTGCTAGGAAGTCGTTTTTGCAGCAAGCATTAGCTGCAGCGATTCTAGCCAATGAGATGAGAGAAGTCAGCTGATAGGAGAGGAAGGTCTGAGAAATACTACCTTGCTGGAATAAAAAGAAAAGAAAGAGAAAAGGAAGGAAGGAAGGAAGGGAGGGAGGCAGGGAGTGAGGGAGGAAGGGAGGGAGGGAGGAAGGAAGGGGGGAGAAAAGAGGCACGTAGGGGGAAGCAGCCCCTTCTTCCTCTAGGTCTGGTAACTGTAAGCATCCTAACCACCTTGCAACCATGAAAGGAATCCATCTGAGAACAGAGCTGACATGCTCAAGGTGGCAGAGCAAGAAGATGGAAAGAACCTGGGTCTTTGCATTCACCAGCCCTAGAGCTCCCTGACTACCAGGCTGCTTCTTATGTGAAGTAAGAACTTTTCCTCATCACTTAGTCATTTTGAGCCAGGCTTTCTGTGTGTTTGAAGATGACCTTGTCCACTGCAGAACTGATGACTGGGACAACAAACTTAGTTGTGAGATCAAGAAGACAGGCATGGGAAGATTGAGCAAGAAGAAAGGCTTTTGTGTCAAGGCAGTAACAATTCTGGGTCTGTCACTTAAATTTGTCTTCCAGTCCAGCTACCTATTGGGTTTGGAGATCATGAATAAATATTGAAAGAACCATTCATTTTTTTTAAATTCCATAAACAAACAAAAAAAAAATTCCATAAGCAGCATCCTCCCTCCCTTCAGGACTCCATGTGACGGAATGTATCATAGAGGCAGATTCCTCCCTAGTTTAAAACCAAACGTCTAGGGCTTCACTGTTTCCCTGCAGTGAGAGCCACTGGTGCTCAGCAGACATCCCCAAGAGATGGTGCTGAGAGTGGGGAGGAGCAGGGGTGTCCATGGAGCCTGCAGGGCCAGGAAGTCCCCCACCCCACCCCATAGCAGACATGGTGTCCAGCAGGTGCAGCACAGAACCTGTCAGAGGTCCGTGGTGACAAATGGCTCACAGCACTGCCTGGCAGGATGGGAGGGGTTTGCTTGTGAGCACCTGTGAGATCCTCTCTGGGGACTCCCAGAGATACTTAGAAGAATATTGCTGGAAACTGGAAACCTAGGGCCTTGTACCAATAGGTGGGAGCAAGGCAAGGGAAGCTTGAGTGATTGCTGTTTCTGTCACTTCATCCATACCTACAGATGGCAAAGAAGAAAGCAAGTGAGCAGAGAGAAAGCCTTGGTGGCCCTTAGGAAGGGAATATTTTCACAGAAGTTCCGGCAAAATAATACATCTGAAGTTTAGGTAGAGTATGAAAGTGTCCATTTTGAGTAGTTTTTCTTTGAGTCTATCCAAGCAGGATCAAAGCAAGAAAGGGTAATGTACCAAGAGGACAAGAATCTACTAACCAAATCAACCTTTAGATAATTCTGGTAACAGAAATCATTGCCTGAAACTTAACTTGACATTTTTAATCAGAGAAGCCAAAAAGAGAAGCACTCCTGAGATTCAGTCATAGAGGACTTTTTTTTAAAGATTTTATTTATTTGAGAGAGAGAGTGGGAGGGAGAGAGAGAGCACAAACAGGGGGAGCAGCAGAAGGAGAGGGAGAAGCAAGCTCCCCACCAAGCAAGGAGCCCGATGCAGGGGCTCGATCCCAGGATCCTGAGATCATGACCAGAGCCGAAGACAGAGTCTTAACCAACTGAGCCACCCAGGTGCCCCAGTCATAGAGGATTCTAAGTTGCACATGTTTGGGATGAGTGACCTGGGACTATAACACTAGAAAAATTAAGGAATTAAGCCTCCCCAAAATTCACTTCAAATCTGTACTGAAACAATATCATGTGTGTTGTATTCCCAAATCTGCTTCCCTTATTGGCTGTAACCCACATCATTGTAGGGTGTATGTGTGGCTTTAAAGACCCAAGATCATGATAAACAGCATACCACCTCTCACACTTGGCCTTGATGGGCCTTCCCAAAAGAGAAATTGGGTGGTCAAAATCCATATTTGCCTAACCCTGGAACAGAGAGGGCTGGTTTCTACAATCAAGAATCCAGTGAACACAGCAAAAGAGGAAGCAACACGATGCCATCGAGATGAGACTTCAAAATGGTCTGAGATGACAGAAAACTGGTGACACAATTAGCAAAACCTTCTACTTTAATCTTTTTACCTTTCTAAATCTACAAAACAAATCACACTTCAGGGAAAGGTTGAGGTAAATGGGAAATAGTATATTCATTTGGAAAATGTCCAGTCTGAAAAAAGCAGGCACTGATCATGGCATGGTCTAGAGCAAGGTTCTATTATATTTGTAAATGAACTTTAAAAGGGGTAATTCTTTAAGTACCTAGTTATTCCAAAAGGAAAGTTCTATTGCCCGGTGTTGACTTGCAGGGAGTGAGGCTTGCATCAGGGTTAGGTTCTGGCAGCTCAATCAGGATCAGGCAGGACTGTTAGAGTCCCGGGGAGAAGGAGGCAGAGTCTAGGTGAAAGTACAGAGCCATGTTCAAGAGATCATGTGGGGATAAAACCAGAAAAGTAGAACACAACACAAGATCAAGGAGCTGGCTCCAGGCCAGGAACAAGAAAAGAAGCCAGAAGAGTGAAGGAAAAGACCGGGGGAAGGTAGGGTTCAAGGTAGTAGAGTTCAGAAAGTTTGCTGTGTAAAGATCAGATGCCCAAAAGATTCTCCTCCCGGGTCTGCACTCACATGCACTCACATGGTCATCGTGGCTTAAAGGAATAGGTAAAGGGAAAATGGAATGACTCAAGGGAAAATAAATTCCAGAATAACTCTGGCCTTTCTGTCTCCACCCTCGAGCATCTTGACCCTCCATCTCACTTCTCATACATAAAACGTATGGGCAGCAAATAACTCCTACATATATACCGGTATCTTATAAACAAATAAATGTTTTAAAATGGAATTTCAAGCACAGTTTCAAATATGTTGCAGGGGAGGTTCAAAAGAAGAAATAAATCACTTCAAGTCAAGAAGAGAACAGAAGAAAATATGCTAAGATTTTTGAGCACTTACTATGTGCCAGGCACAGATTCTCACTGCAGTCCTGAAATACCATTAGCCCTCATCATTACAGGAGGAAACAGAGACTCACACAGTCCATCCCCATACAGTCCAGGAGAGACAGATGCAAGGCCAAATACGACTCCAAAGCTTCCTCTCGAGAGAACCAGGGACTCGAGTTTCAGGCCAAAGAAATGGCATGTGGTCTGAAGCTTGCAAGAGGACAAGGAGAAGCCAAAAGGGAGTTGCTGGACTTGAGCATTCCAGGAGAGGAAGCAAAGTGACCGAATGGGGACAGGTAGGAAAGGCAACTATTGTCAGAAAATGCAGAGTAGAGTGAGCTGGAAACAACATGCAACAAGGAGAGGCACAGAAAGGAGCAGGGTAAGGGTGAGTTGTGATCAGAGCCTGGAAATTCTTCCCCACAAAGTCATGTATCACCCTGCTTCTACCTCTGTGTTCTCCGGATGCTGCCGAGGGTCCCCTCGAGCAAATCACTGCAGGTCAAATTAAAGTTCGTACCTAGTTCTCTGGACTCCTCAACCTGCCCCAAATCATCCACAAGGGCCCTCCTGGAGTCAGGGCTGGAAACAAAGGCCTCACCTGGCAAACATCCAGGGGAGACCTCATTCTTGAGCTTTTACGGTGTGTTTTGTTTTCAAAGAATATTTCAGCTTCTGGAATATCACACTTATTTAAAAGTCTATGATCTATAGTGATGAAACTCCTCGGTTCATCCCTGGGGCTCCCCGGCTGTCACATAAACTAGTGTTTTACTTCTAGCTTATACCTCAGAGAGTCTGGAGACTACTGGAGCTTTTACATGTGTCCCTGAGAGGGTCACAGTGTTGCCATCCCTCCACAGGCTTCCTCTGCAGCCTGTGCCTCTGACCTCTGCACTCATCTGTTTCCCATGATTCCTACTGGGCCCCAGGGCGGAGCAGTATAACATAGTACGGCATAATTCACTTTTATAGAGCATCCTTCATGCGAGCTATCACAAGGAGCTAATCAAATGTTGACGAGAAAGGGTCTGCTGCAGGATAAGATTTAAAGGGAGGAACTGATTTAGTGGCTCCGGGGGCAGAAAAGAAATTTCAGATAGATGGGCTAGGCGCAGGGAAAGAACAACCCCCGCTGCGGTAAAATGTGGGTGGAGGGAAGTGGCTAAGGCTGAGGGAAAGAACACGGAGGGGTCGAGAAGCCCCTGGCATCCCAAGAAACAACTACCAACATTTTCACAAGCCAAGGTGATGTGGATTTCATTCAGGAGAGTAAACGAATCATGAGAAAGCCTTTAGGTCCAAGGAACAGAAACGCCAGCCCAAAAGGATTTGAACAACGAGGAACGTTAGGAGCTCACATAACGAGTCCTCCTAAGTGACGGTGGCCAGGTTCATTCGGTGGTCCAACAATGTCAGCAAAGTCCCAGACTCTCGTCTTCTTTCTGTTCTGAAGACCACAGGGTGTCAGAGTTGTCCTCACAATTGGTATTCCGCAGGTCCCAGGAAGGCTGACGCAGTTCCAAGTGTCACACCTAGCTATGGCAACCAGTAGGCACAACAATAGAAGGCAACAGAAGAAAGAGAGGCTGTTTCCCAGCTGGTCCACTTTTAAGAGTGAGGAAATTCATCCCAGAAACCCCCAGCAGACTGAGCTCCGAGGTCCCTTTGGCCAGCGTCGGAGTCTCGTCCCTTTCTAAATCAAACTCTAGCAAGGATAGGATCATCGTGATTCGTTTAGACCAATCAGGATTCACTTCTAAGTCACATAAGAGAAGGGGGGACCCCCAAATCAAGGCTTTTCCCATAAGGAAAAGGGAACAATGGCAACTGAGAGGTCAACCCACCCTAACTCACACAAGATGAGCAAGACGGGCATTGTGTCTGTTGACCCCTGGAGGAATAGCATACATCCAATACATAATTACCTACACAATTCAGATTAATTGTTTAGAATTTAGGAGGATCATAGTGGGGGGGAAAACTCCTATACTGAGAAAGAAAATAAGAATTTCTAAGCATAAGGGTATATTAGGAAGAGGCAGGGTTGGGGGGAGCTGAATCTTGGCTTCATTCTAGAGTGAAATTAAACATATTTAAAGATGGGAGGAGAGTATGTTTGGGATCAAGGACTTCTGCTCTTGGCAGATGAGGCATGGAAGGGGAAAATGTTAATTCTGAATTAAAGAATGTAATGGTAGAGTCAGAGCATTAGAGAGCAAGACTCTCCTGTGTCTGGAGGCGAAAGGGAGATATGCAAGAATGCATAGCCAAATATCAATCCAGGGACATGCATATGAGAACTTCTGCAAAGTCCAAAGTGAAGGGGTGTAGAAAACCCACAGGAACAGGAGGAAGACACATTTTTGGTGAGTGTGGAACCAACCTGAACTTTATGGGTTCTGAGCTTCTTGCTTTTACTGAAACTTTGGGGGTTTGAGTTCATTTACTCTGTGCAAAATTCACCTTCCAAGTACCAAGAAAAAAAAAATTGGCTCCAAAGATTACTGAACACCAAACTAGCTCTTAAGAAACCACACAGGGATGAGTTAAGTGTAAATGAATCACAAACACACAGATTGAATTTCTCCTAAACTGCACCAGGGTTTAAAGGCCAAGGGAAAAAACACTTGAGGCAAAGACATTTTGGCTTTTGCAGAGCCTAAAACATTTTTAATGAGTTTGAATCCATTCAATTAACTGAAAGTTCAGCTGAGTTCGTTCTTCCAAACCTGGTGATCAGCCAAGCAATATCTGTATACATACAACCACCATTCTAGAGCTGCTTCACCTTAGAAAGGAAACTGCTTTAGTTTTTTTTTTTTAATATTCAATTCTTGATCCAATGTGATCAAAGGTAACTGAGACAAGTATCACGACAACGACAAAATTATTGTTTCCAATGGCCTGTAATATAAATGGTAGAACTCAAAGTTCTATACTCAATTTGGGACACAACATTAACAACACTAAGAGAGATGACAGATGAAAATAAAGCAGCATCTTCTAAAACCTTTACATTTCATTTTTTTTTTTAAGATTTTATTTATTTATTTGACAGAGAGAGACACAGCGAGAGCAGGAACACAAGCAGGGGGAGTGGGAGAGGGAGAAGCAGGCTTCCCGCTGAGCAGGGAGCCCGATGTGGGGCTCGATCCCAGGACCCTGGGATCATGACCTGAGCGGAAGGCAGACGCTTAACGACTGAGCCACCCAGGCGCCCAAAACCTTTACATTTCAAATGCTAGTGAGTCTATAGCAGGAATTCCTGTGTCTTTTGTTCATTTGTGGGAAGTTATTATTGAGAGTGCACTAGGTAGGGATAAATGATAAGGATGAAAAATTATCTGTTTCTTTATCAGTTTACTTCTTGTTTTGGATGAACATTGCTTGGTAATTGTCACGACGTATTAATGCCACTCGGGTCACTTTCATACCCTCTTTTCCTCCTCTTTGGAGTAGGTGACTGTCCCCAGAAGTCTGTTTTATTTTATCTTCTACCTCTTACCTCTCAGCCACTCCCAGCTCAGACTCTTTTTATCAGATATACAGATATCCTTCCTTATAATAGATGCTCAAACACTGAGAAGTTGAAATATCATTAATCCTCTCTCTTCTCCACTAGACACCTCCACTTTTGCCTTGCCTACTTCTAGATAAAGCGCCTTCTGCTCTCTTTTTGATCTGCTCAAAATAGCACATAAATAACCCTGGTTAAGTACTCCTCAATGGTCTGGTTTAATCTAGGTGTAGAATCTAGAATAGTTGAATAAAAGTAGAGATTTGGCATCACTCAGGCAACTGCCCATTAATACAAGTTTGTGAAACTGAAATTGAGGGAAGTTTTGCATTTGATGTTATACTCCCTTGGGATATAGAGTGCAGACGGTCTGTGCTAAACTATAGTTTTGTGATGATGCTCCCAATAAAACTCAAGCAATAGTAACATAGACATGTGTGTATCTATCTCACTGAGGTTGAACACATTTGATGTCGTAGATACCGTGTGCTTGCATCCCCCAAGGACCAGTGTGATAGGTATTCTTACTATCCCCACTTTACAAACAAGGAGTCTGAATTCCAGAGAAATTAAGTAACTAGACCAAGGTCATATTGCTAGGAAGTGGCAGAGGCAGAATCTGAAGAGGTCTGTAGGAGCCCAGGTCTGACCTGTTAACTCCCACTTCTCACTGGCTCCAGTAAAGCGGAGAAGGATCGCTGTAGCTCTTTGGCTGGGGTAAGAATGCAAAAGCTATAATTTTGTTTTGTTAGCCTTAATTCAGTTAAGGGGAAGGAATGACACTTCAGGGAAAAGAACTCAAGTTTTTTGTGTTTTTTTTTTTTCAATTAAATTGTATTTTACAAGAATCCTTGATGAAACCAGAGGGGGAAGAAAATCTTGCTTCTCTCTCCTTCAAACAAGCGCTTAAAATGTCCCTCCTAGTTCCTGACTTGAGGCGATGGCTTATGCAAGTATTATTACAGTGGCCTATCTTGCTAAAGAAAAAAACCTGAGGACAAGTGCATTGGGCTCCTTTGCTTCAGAACAGAAGAATTCCCTACAGGAGGAGACACTCATCAAATCCAGTGAGGAAAAAAAAGATCACAGATCTTGAATTTTAATTTGGTTGTGTGCTTGAAGAAACAAACAGGAAAAGAATATATTATTGACAAAGAGAAGACAACTGGTGAACTTATTTTCATTGCACAAGTCCTGGGAAATTTTCTCTGAGAGCCAAACAGAGCATTCATCTCCTCTGTCCCTTTTGTAGAAGACTCAAAATAGTCAATGCATTTCCACTCCCTTTCTTAAAGCCACTTCTTTCCCCTCCCTCTCCCCACCCCCCCCACTCCAAAACAAAACTTTTTTCCCTCAGCGACAAATTTTCTGGTCACCACAACAACAAGCAAATTCACAAAGAAAATGAGTAATTTGGAATGTGACAAGTATCTCTTCTGACTCACAGAAAGAAAAAAAGAAAAGGTTGCTGCTGCCAAAATGGAAACGCTTTCTGGAAAATTCTTGAAAATATTCCTAAAATCTCAATTTGGGCAAGTGACTATACCCTGAGGAAAACCTTGGAATTTCCCAAAACATAAACAAGGTAAAATTTTTAAAAGTGTTAAAGTGATGGATATGAATATGCTGGAGGGTCTATATAAACGAACTTTTTTTTTCTTTTTCTAGTGTTTGCTTTTAACACTTGAGCTACTGCTTCAGAAGTCCCTACCAGGCAGTAGATAGAGATGGTCCCAGAATTTCTATATAGAAGGGGCATATGGGAGATGATCTGGGTAGGAGGGCAGGTCGGGAACTTGAAGATGATCTAGCAGCTCGTGGATTTTATTTAGATAGTACAATTATTATCAGTGAGGTACTTGGAGAATGAGCTAATGAAGGGCTAATGAAGATTACAGTGAAACTAATATCCCCCATACACACTCCAAGTCACAGTAGTCAGCACTGCTAGTTGTCTACCCAGCATCCACTCCTACTTTCTTTCTCCCTGACAGAACTCTGATATGATCAGTCAACCACTGATTGTCTACACAGCCATGATCCTTAGGGAAACATGGTCCAACACCAAATCCAGGTAGTCTAAGATAACTCCATGGGCCTTTCCTGGAATGTTTTAGAAATAAGCATATGACCTAACTCTGGCCAACAAGATGTGAGGAAAAGTTTGCTGGAGGATTCTAGAATCTATTTCCTCACTCCTAAGCAAGACAGCCTCCTCTGCCATGAACACTGACCTGAGTGGATGTGACTCCCAACATTGCTGCAGCCATCTTACTACCAGCCTGAGGATGCAGTCAACCCAGGGGCTAGCTGCTGAAGGAGATGAAAAGAAACTGGGTTAATGACAGCCTCACTGGCCTCTGAAGCAACACACTCGGGAAACCACACCATCTCTAGACTTCTTATAATGTGAAGCAATAAATCTCCATATTGTTTAAGCTAGTTGACTCAGAGTTTTCTGCATGTGGCTAAACAACACAATGAATAGAGCCGCTCCCTGTACCACCATCCCTTGACACAGACATTGGCTGTCTGAGCTTCAAGGTGTCCATCCAGAATTCAGAGACAGAAGCCACAAACTCACCTCCCATATAAGACCTAAGAACTGTTCATTCAGAGCAGACTAATCATAGAATGTTACACTGCATTTACTCAGTGCACCCATTTTGGTTAGATTTGCAAGAGTTGCTCACCTGCTGATACTGTATCAAAACTTAAGGAATGAAAAATACAATCATATTATTATAGAAATAAGGACTTATTTCTCCAAAAGTCCCAAGATAAAATGTTTCTGTATCTTTTTGAGATGTTTATTATTCACACATCTCAGATCTACTCAGAGTAGGAAAAGTACAAAAGGCAATGGAGAGAAAGTCAGAATCAGTGAGAGTACCTCACTCTTGCACTAAAAGAAAACTGATATAATAGGAATAACTGGAGTGATACTGAAAAATACTAAGTGCTTGTTTTATTTTGTATTTCCATGTATTTTGCTTCTCCTTAGTAAGCATAAAGCATCCACCTGCTCTTGTGGCAAAGTAGGATTGTTTTGGCAGAAAAGGAAAGAGCAATAGAGAGTTAATACTCAACTTTTAACTTTCAGAATTGGATTCCAAAATAAGGCAATAGATTTGCAAGTCAGGTTTCATTAAATAAGGATTTTTTTAAAGTTTTATTGTAAAATATTTTAAACATACAGACAACATAATGACATTATAAATCTCTTTATATCTATATCCAAAATAAAAAATTCTTAACGTTTTTCCTATTTGCTTTGGATCTTTTTTTAACAAAACATAAGGGATAGCTTCCCAAGCCCATTCTTCTCTACTCTGATCAGTGGGTCTTTTTGTATTCTTTTACCATATATGTATATTTCTACACCAGTATCCTTTCTTTTTTTTTTTTTAAGATTTTATTTATTTATTAGAGAGAGAGAATGAGAGATAGAGAGCACAAGAGGGAAGAGGGTCAGAGGGAGAAGCAGACTCCCCGCCGAGCAGGGAGCCTGATGTGGGACTCGATCCCGGGACTCCGGGATCATGACCTGAGCCGAAGGCAGTCGCTTAACCAACTGAGCCACCCAGGCGCCCTACACCAGTATCCTTTCTTACTTTCTGTGCCTTTAAACATTCTATGAATTGTATCATAGTGTATAATTTCAAGTGAAATTTTAGGTTTCTTTAATCACTAATCATTATCCTTCTGAGATTAATGATAGATTAAATGATAGATGTAGCTATTTTCATTCAATTCATCAGCTTTATAGTGTATTCTAATTTACTCATTCTCCTATTAATAGATAGTTTTCAATTTTTCACTATTCAAACAGTGCTGCAACAAACATTTTTGCCTCTCTCTAAACATTTGTGAAGGTTTGCCTTTGATGTGTAGATTGAATCACAGGAAATTGTCAATATTCAACCATTTTGACATACAAAATGACAGATTATTATGGTTCAACCTAGGGGTGCCTGGGTGGTGCAGTCAGTTGAGCATCCGACTCTTGGTTTTGGCTCAGGTCATGATCTTAGGGTTGTGAGATCGAGCCCCACTCTTGCTCATGCTCCCTCTCTCTCTCTCTCTCTCTCTCAAATAAATAAACAAATCTTTTAAAAATATGTATATATATGGCTCAACCTATTATGTACCTGGAAATGAAAATGCCAGTTGATAGTATATAAACATCTTCAAGTCAACCAGTTATAGCCAAATTTTGAAAGATGATTTTCTAAAATACTTCTGTAATCAACATCCAAGTCTTGAAAACTCAGTTCACAAAGTTTATTCCACAGAGAAAATAGGTCTTCTACCTTTGAGAGAGAAGGAAGGGATAAAGAGAAGAACCTGGGAGTTCCCATGTAGCTAGGTCATCTACCAAACCTTGGAGAAGATGCTATGCTTCGTTTCAAACCCCCCAAGTTTCCACTATTCCCCAAGGCTAAGGCATCATGGATGACTGAAAAAATTTGGTACACTATCCTAGGAGATCTGTTCGATGAAGTTTGAGCTTGTCTTTAAGAAGCAGCCCAGGGGGATATTTGGAACCACAAATTATCTACAGTTAAAATAGCAATAGCTTCACTTGTGGTTCTCTTTTCTTAACTAGAATCAAAAACGATGGGCAGTGGTTGGAGAGAGCAAAAGAATGTGTACAGATTCTTGTATCAGTTCAATTTCTGAACCCAAGGAATAAAGGTTTGTGTTTTAACACAGGATAAAATGGGCTTACGTTTGCTTTCTCAAGTGTGTGTATCATTCCTATAGATGACTTGGTAATTAAACTCTGGAGGTCTCCACTGTAAATTATCATGTAACTTGTACTCCTATAATATATATGCACCACTTGCCTTGTAAACACTATTGACAGGGCTTACAGCTTTGCTATATCATTAAAATGCCAACACCCAGTTATCAAATATGATATCTGGATGCTGGGAGTTCATTTTTAACAATTGGAAATGCCCTGACCACCATCCATCAACAAATATTGCCCCAATAAACACAGTGCTCAGATTTGGATCCTTGTGGAATTCTTTAAACATTTTACTTGGTTCTGGAGTCCTGGATAGAATTCCTCAGACTTTTTTTTTTTTTTCCAGATGACTGACATTTGGAAATTTTCTTTATGGCCTCACTAAGTTTTATCTGCCTTTTATAGGTAAATTATGAGATTAGATCTAATAGACTTAGCAGTTTGCCACAGTAACAAACAACCTCAATACATCAATGGCTTACAATGAATATATCTATCTTGCTCTTGTTTCATGAGGGCTGTAGGTTAGCCACAGTTCTTCTGGTCTCTGCTCAGCTCTACACCCACTCATCTTCACTGGCCAGAGCACTGGCATGTCACAGGATCAAGCTCAAAGTCATGAATCAAGCAAGAATACTGGAGGCAAGGGCAAATCACACACCACAGGAAGAGGAATGTAGAATCCCATGACAGGGAGGGGGTGAATTGTGGTGAATGATAATCCAATATACCACAAATTTTCTGAAAATTTCCTTGGCCAGTGATACAAAAGAAAAAAAACACACACACACACACCCAATATAAATTGGTGCACATTAGCAAAAAATTGAACTTTGAAGTCACATCGAATCTGACACATTAGTGTGGTAAATACTACAAGGCCCTAAGGAGAAAGTCAGGAGTTGCTGAAAGTTCTTACTTCAATTTTCCCATTTGATTCATTATTTGCTTTTCCATTCATTAAAAAGTACGATCAACAGATAATGAACTTCCCTTGCTCAAAACATTTTCCCATATTCTCTTCTGGAGCATTTCTAAGAATGTTCTCAGTAATGATGGCACTATTAGTATAAACGCATAGTCTCTTAAGATGATACTTTAAAAAATAAAACTCACTTGATGATGCAAGTTCTGACTTTTGTTGTTTTGTTTTGTCTTTTAAATTTTCATTCTCTAGTCTTGCCCATATGGATTTCATGGCTATGATCTGTAATAACATATTTAGTACTTGTTTCTGTCTTCCACAGCAAGCCAACCCGTGTTCTCCAAATTGCCAAGGAAAGTTCTGAGGACCTGTGATGATCACTGCATTATGCTCATTTCTGCACAGATACAAAGTCTGTTCTGGTCCTTGGCCAGTTTTCATAAGCTTGTATGTTACATTCCATCTGTGAGTCTGCACAGGTACTTTAAGCTGATGGCCTTTTCAACACTAGGCAAAGAGAAACTGATAAGGTCCATGTATGTACCAGTGTAAATTCCAAATAAAATTCAGATGGGAGATGGCAAATGAAACCTTCCCTAAAGACAGCAAACCAAACGTACGTAATGTAATGTGGGCTGACAAAACAATGCTGTTCAATTACAGGTACGTATAATCATATGACTCTTCCTCTCCAAAGTCACGCCCAAGTCTTGAAAATGTCATGTAGAAATAAACCATAGAGAAAGAATGCCTAAAGCACGTACAAGTGCTTTGTAACCCATTGATTTCCATTCTAAAAATCATTTTAAAAATCTACTTCCCTTCTAAAAATCAATGCGATTTTCAAGCTCTCACTGTGTGAAAGGATATTCAGGAACCCAATAAGGACAATAGCGGCAGCCCCTGGATTATGGTGCTGGGGGCTCTTAATAGGATAGACCATTGTAAAATCTCTGTCCTACTGAGGCCCAGCTGGAGCTAAAACCCCCTCGGCCCAGCCTAAACTTTAAATCTTCTAGTTTATCACCCTTCCTATTTATTTCTCCTTTCTTCCCCTCTGCGCACTGCGCCCCCCCCTTCTGGGTGGGGATAAGGGGTGGGGTGATAAAAATGGAAGAATAGGAGAGCTCATGAAGGGAATCGTTGGTAAGGGCATTAACACCAGTGTAAACTTCAGACCAGAGAGAGCAACAAGAACGACCTCAAAGTCACTCTTCATAAATTTGCATTCTTCCTTCCTCCAGTCCTGATACTTTTAAAGAATCTCTCGCACTGCACCGTCTACCCCTTCGTGGGCAGCTCTGCTGTTGAAACTTCTGAGCTGTAGGAATGTTATCCATTTCAGTACATTCACATTAAAATAAGTGCAGAAAGGAAAAATCTTCACTGCTGTGTACAAAACTCAGAAATAAGCTGCACGGGTACCGTTCCTTTCTCCTGAGCGCTGAAATTCGTGGTAAAGCACCAGCTTGCGCGTTCCCAAAGAGATTTGCTTACAAAGATCAGTATAGGAGAGGCTGGTTGGGTCTCCTGAGATAGATCTCATCCTCTGACAACTCACTGAGACCCCGCTGAATCTCGCTCTGCGTGTCTAATTACCTGCCTGATACCTGAGCCTTTCTCCCCGCAGCCTGGGTGCGCTAACTCTCCCCTCAAAGGCGTGGCAGACACACAGCTGGGGGGCCGGCCAGGGCGGGGAGCAGCCTCCCCATCAGCCTCTGGAAATCCACATTTTAGGGCCTTGTAGTCATTTCCTTGCTAGTGCGAGGAAAGTTTTTGTACATTTTTATAAAAGGAGGCCAGAAGAGAACACCCTCCTCTTACTTCCTAATATATTATGTCCTCCCCTGCCGAGTCCGGGGACTTAGTCTGGATTTGGTAACTGAAGTAATATAAATGTTAGCTAAGAAGTATTCCCGCAATATGGTTCCAATTTAGGCCTGTTTTGAAGTCTAAAGGCCCAATATGTCTCGTAGATTCTTCGCTGGACATTAGCGCTAATGTAATTTGCGGAGGAGCGCAGGCCGCAAGCTAGAAGGGCGCTTTCCCAGTGCCAAGGGGACTCTGCATTCGCCGGTAGTTCCCCCCACCGCTTTTGATGTTGGGGGCTTTGCTCAGGAAATTGCCTTATACTTGCCAGGGTTTGCAGATAAATGGAGCAAGGTAAGTGCTGTACCCTGTCACCACCCTCTCTCCTCCCCAGGCTCTGGAAGGAGGCAGCCCAGGCTGAATGCAGCCTTTCTCTGCAAGCTGTTTGCACTTTACTTCAATAACATATCTCTCAGAACACTGGCCTGATTTGCGAAGACACGCCTGCATTTCGGAGCAGGGCTGACGCACCCCCACCCGCGGCCAGCCCCCCACCCCGCAGCCCAGCTCCGCGCTCACACCCCTCCGGAGCCCCCGGCTGCATCCCGGTAATGAGCATCCCCCTGGAACCGCCTGCCCTTTATCTTGCTGGGGGGACCCGCACCTTTTGAACTGCCATCTGTAGATTGTGTTGGTGCACTGACTTGTTAACTGTGCCATGCTGTGAAGGAAATGGCATGATTTAGATCAAGTGCTCAGGACGGCTGTTCATAAGAAACACTTGAGCCAAGCTGTTGCTGCTCAGAAAGTGCCCTGGGGAGAGGGGTTCCGTTTCGGGTCACGGTCCTGCCTTGTATGAGGGCAGGCGCAAAGCGCTGCAATCCTGGGCTTCGCTGGGGCTGGAGGGAGGGGGTGGGGAGAAACATTATGAAACCATAGAAGCGAGGCTGCCAAATTAACTTCTCACCCTTTCAATCACACTCCAGAGGATAAAAGCCTAACATTTCTGCCTCAGAAACAGGCTCGGTTTACACCAAACAAGTTATTTCTCTAATTTATCAGCCGGGCCAGCTATCCTTCTAATTACTGAAAATCTCAGCTGTTTATGAAGCCACTTTTGTAGAGGTACAATGAACAGCAAGCTGGGAAACGGGTGTAGGAAAGTTTTTGTGGACGGGACTTCCCCAGGGCTGCTTATCAAAATCACTCAAAAACAATAAGTTTCTGGGTTCAGTTGTTTTGTTTCTATGAAAATGTTCTCCCTTGTTCCAACAGGCTAGAAATAAACTTGGGGGACTGCAAGCTGAGGTAAGCAGAGATCATTAAATCCTCACCTCTAAATAGCAAAATTCTGCAAGTAAAGTTTAATTAGGAAGACAAAAGTAAAACTGAGAAAGAGCGAGGAAAGAGGAGAACCTTCAGCTTAATTCATCAACTCCCAGGCTAATACCAAGGGCACTGATTTGTCCATTATATGGAAATAGATGATTAGGGTCATTCTCTAAGACAAATTTACTTTTCTGCACACTCTAAATCTGTTTAGTCACTTTAAAGGTGTCAATTATTGGAACAGGCTAAGACGATGAATTTCTTAGTAATAGCTTTAATAACATTTTGAAATGAAAAGCAGATACCTTGAAGTCAGCCTGCTTTGAAAAGACATATGAGCAGCTCTGGTTTTAATTTGTGTAGCATTCTACATCTGGAATCCCTTATAATTAAAACTAAAAACTGAACTACTACTTCCACCTGTCAAATGATGAAAAGATGAATGCACTAATAAGTTACTAAATAGCCCAACATGATAGAGTTTACATTCTCATTCTATACAGTAAAACAGAATTTTGGACAGGAGGCTAAAGGTCTTTGGTCATTACTAATAACACACTTTGAGTATTAACCTATATGTCCTGTTGCAACTACTGACGGGATCTTTTTTACATTAAGAGCACATTTTTGTAAGTCTTTGTTTTAAAAGTAAATAGAGATTTCAGAAAGAATATTCAAAACACATAAATTAAGATGTACTTTTCATCCCACGTTCTATGGTTTCATCGGTCTTGAAACCATTCTAATAGCTTCCTATACTCATTGTGTACAGTTGTCCAAAAAGAAAATCCAGTATTAAAAAAAAAAATCCAGTGTTTACAAATATTTAGCAAACACCCACAGGGTGCATGGCTTTGTGCTCAACACTGGGGATACAGCACTGAGCAAAACACATCTTTTTAGGTAATTTAGAGTTCAGAAAAGTTGCAGTAATTTCTTCAGAATGACAAAAACCGCATTTTTGCCTAGATTCGATAAGAAAAAGTGGTTTCCTAAGGCTTTTGCTGTCACTCCAATTAAAACAACAATGGTCATTAAAATGCCCTCAGACTGTCACTGGTGATCAGAAGGTTAATTATTTAAAAATGTAAATCCTGAGTTGTAATCCCTATTGAAGCTATTTGGAACAACTCCCCTGGCAGAGGTCGAGCTGTGTGGGCAGCCCCTAAAGGCTCATTTTTCTTATTACACAGTCTTGCTTCTCTGTCATGAAATAAAAATGGAAATATCACATTTTGAAAAGAGCACTGATTCTCGTCGAAAACGTAACGAAGCCTTTTTTGCCAGCCATGGAAGGCGTCTTCCACAGGGGAGATGCTCCTTTCGTGGAGGCTTGTCCCGATTGTTCCCTTCAACTAGTGACTGCCACTGGCACCAGAGACTGAAGGAAGAAGGCTAGGCCTGGAGACAGCCCTACTCACAATGAACTGAGTCCTCCCTCTGTGAAAGTATGCCCAGGAAGAGAATTCCAGCCTGTTTTAACTCTTTGGCGCCAGCAGGGACTCCATTAAGTTATTGCTTTCGTATCCCTTCCTATATGGGGCTACGTTCCATTCAAGAAAAAGTAGGATTTGGCTGCCACACACTTGTTCTCAGGCAGAGGTCACAAACCAACTGCCCAAGCCTCAACCCAGTCTGAAGACGTGTTCATGTGGACAGCACGTTGTTCTAAAAACCAAGCGAGCCACAGCAGCGTTATTCACAATAGACCAAAGTTGAAAGCAACCCAAGTGTCCATAGGTGGATGAATGGATAAACAAAGTACGGTATATACATACAATGGAATATTGTCCAGCCTTAAAAAGGAAAGAAATTGGGCGTCTGTATCTCTGTGTCTCGAATGAATCAATACAAAAATCTTCAAAAAAAAAAAAAGGGAGGAAAGTCTGGCACAAGCTACAACGTGGGTGATCCTTGATGACTTTATGCTAAGTAAAGTAAGCCGGATACAAAAGGACAAATGTACGATTTCGCTTATATGAAGTTCCCTGAGTAGTCAAAATCATAAAGACAGAAGATAGAACAGTGGTTGCCAAGGACTAGGTGGAGGGTGGAAGGGGGAGTTATTATTGCTTAATGGGTATAGTTTCAATTTGGAAGGATGGAAAAACTTCTGGAGATGGTTTCACAACAATGCGAATGTACCTAATGCAACTTAAAAATGGTTGAAATGGTAAATTTTATGTTGTGTATATTTTGTCATGATAGAAAAATGAGATTTTTTTTACATTAAAATAGCTCCAATTTTTCTAGAAACAAAGAAATCCAAGTAACTGTTAGCATTAGCCAGTATTCCTGAAGGATAATAGAGATTGAAACTGAGGAGCCCTCGCCCACTTAAATGCATGTTTCGGTCCTGGTGGCCCCCAGTCCTCCCTCTGGTCTTCTGCCCATTCTACTTTATCCACATAGACTACCTGCCAGGCCCCTGCAGTCTTCTGCTCTAAGGGACCCTGTGGATAGCTCTCCCCTGTGCCTGCAGCTTTCAAAGACTTGCCTAGAATCAGATTTTAGCCTGCAACACAATTAACACCGTCTGTCCCAGGCACAGATGAGGTGAGGTGAGAGACAGAAGATAGCATCCATGACAGAAACATGATGGAGAAGCCCATCTCCTACAAAATGAACCCTTGATACCCTCTTCCACCTACCCACCGTGGGGAAAAGACAGTGGATGTCACACTCTGGAGACCGACTAAGTCATGCTTCCTTACTCCACAGTTGCAAACAGGGCCATTAAGTAGATGCTTCCAAATGAATGAAAGGCACTTTTCAGGAGAAGGTTCATATTACCTATTTTTTTAATGCTGACTTTATATAAATTTATTACAGATTTTGTAGCTCAGAGTCAAGGAGCAATGAATGTAAGAATCTTTCTTGAAGTCTGGATTATCCCCAAACTGTGAACGTTCCTTCTAAGCCATTGACTGTCTGAGGGTTTTTCCTCTTAAATGCTACTGTCAAACGAGCATTTTAAAACATTTATCAAAAACCAATGACTGCAAACTTCAATCTGTACATTCCATACAAAGTAAACCCCAGTCTAGTGCTGATGCATAAATGATGTGTTGGTTTAATCTATTTTTCACAGGGGGTGTCTGAGAGTAGGAAAATTAAAAACAGGTAGAATGGACTATTATTACTGTCCCATAGTGTGCTTTTTTACATGAGGTCTGGATTAAGATAACATCTGGTCTATATTTCTTGAACTATTTCCCTTTTATCACAAGAAAAATCGGCAACCCATCTCACAACTGCTCTTAATTTAGATCTAAATATCACTGATGAAACATTGTACAACATGCTGTTATCTATTAAAGTGATTTCCCTGAAGGAACAGTTGATACTTTTATATATTCCAGCAAAGCTAATCATGCCAGGCCCCCTTAGTAGGACTTACCTTATAATCATATGTTCAAATGTTCCACCTAAATCACTACTTTGGTACCAAATGAGTCTTATTCTGAGATTGATTTCACTGCACTGTTAAATATAATGCCCTGGTCTGAGAGTCACAGAACAATCGAGAATCCTTTAGGAATACAAAACTTTACTCTGGAGCAAACAAGCCGTTGTTTCCCCCACACCATATACTATGGGCTTTCCAGAGCCCCTTGCAAGGGAAAGGCAGTAAGCTGTTTTCAGCACTTTTCAGAGTTCAAGTCCTATACAACGTAGTATATTGATTTCACAGAATAAAAACTCTTGTTTTTTTTTCCCCCCAGAATTGCATAAGTTACTTCCACAGATAATAAATCAAGAAAGTATTTTCTTTAAAACTATTTTGCATACCTGTGGTACACATTCGTTTTGTTCATTTTAAACTACATCAAGACCTAGAATCACAGAAGGTAAGCCTATGCATTAACCAGTTACATGGGAAATTACTTTCTCCAACGACCACCTTTAATTTGGAAATATCATGTGTTCCTGATTTTTTTTAAAAACACAGAGACCAAAAGACTCAAAAATTATAGGGGTTAAAAAACTCAACTAGAAGTAATTCTTGCATAACGGTAAAAACACAAGAATGTTCATTACAGTAGAAAATGAAATTAGAAATGTATTACACATAAAATACAGAAAAATTAAAGTCAATAACAATGTGTCTTAATAGGAGGGTGATAAAATGAATTATGTTACATGCATAATGTGGAATATCTTATAGCCAGTCAATAAGGATAAAGAATATTTGTATGTACTAAGGAAGGATCTTGATGATGTGTTAAGAACAACACACCACAAATACATTTTCGTATCATTTTTTTGTTGTCATTAAAAAGAAAAAACAAAAATAGACATATATGTTGATGGGTCCATAAAAGGGGTCTGGAAGAATTAACATCAAACTGTTTGCAGTGATTAACCGTTAGGAATAAGAAAGGAAGAGAACATTTTGTAAGCCCCTGTGGGTTTTCTAGCTTTTCATAAGACACACATATTGCTTTCTAAATTAAAAAAAAAAGTAAAAATACATTAAAGAAAAAAAGCAAATAGAACAGAGATCAGTTAGCTTTTCCCTTACAGGAATAAATCATAAGAAGGGAGGTGGCTGGTGGGGAAGGGTGGGTGCCTGCAGAACAGAGCAAGAGGAATGCAATTGACAGACATCCTGTCATCTTGTATTTTTTGGAGGGAATTCTGAGAATAAAAAGCCTTTGGAAGTTATCAGCGGTCAGGCTGGAGCCATTCATTTTTCACCTGCCTGTGTTTGTTGTTTGGCAGCCAGTCAAGGGTGCTATTAGCAGAATTAAGATCCAGAAGAAAAGATTATCCCGTAGAAGGCAAGATAAGGAGCTGGAAAGTGTGGCTGGTTATCAATATCACAATACCAAACAGGTCAGAAAGGATTCCGTATAGGTTTCACTTGAAGCAGGTAATCTCTGCAAAAATAATGGAGTGACTGTTCTTCCAAAACACTTCAGTACTGCAACATACCGCAGTTCATTTAAGATAAAGCGGCAGTTTTACCGAGAGCCCCATGACTACATTAGGCTGCAGAGTGGATAATAAAATGCTGCAACAACGTTCTTTTATTCCCCCTTATTCAGTAGCCCTAGGTAATGAAACAAGCTTCCATCTCTCTCCCAGGTCATTTTTGATATTTTGAATGGTATACTTTCATTCACTTTTCTTTCCTTCCTGCTGAGAAAAGATCTAAATGGAATTCCATAGTACAATTTGATATAGGAAGTAAGAGGAATGATTGTAACATTATTTAAGTATTTAATTGTGAAGAGATTTTAAAAATCACCAACAGGAGCGTGGGTTCAAAGCAGCAACTCTTGTCTAGGGAGGTTTTGCCACTGTGGTACTAAAACATGTGTTTTCAAACAATGAATTGGAATGGTGAAGGTTTTGAGTTCATGTCAGCGCTGCAATTTACAAGAGTTCACATACAGCATGAACTTACATAGCATTTCACCATGTTGTCTATGAATCATTCAATTTTAAGCTCTGCAGCATATGGGCAATTGCAAAATGCAAAGAGGTAAGAAAACACATTTGGTATTTCCATTTTATATACCTCATACTGGAAATAAATTGTTTTGTTCTCCCAACTATTTTTCATCTAAATGGTAAGGGCTCTTTAATTTTGTTTTCTCTTTTCTCTTTTCTTTTTAGCAATTGCAACCAAATAGATACTAATTTGTGCAGCTAACTAATATTGCGGCATTGGTATTACAGACCTTTGTATTATTTGTACACAGATGGAGGGATCAACAACTAGCAGGCTATTTACTTTGAGTCGTCATTCCAGTAGTAAGTAGTAATGGATTGATAATGGTTCATCCATCTAATATTTCATCAATAAAACACTTTCCCAAGACAGCCGCAGTTAAGGGAAGTGTCCAACTACTGACAGAATAGCAAGAATAAAGACTGGTATTACATCACCAATCGAGGTAACCACGCACGCAGTTAATGACCCAGGTACGACCAATTTATCAATGAAAAAACAAAACCAACATACATTTAAAATACAAATGGGCTTCAATATTTTTTTAGAATCATAACATTGAGTCTGCTATAGCAGTCCCTGAAAATGCTCCCATTTCAGCAATGACTTTCAAAACCCTATTAAACTTATATTGTTAGTATGAATGAGACTAGGCTACACCCATAAAAGGTAAATGCTTTCCAAAATATTTTCATTCCTTCTCCCTATTTTTTCATCTACATTCTAAAAAAGGACATTACAAAAAAGGTAGGAAACTGTGGTAGTTGAACATTAAGACCCAGTTTTAAACAGTTTTTATTTATGAACACAATATATGAGAACATTTTTATTATTTTTTAAGTGCCAACAATACAAAGGTATGCAGAATAAAAGCAAAAGCCTCCTTCAAACACCCGAATCCCCTCCCCCCAAATGCACATCACACCTCCCCCTCTCTCTGCTAACAACAATCTCAGTTAGCAATGCAGAAGGTATGTTATGGACCTTTTTCTGAGTACATACACACATGTGTAATGGAGGATTTTTTTTTAAATAAATGAGATTATACTATAGGTATTGTTCTGTAGGTTGTTTTTCTTCCTGTTTGTCTCAGACATCACTCTAGGTCAGTATTTTTGGCCAGAAGTTGCAAACCAGTAGGTCACAGTTCACAAATTCTTTTAAATTTTTAAAACTTGTTTTCAACATAAAGAAAGCCCATATTTCTTTCTTTTTTTTTTTTAAGGGAAAGATACAGCAACATTGTGCCCTATTTGCACCATGAACCAATGAGAAACAAAGTCCCTCTGGCAGGACCCCCATTCTCAGTATATCACATGCTCTGCACACCCCCCGGCCCCACATCTATCCTGGCCCTCTAAACCTCAAGTTTGCTAAACCTGATTAGACGTATCTACATTGTTCTTTTAAAAGGCTGTGTAATATCCAATAATACAGATGCACCATAATTTTTTGAACCATTTCCCTATTTATGTCACATTTTTAAAGCTCAAGCTTTCATACTGTATTTGATAGAGTAGAACCAAATCTCATATTCAGAAATGAACTTCCCCCTTTTTTATTTGCCATTTTATTTTTTCTTTCAGTCTGAGAAGATCCTGAGTCCGTAACTGATAATGCCTGAGCTGAAAATACAAAGGACTGTTCAATATTTTTCCCTTTGAAAAATGATATTGTAACTGAGAGACCAAAAGCACAGGGAACGGGAGTGGAGGGGTGGATCCTAAAAGATAAAGAAAATTCACTCTGAACATTGGGTTGGATTCGATGTGCTATTTAGTTAAATCAGGATTTTTCTCTTAAAAAAATTGTCTCTGGCTTAAAAGTAACAAAGACCTACTGAATAATTAGAGTCTTCTCTGGTATTTTCATCAGCTGCATCTGTTCCCATTCTTTTTCTCTCTTCTATACGCCTGGTTCAAAAAAATCTCTAAGAGCATATAAAGTTCCCATCGCAGGGGTTTGCAACTGTGAAAATGGGACGGCAATCCAAAAAGTTCAAAACTTATTCCCCTAAAGTGATGCTGTTCATATGAGTACAGCTGACAGACTTCTAATAAGGGGGCCAGATCACAGTTACAATTTAGTAACTACGATAGACCCATGAGCCAAAAATCAAAGCATATGCAAAAGTGGAAAGGAACTAGAATTTTTTTTTTTTTAAATAGTCTATCAGCCAAAATAAGAAACACACCTGGAGTGACTATTCTCAAAGGAACAAGATTTTTGCCTATGTAATTTGACAGGAGGTAACATTGCTGCTCCAATAAAAAGGAGACACTGAGACAAAATTTGTCCACCTCCCATGGCTTTCTTCTTATTATTCAAATTATCAGAAAAGCCAGAAATTTGCCATATTTTTCTAGTGGGTTGCAGAAGGTACCAAAAGTAGAGAAATTTTTACATATAGTTTTCATGAAGATCATATTTATCCGGTACATATTTAATACTTGGAAATAAATCAAAGTCTAGTAATAGCTTATTGTTCAATCTGTCTTTCTAGCCAAAATTAAGCTCTAATGATTCTTTACCTGCAGGTTTGAGACGTTGAGATAAAATATCTGTATCTGTTGAATCTCTTCTATGTGCCCAGCTATAAAGACTAGTCATCTCTGATTCTTTTCAATAGCATCTAAAAGCCCTTTGGAAGGCAGCAACATTGTTAGAACAAACGATTTTAAACTAAAATTCCATGTCTGTTTTGAAATAACTGATCCGTGCATTTTTTTTAAGTCACTTTATTGTTCATTTGAACGCCTCTTTAAAATTTGTGGCTATATTCCCTATGCTGCACTTTACATCTCCAGACTTACTTATTTTATAACTATAAGTTTATACCTCTTAATCCCCTTCACCTCTATGGCCCATTCTTTCATTTCCCTCCCCTCTGGCAACCACTGTTTTATTCTCTGTATTTATGAGTTTGTTTCTATTTTGTTTTGTTCATTTGTTTTGTTTTTTAGACTCCCCATATAAGTGAAATCATACAGTATTTGTCTTTCTCTGACTTATTTCACTTAGCATAGTATCTTCTAAGTCCATCCATGTTGTTGCACATGGCAAGATTTCATTCTTTTTTGTGGCTGAGTAATATTTATACACACACACACACACACACACACACCCCACATCTTCTTTATCCATTCATCTACTAATGGACACCTACGTTGCTTCCATATCTTGGCTACTATAAATAATGCTACGGTGAACCTGGGGGTGGATATATCTTTTTAAATTAGTGTTTTCATTATCTTTGGCTAAATACCCTGAAGTGGAATTGCTGGATTGTAGAGCAGTTCTATTTTTCATTTTTTTGAGGAACCTCCATACTGTCTTCCACTGTGGCTGCACCAATTTATGTTCCCACCCAAGAGTGCACCAGGGCTCCCTTTTCTCCACCTCCTCGACAACACTTATTTCTATTTGAGCTCTTTATGATATTTTCCAGATAAGCTAAAATCAAACTTTTGGGCTTTACACAAAGGACACCTTGCACTCCTCACAGGTGCATGGAACGTTGCACTGACTGGAACACTTGGACCCTGTAGCTGATTTAAGAGGCCCCCTGGGCAGGGCAGCCCTGGGGTGTTTAGAACACAGCCATCTCTTTAGAAGAATAAAAGAAATGCTTGCAATACCTTGCAACAGTCCCTTCCCCATCCTTTGAGGTTACAGATAAACTCAGTCTTCACATCGTGCTATCTTTAAATTAATTCTCAAAATATCTCTCCTTTCCTATTATTAATATCAAACAGGTCTCCAATAAAGTTTTTTTTATTACTCCTGTGATATTTTAATAGTGACAAAGAAAACTGGTCTCAAAAAATCAAAGTCTCAGAGGGTGATGCAGGAGTTGAATCTAAGGTGAAACACAGCAGACTCCAGGAGCTACTCAGGTCTAGCAAAGCCTTTGCCTCCATGCTACTCGAAGCTGCCCTTCTGGGCAACATGCAGAGGAGCCAAAGGCTGATAACCTTAGCCCAGAAAGATCATGCAAATACTGGTGCTGGTGTGTAGCAAGCCCTGTATTATGGACTTAAAGTATAAAAAATGGGTAAGCAGGAGACTCACAGTGTAGTACCTGAGCAGACCAATGAAAATATAATCACAAAGCATCCAGTGCAGCCAGTGCCAGGATAGAGACACACACAGAGAGGGAATTAACTTTTGATCGAGAAGTAGGGAACGGTCAAGGAAAGCAACCGGATGGAGTATGTTATGATAAAGGCAAGAACTGCTTTGTCCAGTTGTGGTGGTCCCTTATCCATTAGCCATCTATTTGGTTCCTAGCTGAGGGCTGCAGGTTTCTCTCTCAGAGCTCTATCAAAGGCATAAATCTCCAGGCTTTGAGAGAATCTGTTTACATTCCCTAGCTACATTACAATGATTTCGCTGTGTGACAAAACTGGATAATGATTTCTCTTCTCATCCCTCAGGCCACAGTTGAAGCAGTAGGAGAGAAGAGCTGACCCCAAAGTGCCTCTATTTGCATATTATCCAGAAACACCATAGTTTTACTTCAAAAAAGCATGTGCACATATATAAGTTCCAAAGGCTTATGAGGAAAGAGGGAACACAGAAATATGTTCTGATGGGTGTTACGTTCTTTTGAAAGCTGCTATCTGGTTATCTTGATTGGGCCAAGTTTAACACAGCCTTCAATTCACAGATACATCTCCTCAGGTGTTAGCCCCCAAAAAAATCTCTGCTCAATTTCGCGTTGAGTTTATTTGATTATACAATACATTTCTTTTTTTCATCATCTATTTTTTTCTTATGTTATGTTAATCACCATACATTACATCATTAGTTTTTGATGTAGTGTTCCGTGATTCATTGTTTGCGTATAACACCCAGTGCTCCATGCAGAACGTGCCCTCTTTAATACCCATCACCAGGCTAACCCATCCCCCCACCCCCTCCCCTCTAGAACCCTCAGTTTGTTTCTCAGAGTCCATAGTCTCTCATGGTTCGTCTCCCCCTCCGATTCCCCCCCCCTTCATTTTTCCCTTCCTACTATCTTCTTCTTTTTTTTAACATATAATGTATTATTTATTTCAGAGGTACAGGTTTGTGATTCAACAGTCTTGCACAATTCACAGCGCTCACCATAGCACATACCCACCCCAATGTCTATCACCCAGCCACCCCATGCCTCACACCGCCCCACCACTCCAGAAACCCTTAGTTTGTGTCCTGAGATTAAGAATTCTTTATATCAGTGAGATCATATGATACATGTCTTTCTCTGATTGACTTATTTCGCTCAGCATAACACCCTCCAGTTCCATCCACGTCGTTGCAAATGGCAATACATTTCTAAGATCTGTGTTCAGAAACAATGTAAGTGGCCCATTTTATATTATCTGTATTTATTATAACAGTTGGACATCCACAGAACTGTAGATTCTCTACTCAACCATAGCTTTAAACTTCTACATAAACTTTTACCCTATATGAAACATTGCAGTGTCTGTCCCTTTTAAAACAAGCTAAGTAGGAAGAACTAAGAATTTCTAGGAACCATGACATAGAAGATAAGACTATCACATCTCAAAATACAAATTTAAAAAGAAGATGCTTTCTTTTTTGCCTAGCAAATGGCTAGGGGTTAGAAAAGCAATTATAACCAGTAAATACAAACAGAGAGAAAAACCAACATGTATATATAATATGAGTAAGAGTGAAAGTTGTTTCAATCTTTTAAAGGCAACTTGGCAATATGTGTCAAAACATGTATACCATTTGACCTGTCGATCCCATTTCTAGGACTATATCCCAACAACCTAACCAGAGATGAATCCAAGGATTTTTACATTAAAAATATGCCCTTTTAGAATAATTACATGTCTAACATTCAGAGATTGGCTAAATAAAGTGTGGTACACCCTTATATTAGCGTATTATCATTTTTAAAAGGGTATTCAACAAAATAGAAAATGTTTGAGATATGATATGGTAGAAAAACACAAATTACAAGATAGTAAGTACAGCATGATTATAATTTTTCAGTCCACACTAGTATACTCACATACATATGTCCAAGCACAAAAAATAGACGGAACAGGGTGCCTGGGTGGCTCAGTCAGTTAAGCATCCGACTCTTGATTTCGGCTCAGGTCGTGATCTCAGGGTCAACATTCAGCGGGGAGTCTGCTTGGGATTCTCTCCCTCTGCTGCCTGCCCCTGCGCATGCCTACTCTCTCTCTCTAATAAATAAATAAATCTTTAAAAAAATTAAATTGAACATATACACTAAAATATTAGTGCTTTATATATATATAATATAATATGTATATCATATGTATTATATATGCATATATATATAACTAATTAGCAAGAATCTAATTCAGATATGCCAAGAAAGAAATACTATACATTAGTATTTATTTCCATTGCACTTTTTTTATAAACACAGTAATATACTGTTTCCCACTATACTTCCCTTGCAGAATTACAAAATTGTGTGTGCCAGATTTAAACATGAGAAGAGAAACAGCTCAGTGGGTATAAAAACAGATGTTCAAAGATTATTGTGGGATCAAACACCAAAATATGGGAGAGCTCCTGGAAGTACCCACTCGGCCACTATCTGCCCAAAACTTGGTAACAGAAGGTAGATGATAGTGATTGCTTAGCAGCTGTTGTTTTAAAAACAAAAACCTGTTTCTTGCACATTTCAGTCTTAATTCCTGACAAAGAGAAATGACACAAAAACTTGATTCTGCTGGGGGTGGGATTAAAATGGAGTGTCGACCTTATCTGTTAAATGTCCTCTTTCCAGATAAGCCAGACCCTTAAGAGCATCCTAGTGTGTGATTACAAGGCCATCAGCTCTCTTTTTTTTTCCTCTAGGGAAAAAATAACCTTCACAAAACAACTTCATATGTGTTAGCTATTTTGGGTGAAATTTCCCTTAATTAACACCTATCTGAACCAAAAATAACCAAATTATACAGAAGGTATCTTAAAACTTCAGGAAAGAGACATTTCTCTTGGAGAAGGTCTTAAGTGTTATGTGTAGTAGGGACCAGACAGGAATGGTGGGTTCCCCCAGGGAAGCCAGTCTTCCTTCTGGCCTGAGAGAGACGAGAGGTGGTGATATGATCTTCTGGTCTCCTTCCTTGCTACTCACTGTCCTCCTTTTGCCTCTTTCTGAGTAGATGCCAAATCCAAAATTTAGTAGGGCTTTTCTATTTAAAATGTCCTCTTCAAGGATATCCCCAAGAAACCAATGGATTCTCCAACAGAACTACAAAATTTTTAAGGCAACTAAGTGAAAGTTTGGCCCAAAACATAAATGTCCCATTTTATATAGCTTCTGGAATAAATCTTAAATGTTATTCAGGCATAAAACTTTGTTATTTGGGGCTTCCTAGGTTCTAAAGGAAGGATGTCAAGCAAGGATCTACTATCCTTTAACTACCACAAAATGTAAGCCTAATTGGATCAATTTCTGAATAATCCCTTATAAATAATAAAATATATTTTTAAATATGAAACAAAAATGATAAATTTGAAAACTGTTCCTGTGACTCTTTGAGATTCGTTGTTAAACATCTCTCAAAGAATGAAACAATTTTCAGGAAGATTCTTCACTAAAAAAATGTCAACTTTAACTCAAAAGTTAACCCCAGACCTCATACATTCCAAATTTTCTTCTGACAAGCAGAAATGAGGAAAACTTGTCCACATAATTCTAGAGGAGGAAAACCTGGTATAAATTTATCCACATATCTTCAGTAACAGCCCCTCAAAACAAAGTGAAGAATGGACTTAATATTTACAATGCTCCTACATTCCAAAGTCACAGGCAGAAACAAAAATGTATCATACCAAACCCCAGCATAAAGTTTCCAAAGGATTGAGATCAAAGCTAAGAAAAGTGATAGAGCAGGGGTCTCTCTCTCTCTCTCTCTCTCTCTCTCTCTCTCACACACACACACGCCATCACCATCACCATCACAGTTTCACAATTGCCCTCCATTTATACATGCAGCGATTATTCTTTGAGCATCTACTGCATACCCAGGAGAGTATCGGGCACTTCAGTGACACAGTGTTATCGGTGACAATTTTGAGTTATAAACAACAGGATCCATTCTGGCAAGTTTAAATGGAAAAAGGGAATTGATTAAACAGTAGTACGTATCTCAGGACTATCCAGAAGGACCAGGAAGCCAAACCCTGAAGCTACATGGCCAGGAATCATGCTCATCCACAGCATAAGGATGTCTCTAAGGAAAATACCACTGCATCAATACTCAATACCTAAGACCCTTAGGGCTGGAGGCCAGGAAATATGCCACTGTCACCTCCCCTGCATATCTCTTCCGTCAACCTTAGCAAAAGATCAGTTCTCTCCCATGTTGCCATCTCTTGCAGCTTACTTCCAAATCTACCTTGCATGGGCTGGATCACAGAGCCCAGGTCACAGTCCTGCCCCCTGGCCACAAAGTAATCTAAGATACACATTTCCTGCCTTCTACACTGGAAAGGTAAGCCTCATATATGGGAAATCACCAAAAGGTTGGGTGACCACAAATGTTCACTATAAGATATGACACAGTCTGACAATATGGAGCATTCAATCCAGTATAATAGTACATAAACAAAACAAAACCAAAAATCTATAGGCAGTGATTACCAACATCATGCAGACCTTCCTAAACACAGTCTAATAAAAAATTTATGTTAAGCAATATATAAGGTTTACCTGGCTTGAGCTTTTCTTCCCTAAAGTGTTGTCTTCTCTGCCTTTTTCCATAGTTTCATACTTAACATGAATCAGTCTAGTCATTATGTTACATAAAAAGAAAACATATATTAAATACTTATGTGCTAGATTCTAGGCTTCTGCATGTAGCATTGTAGCAAAGAAAATAGACTTCTAGACTCAAATTCCAGGTCCACTATTATTAGCCATGTGTCTTTATTTCCCTACACCTTAGAGTCTGCTTCTGCTGCACCTACTACATAGAATTGTTTAGGAAGATTAAAAAGAAACAAGCATGTAAAAGACTCAGTACAGTGATTAGAGCTGTTGGATGTTATCCAATCATTATTTAATCTTTATGATGACATTACAAACTGGCATCACTATCCCCATTTGAACTGATAAAAATGAATCTGAAGTTTGGAGAGCTGAAGTCATGTGCCCAATATAACACCAGGATGGTGTTGGAATTTGAACCCAGGTTTTCTGATGTCAAGCTTGGTCTTTTTCCACCACACTACCTGCTAACCCCTAAAAGCCATTACAATTAAGAACTCATAATGGTTCATGTAGGTTCTCAGAAAATCTTCCCTATCCTACTAAGCAAAGTTCCTTTGCTAGAGAAAAGTGCTAATGAACATCGTGAACCCACAAAATGAGATATGGTATGCAGTGGTGAATTTTTCAGCCACAAAATCCTTTTTTCTCAAAGAATCAGGTAGGATTAGTGAACCATAGGACACATTTGAGAAACACTGAGGGAGGAAAGAAATTTGTCATCTGAATACGGAAAAAAAAAAATGAGATAATTCAAATGTGACAGGAAGCTTCCAACACCACCCCTTTCAGAAGAGGTCCTGACCCCCTGGCTCAAATACCCAGTTTGGTTGGCATGAATTCAGATACTATAGACAGACATGTCAGGTTATATGACTAGATGCACTCAATGTTGATATTGACAAGATCAGTGTCCATGTTCAACATACAACATTCTGATTATGTTTTAGCCTCCTCTGTAGTCATCCTACAGAGATAAGTGTTAGGAAAGCTGGTATAAATGCCTGGTACCCTTGAGAGTTGTATTTCTTGTTGTAAATTAATACAAATATTTCATCCTGCCAATAAGAGTATCCAGTCCACTTCAGCGTAAGTCAAACCATCGTCACTTGTTAGTTTTGTGGGCATGAGACGGTTTTCAAGAGTTTCTAGGTTCTGACAAAACCCAGTTTCTAAACCTGCAAATGTTAAGACCAGACAGAACCTGGGCCCTATTGTCATCACCAAGAAATATGACCCTTTAAGCACTGTGTAGGCATCCCTTTGAGGGTCTGTTATGCTCCTTTAAGATTAAACATTAAGATCCCTTATGCTTTGGCCCTGGTTTGCCATCCCCTATAGCCCTAGATTCTTGAAGAAATAGCTTTGAAATGAAATGAAAACATAAATTCCTGATCTGCCTTACTTACCAATGAGCATCTCTAAGGTTCAAGTTTTGAAAGCAGGTACCCAGGT
Source organism: Callorhinus ursinus (assembly GCF_003265705.2). Taxonomy (NCBI): domain Eukaryota; kingdom Metazoa; phylum Chordata; class Mammalia; order Carnivora; family Otariidae; genus Callorhinus; species Callorhinus ursinus. The sequence continues at coordinate 28,979,113 of NW_027397070.1, forward strand.
AAGCACAGTTCTCTTACTCTAACTGGCAAAATCTCAACAAGCCAAAACCAAAGAAACTCTGCAGTGCCACAAAGAACAAGCATGCATCTTTTATCCTGCAGGCAGGAGTCAATCTTCGGTCCTGAACTTGCTAAGCTACAAGTTGAAAAATCCATGCAAGGAGCCAGCTCTGCACTAGTCAGTTGACTGTGCCCACAGGGATGCCTGGATTGTGAATCTCTCCTGGAGAGAGGCCGGGGTGCTGGGAAGATCATTTTCATGAATACGCTTACTTTCCTCCTTTGAACAAGCACACCTGTTTTCTCTACTAACTCTGCTTCTTCGGTCACTTATGCTCTAGGGAAAGCAGCTGTAAGAAATAGCAGATGCAAAATTTACACAGCAGAGAGCATTCCATCCTTTCAGTTTACAAATTCTGCAGAAAATGACCCAAGTGGTGTAGGACTAGTTTATGAACTGTGACCTCAAGCCGCTCATTGAAAATGCAGTTACTATCAAATTGTTCTTTGCAGATTTCCATTTTAAATGATAAACACATTTTGGGTTAGTCACACTTGAACCAGCCACACTTGCTTTACAATATTCTTTCCAAAAAGTTTATATTGTGTAATATTACATGATAGCCTCAATTTTACAGATGGAGAAACTGAGGCACAAGCATCTTGTGCAAAATTTCTGGAAAATGACACAGGAAATATAAAACAGCTTTCTATTGCAAATGACAAAATCTAAAAGGAACTACCATAAATGAAGTTGATTGGAGGTGTAAAGTTTGCAGTGTGTTCCCTCTTGACCAGAATCTCCTTTCAGATGGATTTGCCTGGTGAGACTTGCATGAAATTGACCTCTGAGGATAGAGTCCAGCTCTCAGGTATCATGAATGCTATTATTAAAATGAGAAAAGTGGCCCCTGACCATTTCCAGTTCAATGACTCGAAAATGGGGAGTAAGATTATTTAAAAAGTATCAAAGTGTAGATAATCCAAGCAAGAGCAAAAAATTAAAATTACAAATCAGAAATTGTCTCAAACAAGGACAAATGAGGAAAGGGATGGGGAGGATCCAGGTCTGCAGGCAAATGGATGAATAAGATATTCTTTAAAACATTCAGTAAGTGCAACTGTTTGATTTCTTTTTAAGTAAGATTTCTGCATTTAATAAACAGCACTATGAGTTTAAGAGAGTGCATTTTAATTTCTTCAAGTTTACTTCGCAATAGATATTTTTAAATTCAAGAAATATTTTCGATGTAAAGTCTTGCCTTTCTTTCACATTAGTGGTCCTTCAACTTGGATGCACTTCAGAATCACCTGGGGAACTTGTTAAAAACCCATTCAGGACATATCTACTGATTCTGAATTTCCTGGGGTGCTCCCTGGAATTGCATTTTTTCAAAGGCTACCTACGGTTTCTTGGTCACCAATGACATTTGGGGACTTCTGCCCTAGATATACCAATTTTAGGGTGACCTAAAACAATGTGTGGCTGTGGGATCTGACTTATACAGTCCACAGCACCTTCCTTCCTTGTTCAAGAGTCTTCTCTGTGTCTCACCAAGGCTCTTTGTCCACCATTTTAGCCTCTTGACCATCCCCAGGAATCTCTTCTCTTCCTTTATGTTCTGTGCTCCCCACATGGTTCACAGGGGTATTACCCTTCCTGGCTAAAGCTGTGCTTCTAGCACTCTCTGCCTGAAGTCACCAAGAGGCAGGTAAACCAAGTCATTCTTCTACCGTGGCTGGTGACTATGTCATGCTAGGGAAAGCATCCTCCTCCCACAAGGCTTACAATTTTTCAACAAGTTACAAAAAAAAGGGCTGCTGTGCATTTAAATAATGTTTCCAAAATTCCTTTTCTGCAGGAAAGGTTTTCTTGAGACGAGGGTTGAGAGAGGTGAGGGGGGGAGAGTCTTGGTCCAAAGATAGATATTTTGAGTGATGTCACCCCATGTGACACCAGGAACCATCCCTCACTTACCACCTTTACCCCTTCACGGGTATCCCCTGCTTTTTCAGAAGTAATGGGGCTGTACTTATTGGTCTCCTTTGTCAGAAAGGAGATCCAGGTCTCTCTTAGGTGTCTCTACAGACCTCATAGACACATGCTCCTGACAGCCTACTCTAGCATAACCAGGTACCCTAGAGGAGCACACAAAATAGTAAGATTCCTCTTTACAAAAGAAATGTCTTCTGATGCTTGATTTTTTCCTACATGTACCTGAAAGTGCCTATACATATCCCCTAAAGACCATGGGGACCCTTCCAGATTCTATGTGGCATCTCTCCTCTTCATTTCTTTCTCTCCACTTTTTCTTGAGAGATTAGTGCCACAGACCTGCTGTTACACAATCTGTTAGCAATTGCTTTATGCAAAGGGTTCCATAGTGAAATCTATTTGGGAAGCACTGGATTAAAAACAAGTTACTCAAATCCAACAATGGGTAAAAAGAATTATACACCACATCTAAGTGGGATTTATCACAGATATGCAAGGCTAGTTCAACACTCAAAAATCAGTTAATATAATCCATCACATCAACAGGCTAAAAAATAAAAATCACAGAATTATATTGATAGATACAGAAAAAACATCTGACAAAATCCAATACCTGTCCATGAACTATATGATGTTAGCTTGATAAAGAATATCTACAAAAACCCTACGGCTAACAACATACTTAATAGTGAGAAACTTGAAGCTTTCCCAGTAGTATCAGGAAAAAGACAAGGATGTTTCCTCTCACCACTTTTTTTCAATATCTTACTAAAAGTTCTAGCTAATGCAATAAGACAAGAAAAGAGGAAAAAAAGGCATATAGACTGAGAAGAAAAAAATTAAATGTCTTTGTTCACAGATGAAATGATCATCTATGTAGAAAATTTGAAAGAATTCACCAAAAAAAAATTCTAGAGCTAATAAATGATTATAGCAAGGTTATAGGGTACAAGGTTAACATACAAAAAGTCAATTGTTTTCCTATATATTAGCAACAAACAAGTGGAATTTGAAATTAAAAAAGACATTACCATTTATATTAGCACTCAAAATATGAAATACTTAGTTATAAATTTAACAAAGTATGTATGAGATCTATATGAGGAAAATTACAAAACTCTGGTGAATAAAATCAAAGGAAAACTAAATAAATGGAGAGATATTCCATATGCATGGAAGATTCATATTGTCAAGATGTCAGTTCTTCCCAACTTGATCAGTAAATTTCATGAATCCCAATCAAAATCCCAGCAAGTTATTTTCTAGATATTGACAAACTGATTCTTAAGTTTAAGAAGCAAAAGACCCAGAATAACAGCTTAATATTGAAAAAGCAGAATAAAGTTGGAGGACTGACATCTGACTTTAAGACTTACTATAAGGTTATAGTAATCAAGATGGTGTGGTAACAGCAAAAGAATTGACAAGCAGATCAATGGAACAGATTAGGGAACCCAGAAATATACCTACATAAATACAGTTAACTGATCTTTGACATAAGGAACAAAAACAATACAATGGTGCAAAGAAAATCTTTTCAACAAATGGTGCTTGAACAACTGGACGTACACAGGAAAAAAAAAAAGATGAATCTCAACGTAGGCCTTACACCTTTCAAAAAATTAACTCAAAATGGATCACAGACCTAAATATAAAAGCAAAACTATAAAACTCCTAGAAGACAACATAGGAGAAAACCTAGATGACTTTGGGTTGGGTGGTGATTTTTTCAAATCAACACCGAGGGCATGATCCATGAAAGAAATAATTAATAAGCTAGATTTCATTAAAATAAAAAACTTCTGCTCTGTGAAAGACAATGTCAAGAGAATGAGAAGACAAGCCACAGACTGGGACAAAATATTTGCAAAGACCCATCTGATAAAGGATTTTTATCCAAAGAACTCTGAAAACTCAACAAGAAAACAAGCAACCTGATTAATAAATGGGCCAAAGATCTTAACAGATACCTCACCAAAGAAGATATACAGATGGCAAATAACCATATGAAAAGATGTTTCACATCATATGTCATCAGGGAAATACAAATTAAACAATAATGAGATATTACTACACATCTATTAGAATGGCTAAAATCTGGAACACTGACAATACCAAACGCTAGCAAGGATGTGGAGCACATGAACTCTCATTCATTGCAAGTGGGAATGGAAAATGGTACAGTCACTCTGAAGACGGTTTGGCAGTTTTTACAAATCAAACATATTCTTACCATATGATCCAGCAATTGCACTCCTTGGTATTTACCCAAATGAACTGAAAACTTACGTCTCTGAAAAAAAACCAAATAAGCAAACAAACAAAAAGCCTGCACATGCATGTTTATAGCAGCTTTCTTCATACCTGTCAAGACTTGGAAGCAACGAAAATGTCCTTGTGTAGACGATAAACTGTGCTACATCCAAACAATGGAATACTATTCAGTGCTAAAAGTAAATGACCTATCAAGCCATGAAAATACAGGAAGGAAACTTAAATGCATCCTACTAAGTGAAAGAAGCCAAACTAAAAAGGCTATGTACAATATGATTCCAAATATATGACATTCTAGAAAAGGCAAAATTAAGGAGACAATAAAAAGTTCAGCAGTTGCTAGGGATTTGTGAGGAAAGGTGAACAGGTGGAGCACAGAGGACTTTTAGAGCAGTGAGGGTATGCATGTGTAGGAGTGGGGGACTTTTATTTTTACAGAGCATGCTCTCAATTACATTATTTAATCAAACAATAAACAATTAGATTAATAGAACACAAAACTAATCTGAGATATTTACACAATTCACCGGATAGAGCTGGTTTAAAAAAAAAAAAAAGGAAAGAGACAAAATTTATCCAGTTTAATTGCAAATATTATGTATCATTGCAAAGGAGCTTTTAAAAAGACAATTTTATATGCAACTAATGAATCATTGAACACTACATCAAAAACTAATGATGTACTATATGTTGGCTCATTGAACTTAATAAAAAATAAAAAATAAAAGTCATAGAGTAAAGGCTACATTGTGGAGATCACAACTATACATGCAGAGAATGAATAAAAAACAAAATAACTCTCTAATATTCTGTAAATGGCTAACTGTGGCTTGGGATAAACAGATTTCAAGCACATCTGTATCTGAAACAGAGAGGTGAGGACTACGTGCAGTTTCAAATCATGTTAGAAGACTCACAAGGCTTGGATGTCACAGATAATAGGGGAAATGTTTCCATAAAATTGTTTCATAAACTTTGATAGTGAAAAATGCAATATTTCTATTTTAAATTATTTTATATGGTAGGTGATTTTGAATAGGTATATAAACTACATTAATAAGCTACATCTGGGACTCCTGGGTGGCTCAGTCTGTTAAGCATCTGACTCTTGATCTCAGCTCAGGTCACGATCTCCGGGATGTGAGTTCGGGCCCCACAATGGAGCCTACTTAAAAATTAATGAATCAATCAATCAATTAGTTAGTTAAAAATCTACATCTATACATAGACAAGTGACTAATTCATCTATATCCCTGTAAATTAATATAAGTGTTTTATTTTTTGAAAGATCTTTTCATTGCAAAGTGAAAGTTCCTTCTATATTCAGAGTCTTTCTAAGCCCCAGAAATATAGACACTTAGCTGTATTATGGTCCACCAACAAGGCCTGCTTTGGAAGAGTCTCTTCTATCTCCCTGGATTGCTAGAATCCCCAAGGGGCCTTGTTTCTCTATTCTGGTACTTAGCACAGCCCACTTTCCAAACGGATAGCCTACCTTCCTCGATTCAATGAGTTCTCTTTGCAGAAAGAAAGCTGTAAGACAAATGTACTAATACAAATAAGAAAATGTTGGATGTAGAGGCATGCATTATTCTTTTTTCCAATGTCCCCAATCTGTGAGTGAGATCTCATCCCTCAGCTAATGGTTGTATATTCAGAATATTATTTTTCTTGGGTTTTGGATATAATATTATGAGCTAAGAGCCATTACTCATATACTCCCATTATAATACTCTCCCCACCCACCCAGCCACCTACCCATACGTCTTCTCTTGGCCCCATGGTTGGGGAGAAAGACAAGTTATCAACACCACATAATTATCAAATGTTCAATCTTAATAGATTGAAAGAGATAAATCTGTAATTAACTAAAGTATCAACTTACTCTTAGGTACAGGATTCTTATCTAAGTACAACTTCAAGCTACTGTGCCAAAAATACAACCCAATATGACTGGTACTGTCTCTATAGACTTACAAGTATTATACAATTTGTTTCTTCACCAAACAAAAGCCTTGGCTGTAACTTCATCACGAGTGGAATAAAAACAAAGGGAGTTCTGTACAGCCTCCTCCTCCTTACACTAGCTCATTTTGGGTACAATATTTCTTCCATCTTCCAAAAGGGGATTTGGAGCTCTAATTATATTGAGCACTTTTTTTCTTCTTTTCATTACAGATGTAGGCAACTGAGAATTGCATCAGTGGTGTTGCCTGGCAGGAGGAAGCCCAGCATCCTTTTCTTCTGCCAGGTTAACACACCCCATCAGAGGAGAAAGTACAACTTCAATAACCCTTTCAAGGCCAAGTTGCCCTGGAACAGGTGAGCAAGCCAACTCTTGAAAAGATTCAGGAAAAGCAAACAGTGGAATATCTTGGGTGTGTCAACCCACTTCCCACTGATGCTCTTCTCTGCTTTGGAATTGCCAGACTTGACACCATCATGCCTAGCCCAACCGCAGCCCTAGTTGTGTCCATTCCCTTCTCCTACTGATCCAAGAACCTTGGTCCAGAAGACACATGAGCATCCTGCTTATATAAACAAATATTCTAAAATTTATTCCCAACTATGATTTTCAAGAAAGTTACAGCTGGGGAGTTGGTGGGGGGAGGGGAAGAACAGGGCTTAGAGATTATCTAGTACAGAGATTGCAAATTTAAGTTCCTAATGGAGTCAGGGAGTACATGAGTAAAGCAAGGCATGGATGAGATAATAGGGAGCGATGAGGATTGTGGCAAACTGCCTAAAAACATCCTTCTGATTATAATCCAAGATACCCATTTCACAGATGACGAAATGTAGTCCCAAAAAAGTAAAGTAATTTATCAGGATGAGAATTCAGGTTAGCTTATTTTCCACTAAACCAGTTGCCCTTAGATAAGGGAAGATTGTAACTTTCCCCAAACCTGCAGTTCTCTTGTTTGGGAGACACATAAAACCTGTGATTTAGGGTATTAAAAATGCCATCCCCCCTGGATTATGTGCCCTCCCAGTCTTACTCCACCCCATGGGCTATGGCCAAGGCCGCATTTGTTCTCAGGAATGTGCTGTCTAGGGAGGATTCCCAGGATGTGATCTGTGGTCAGTGAGAAAGCCCTTTTGATCCCAGTCACAAGAATGCAGCTGAGCTCAGAATCCCTCTCTCCATAAATCAGAGTCCTCCCGGGAATCACTGGGCGTGGCTCCCCACGCAGGTGCCCGACTGCTCCAGAAATCCTAAGGGGGCATTCCCTCACTTTGAAAGTCTTCTCGGAGCTGCTGGAGTAAAAATGGGAAATCCATAAGACTCTGCATTCACATACAAATTCTTCCCGACTTTCCGGGCATCTGTTTTGTTCATTCTTAGCAGCCAGGTGTGAGTGCCTGTCTGCTTTGCTTCTGTTTGCTATTTCGTGTCTAACCTTCAGCTCTGAATTTGGCTTAGCTTGTGAACACTGGCCAAAGAGTTCTGTGTGTACACTTCTTTTAATTTGTCCAAGGATGCAGCGCAGAAGGAAGCAGCAGCTCATATCGTTTAAGAAGTCAGAATACTGCTGCAGCCTAAGACTCTGGGCCCAGCCAGCTGCCTGAAAACTGGCTGGTGAATTTGGAATCTCCCTCCGAGACTTTCCCTTCACCAGCAACAACCTTTCCCCCTCACAGACCAGCATGAGGTCAGCCTGGGATACCTGCCAGGAAGACTCTCGCACAGGCCTGGTTTGGAAGGTTCAGACACCCCCAGCAGCTATGAAGTTTTTCAATGATTCACACCCCAGGATGTTTAACAGTGTACATTTCAGCTCCCACATCCATGAAGATGCAGCAATAGTAGCATTTACTAAATACTCAATGGGTGTTCAGTACCCATGACTCTATCCATTTACTTTACCCACCTAATCCGTTTGGTACCCAAGTACTTTACAGAAATTACTTCATTTAATTCCCACAAAACCCTGTGAAGTAGGGTTCTGTAAATGAGTGAAGCAAGCCATAGTCACCACTATTAAAATCTCCATCATATGAGAATGGTTAAGTTAATTTGCCCAAGTTCACCAAACTAACAAACAGTGACACGAAACTTAGAATGCACTTATTCTGATTCCATGGAACCACAAAACTAGAAATGTACATTTCCAGAGAGAAAGCTCACCAAGTAATTTACGCCTTTGAAATATGCCTGAGTGGTTGTCAGATGCAGAGGCAAAAGGTCTGGGGACCATGGGGGCTTCCGAGTCACAAGCAAAGAGAGAAGAAGAATAGGTCACCAGTTCTGCTGGGACTCAAGGAGCCCCAAATCCACGTACACCTCGTGGACAAGCAAGAAGATGCAGGCAGGCTCTGTGTGCTGGTGGCAGAGGGTAGAGGTGCTGCTGCGGAAGGCCGTGTCTACCTGGCACCAGCCTCAAAGGGGTAGGATCAGGTCTGGTGGTCTTGGAAAAGCTGCAGTGCTTTTTGTGCAAAGCTACAATACAGGACACGCCTAAACACACTTGCCTGGTAGAAAGTCTGTCTGCTCCCTTCTGAGTTTCCTCGAGGCCAGAGGAGGCCTGGGCACATGTCACCGAGGCAAAAGCAAGCCAGAGCTGTATGAGGTGGGCCCCAGCGGCCAGGGTGCCGTCTGCCCAGGCCTTTTCATCGCCCGCTTCTCTGTCCTCCTTCTCCGCCCGAGTCTCAGAAACGACTCACAGGAGCAGCTAAGGTGGCTCAGAGAGAAGTCCCTTCAATTTCGTAAGAAAAAACGTGCATGGCCAACAAAGAGGTGCATTTCCTTGCAGCCATGTTATTTTAGTCAACTATGTCTCCAAAATGGAGACACCATCCTAGCACTGGGCCAAATCACACTGTGGGCCGTCTTTAATGGAGAGAGGCTAGTTAAAATAACTCCAAGCAGGCTTGAAAATGTTGATTTATTCTTCTAAGAAGCTAAATCACACCATGTGGATTGGCGGAATCAAATAAGAAATTCTGAGACTAGTTATTACAAGCGGGACAAACACAGTTGAGGGGGATGCTGGCAGACTGAGCCATGGGGCAAGGCCCGTGTGACTGCTCTGCGGGGCCAGTGCACCCGGATGTGGAGGAAGGGACTGTGCAAGCCCATCCCTTTTTCCCCTCCTTACTCTGGCTCTTTGCTTCTGGCCACTCTAACACTCTTAATACTGGACAGTTAAGAGGAGGTTAAGTTAAAATAGTCATCTTTGCTCTTTCAAGTGGCTAAATCAAGGTGACTTATATAATGACCAAATATAATATATTATAATACCTATAAAATATAATGTGATTATAATACTTCTATAATGACCAATAGAGCTCAAAACTATCTGCATAATTGTTTTCCTTATCGTCACCATATACTCTCTCTGTGCTCTCAAAATACTCCAGAAACCTAAGAAAGTAAAACAGTTCCAGTATCTCTATTAATAAACAGGAGGCATGAGGGCCTCCATGGGTCTTACCTTAGTCTTGGGCTGCAGAATATAGCAGAATACCACAGACTGGGTGGCTTATAAACAGCAGACATTTATTTCTCACAGGTCCCTGGGCTGGGAAGTCAGTGATCAAGGCACTGGCAGATTCAGTGCCTGGTAAGGACCAGCTTCCTGGTTCATAGACGGCTACCTCCTAGCTGTGTCCTCACAGGATGCAAGGGGAAAGGGAGCTCTTTGGGGTCTCTTATAAAGGCACTAATTCCATTCATGAGGGCTCCATCCTCAAGGCCTAATCACCTCCCAAAGGCCCTCCCTACAACTACCATCACGTTGGGGATTAGAATTCAATGAATGGATTCCGAGGGGACACAAACATTCAGTCTACAGCAGGCCACAAGACAGCTTTCTTCTTACTCATGTGCCTGGGATCAGGCTCAAACAAATGGATGTGGAGGAATCAGCTCTAGATTGTGCTTTCTGCCCAGTCCTCATCCTCAACCCAGTCGCAAAGTGATCAAAGTGACTCTCCTTGAGCCTTTTTCTTACCCTTATAGATACTTCTCCTTCTCTCGGGTGCCATCTGACAAGACAATTCATACTAGGAACTAGGGTATGAGAGACTTACTGTACATCGACACCAAAGTATCATATTCTGAAAGAGGCAGGGAAATTCTAACCTGAAAGGACATCCTCCAAATGTTAAGAGCCAACACCTGTGTGAGAGGGTCCTTCCCCTTGTATACCATGTGTGTGGGGCCAGCCGGGGACCTGAGTGAGCAAGGCCGAATGGCTGCGGAGGGTCTGGGCACAGGAGAGCACACATCCAGACCTCTAGGGGTCAGAAGGCATGCAGCTGTAGCCACAGACAGATCACAGGTGTATCCCCTTGTGAGAATGTTGGCCTGGCTCTCAGAGACTCCAATGATTCCAGAAAAGGCAGAGCTATAGATTTTCATGTGAAATCTCAATATTTTTATGTTAGTTCCTAAATCAGTTGAAAAACAGAAAAATAAAGTGTACCAGGGCAAACAACCCCCATCAACCAGCTGGTGTGGCTCCCAGGTTGCCAACTTGCTCACCCTTGGCCCAGTCATGCGAATGTTCGGGGTCTCTGGCACTATGTGAAAGACTCCTGGTCACTAACGGTAGTGAAGAGCAAAGGGATTTTCATGCCCATGTCCTATTTCAGTCAGTGGAGTTGAGGATCCCCGTCCCCCTAGGCGACAACACAGCCAAGGCTTATTTGAAACACAGGTGTGTTCCTGGTGGGCTTGGGGTCCAGGCTTCTGCCCACATCTATGCAGTAGAGGACATCTTCTTCTTCTCGACTTTTTCATCCACCTCCAGAAGGCTGCCACCCAGCCAGTGTGATGTTCAAGACAACCCCAGGTCTGGCTCCAAGATCCTGTCCAAACTTGCCACGGTCACCCACATTCCTCCCTCACCTTCTGTTCTGGGGACAAATCTGACTTTGGAAAGTTGAATTCTCCAACTGCTACCCTCTTACCTCCAATTGAGAGGTTGGAGGGATTAAGCCTTTCAATGCTCAAGGCTATTTCCTTAATTAATCAAAACTAATGACAAAAATACTTTCCTACAAATGTCCCAGAATCAGTCCTGAAGTTCCGGAGACAGAGAATAACCATTTTTCTCCCCAGTAAGGAATGTTTTCACAATACTCTGTGCTCACAGTTCCCAACGTGCTAAGTAGAAACACGCTGAATCTTCAACTACATATGTGGCAAAGCGAATGTGCACAAAGGGAAATTTTTAATTCAGTTCTTCGACTTTCTGTAAAGTTAACCCCTCGGGATTCCAAAACCCCCTCTGAGAAGAGGCTTTCGTGGCAGCTGACAAAGGCTCCTGACAAAGTTTCCTAAATTCAGTTGTCCTAATGAGCCGGTCCCCCTCATCTTCTGTTTGTCCAACTGGCACCTTTCCAAATGCTGTCATTTCTGTGTGTGGGACAAAGCAGGCTAAATTCAAGTTAAACTGAAGAAGAGAGAGAGAGAAACTCTTGCCTGCCTCAGAATGTGTCCCCCAATCTTATTAGGGAAAACAAGGGCTACAAAAACAGGTTTGTTTTAACTCTTACGTTCACTGGCTGAAAGAATAAAAAGAAAGCAAGCTATTGTGTTCATCTTCAGATTAGCCCTCTAGTCTGTCACAGTAATACTGATTAGTAAACAATGTCCATAATTAAACTGTTGTCGGAGACACAAATGCCCCACGAGCCTGAGCTAATGAGGCGGTATTCAACTCCTTTACAAAGGCTGGCCAAATACAATCCCAGGAATGTTAATGCTGCCAAGTATCTGGGAGGCTCTCAACAGTGGGAAGACCACTGAGTTGAGGTCATTAAGTCTCCACAGCCTGCTAGAGAATTCTGTGCCAGTGCTATTTGTTTGTTTAGGACATGTGCTTAGGTACAAGGAATTGGAAATCTCTGAAACCAAATTGAGCACATTGGGCATCAAAGCACCCCAAGTCCTCTGCTGAGGCCTGTGACATTCATGTGCATGACAGGGGGGCAAGGGGGCCACAGTCTCCTAATTGTTCCAGAGACCTTTTAGTCTGGGGGGGGGAGACTACATGTCTTGGTATTTATGTAATTAATTGCATTGAAATCCTCAGTGCAAGGGTCCCTTGAAGTCTGGCTGTATGTTAACGAGGGCACAGTAGATTTACTGGAGAATACTTTTCCCTTCTTTTTGCTCAGGGAGATAGATGCTTCTCCATAAAATACCATCATACTGAATTATTTTGTCTAGAAACCAGAGAATCGCATCTATTCTTCAATTCTAGAGAGTATTCCCACTAGGAACGTTTTATTTTCCTTCCTGTTTTTCTTGGATTCTCTTGAAAATTCCAATGCATGGCCCAAGTCACATTGCAATAAGGAATATCACATCAGGGGAGACTTTCTAAATGAGGAGTCCCGCACACGACCATTTCCGCCACATGTCCACATTCGTTATACACTCTTATGGGCCCGCAAGCCCCCCTACAATTGGCCCATGGCTGCCAACATCCCTTCAGTTATTCCTTGAAGCTCCAAGATGGGATCCAAATCCTGCCTCCTGGGGCCCAGGGGCTTCCTACCTGGAAGCGTTTTTTTTTTTTTTTTTTTTGCCCTAAGATGAGGATGGGAGAGAGAGGGCCCTACACACCTGATGTTCCAGCAACATTTCACTGCAGCCTTGAAGATGTCATCAGGAGGTCAAGCTCCCTGGGGGGACAAGATTATGACACTTCTCTGCTCCCAGAGATCAAAGGAAAACCAATTCCTGTCACAAAACTTCGAGGAAGGCAGGAAAAATGCTGGACCTGCCACAACTTAGCTCTGTCCATTCATTTATTCATTTGGAAATGTTGATGCGAGTCCACTACGAGCCAGGCCCTGGGGATACAGAGAGGAGCAAAACCAAACAATCCCCTCACTCAGAGAATTTATTGCCTACTGGGGGAGACAAATATTACCCAAATCGTTACACATTTAACCATGAAAAGTGCTCTGTGGAATAACAGTGATAAAACCAGAATGCTAAGCAAGCCACTTAAGCAGGCTGGTTGTCCTTTTCCATATCTGTTGAATGCCAAGTACTACCAGGAGTTTCTCCTAGGTGGTGTTTTATTGGATTTAGTGTTTTATTGGATTACTGTCTCTTTATGCATTTTTTTCCATGGAAGCTAGATGACTTCATAATTCAGACCATAGGTGTGGAAGCAAATCAGCTATCTGATCTTGAGCAATTGGCTTAAACTCTCTGAGCCTCAGTTTCCATACTCTGAGACATGGGCAATGACAGCCCCTTCCTCAGTGGCTGGCTGTAAGGATTAAATAAGATGAATGTCCAGAGTGGGTGCATATTACAGAGCAGATACCCTGAGGATATCTTATATCTACCAAAAAACGAAAATATGTCAAGTTACACATGGATTTTTGTTCTTTGGTTTTTGTTTTTAATGAGGGCATTGCTTGAGGTAATTCTCTACAGCCCTAGTGCCTGTCAGTACAAGGATCCCATCACTAGAATTACAGTCCTTCTTCATGCACTACTGGTGTTCCAGGTCTCTTGTCGAGGACAACATGGGATTCTACTTTGGAGAGCAGCAGACCCCCCCCCCCCCACCAAATGTCCTCTGATGTGTGTCTTCATAACTCTTCTGTGATGGTCTTCTCTCCCTACAATGCCTCTACTCCAAGGGATATTTGGGGCTGGGGGTATTGTTTGGGATTCAGAGGTTGGGATTGAGAAGAGAAGAGTGGTAATGTTTCTTCCCAACCCTGTCCCCCAAATTCAAGCTCTACCCAAGCCTGAGGTGTAATCATAACTACAAATAGCATTAGTCACAAAATGACCTGATCCTTTGGAAAATGCAGTCACAGAACTTGGCTTGCCCACCTCTTATGACAATGCATTCCACAGTCTTTATGGAAGGCTCTTCAGCCTTTAAAATATGGTTAAGTAAATAAATAACTTACCAGCCCCAAATTCCTACACACCCCATTTCTTCTGATTTCTGTGAGGGCGACCTCTGACGAAACTCAACAAGAAGTAAGAGCAACCCAGTCATACTCTTTTTCACATAAATATCAGGAACTACTCAACAAAATGCACCCTAGACAGTGTGCTGGAAAACACATCTGCCTGTGGCTCTTTGCTGGTCTTCTCAATCTCCTTCTAGAAGCAGGAATGTTCTAGAAGGAGGTGGTGAAGACTACAAGGCCTTCAATTTCAAGCTAATTGGAAGCTAGAAACATTACTTAAAATTTAAATAATCATGTAAAATATCCTATTTTCATTTTACTCCATCTTAGATGGGCCTCTTCATTCCTAACTCTACCAAAAAAGAGAAGTGTTCTGTTATTATTAATATGACACATTATCACTGAATGTATTGTCTATTGCATAACTCATGTTTAAAGAGTCCATTTTAATAGAGGCAAAGTTTCAACCAAAGCCCACACCAAAAGTGAAAGTTTTGCTGCAGTGGGGAACACAGTGGAATCTCTGAGACTCCACCGTGTCCTAGCTGTGTACTTACTCAAAGGGTAAAGACAAGAGTAGCTTTCATGAGAGGGTGAGGAAGGAACAGGCTTTATTTCAGAGGGGCACAAATTTGAGGAAGGGCTAGGAGGGGTGTCTGGGCTGTGTGTTTGCCTCTTACCCTGTGAAGAAGGATGTGCAGAATATGAAACAAGAGATAATCAAGCCCCAAAGTTCTGAGCATGCTCTGGCATCAGGTGCCTTTACTCTGAACACCACCTGGGGCCCCAAGGAGACTCTGAGGCCTAAAGGAAAACCATTGGCCTGCCTGAACTGAATGAAGCCAATGTCAGCACAGACCCCAGAAGCTGTGCTGAAGACCAAGGACCAAGATACGAAGAGTCCACATTGGTTTAGGCAAAGCATGCAAATGTAAGGATACTGCTATCTGCCTTTAAGCACGCATGCTCTGTCAACTCCCCACTTCACAAAGCAAAACATAGAAGCACAGACTGTAGAAGCACAAAAAGGAACTTAAAAACCAGTTGTAATAATAGAGGTCCATATTATAATTAGGTCCAGCAAGGCTTGAGGTCTCTACCTCAATCCATCCTTCTCTCTCCCGACCCTCTTACTGAAACTTCTTCTCCCTGTGCTCCCACGACAGGCTCCATCCTGCTCTCCCACTGTGCCCAGTGTTCCTGGCAGCCTCCCCACAGAGCCCCAGGGCCATCTTTCTGGGACATAAATCAGGTCAATCTCACTCCCAGGCCGGCCTGGGACCAGGGTGAGAAGGGTAAGGAACTGACTCTCAGCATCAGGTATGTGCAGGGTCAGACCCTGTCTTTATTTAAAATTGTGATACTTTGTTCATCATGGATTTTTGCATTCATTTCCATTTTTTAAAAAATATACAATTTATCTCAATTATTGCATGTTTGGGGACCCCCTGGAATTTTGTGTCTTACTTTCCTGACATTGCTCCTAGGCCCCAAAGTCCTCCAACCATTGCCTGCACACTCAGAGAAAAACTCCTTTCTCCTTCTTATGGCCTACAAGCCTTGAGTGACTAGACCACCATCTCCCTCTGAACCACTGTCTCCAGCCACACTGGCCCCCATGTTTCCATGTTGCTTGGCATTCCAAGCTCCCTCTGGCTTTAAGACGTTGTGTTTTCTGTCCCCTCACCTTTCAGTGCTCTTTTTCCAAATGGCTGGATCCTCCTTTGGGTAACATTCAGATGTCACCCAAATATCACCATTCACAGGGGTGAATGATCCCCTGTGAATGACCCTGAGCGATCAAACTGAAGAAAAGCCTGTCCAGCCCCAGTCAGTCTCTTTGACCCATCCTGACAGATGGTCTTCATGCCACTCATCAGGGACTGACATTACCTGGTCTGTTTATTTGTTCACCTGATTTTTTTTCTATTTCCCCCCTCCACCCACATAGAATCCATTAGAGCAAAACTTTTCTTTTTGTTCACCATTTCTTCCGAAAGACAGAACAAGATCTTTTGCATGGTAAGAACTCAAATACCTATCGAATGAATGAATGTACTGCAGATACCAAGCATTTAGGTTAATAATACAACTACGTGCACAGTATTTAAAGACTGGACATATTTGGGCGCCTGGGTGGCTCAGTTGGTTAAGTGACTGCCTTCAACTCAGGTCATGATCCCGGAGTCCCGGGATCGAGTCCCGCATCGGGCTCCCTGCTCGGCGAGGAGTCTGCTTCTCCCTCTGACCCTCTCCCCTCTCATGTACTCTCTCTCTTTCTCGCTCTCTCAAATGAATAAATCTTTAAAAAAATAAAATAAATAAAGACTGGACATATTTAAAACCATAAATGCATTACTTTTTAACCAAGTAAGTAACTGAAAAAGTGGGACAATTTTCCATTTTTTCCTGAAAGTAGTTCTCAGTGAGGAGGGATGGTCACCATAGTACAGCTGTGAAAAGAATTCCTCTCTTCCATGTGATGTTCACATCTCTCCACTTAAGAATTCAGTTTCCTTAATTATAAAATTAAGAGAATAAATGGCAATACAGATAACCAGCCTTGGAAAGCCATTCAGATTCACAGGCCAATTGGTCTCTGAAGCCCCTTCCAGTCCTAACTTTCCAGACCACTCGAATTTGTAGGTCACCCGCTCCTGACTTAAACAGGTAACAGAAAGTTCTTCTTTGTGATCAGAAGAACCAGCTGGCTGCTGGTGCCTTCCAATAAATCTCCAAAGAAAGCAAGCCAAGGGCTAGAAAATTTTTATCATTCACATAAAAATCCCTATCACTGGCCTCCACATGAACAACATAAATAAATATTCATTAGGTGATTAAAAATCAGCTTCAAGCTTCACATGAAATTTTGTGAGTTTACTATATACATACCAGACTCAGTGCTGGGAGATCTTATTTATATTATCTTATTTAATCCTTGCAACACCTCTGTGAAATAAGTAATACAGGCCCACAGTCCTTTATCTGCAATTACAAAAGTCAAATCTCTAAAAACCAAGTTATTTTTTAACTCTTTGGTGGCAAAAACTGGCCTGAATGAAATGATATGAGTGTAATTACAATTGTTATTTAATCCATTTACTATGAATGTTTATATGTGTTGTCACAAAAATAGGACGGTGTTTGATTGCAAGGAACTGCTGGGGTATACCGTAATATATATGTACTGCATTACTTCTATTCAGATAAAATCTGAAAAAAAAAAAACCCTCTAAGTCCCTAGACATAAGTAGCCCCAAAGTTTTTTGATAAGGAATTGGATATTAAATTCAGTTTTATAGGGGAAGACATTGAAGCATAGATGTGAAAATAACTTGCCCAAAGTCACATAACTAGAATATGATAGGGTCAGGATTTGAACACAGGTCTTTTGACCCCAATTCCATTTCTTACTCTTAAGCAACTAATTTCCTAGGAAGGAAGACAAAACATCTATTAAATAATTACAGCATAGGGCGCCTGGGTGGCTCAGTTGGTTAAGCGACTGCCTTCGGCTCAGGTCATGATCCTGGAGTCCTGGGATCGAGTCCCATATCGGGCTCCCTGCTCAGCGAGGAGTCTGCTTCTCCCTCTGACCCTCTTCCCTCTCGTGCTCTCTATCTCTCATTCTCTCTCTCTCAAATAAATAAATAAAATCTTTAAAAATAATAATAATAATTACAGCATAAAGGGGAAGGTGAACAATGCCATAAGAGTGGTAAAAATAATTCAAGGAAGAGAGAT
The DNA here is from genome assembly GCF_003265705.2 of Callorhinus ursinus. Lineage (NCBI taxonomy): Eukaryota > Metazoa > Chordata > Mammalia > Carnivora > Otariidae > Callorhinus > Callorhinus ursinus. The sequence continues at coordinate 28,997,026 of NW_027397070.1, forward strand.
TCTTTGACTGCATTATTCCAGGAGGTCTTTGGGCTAATACTTTTCTTTTTCACAAATATCACTTTTGTCACAGCTCAAGGAAGTTTTGGCCATAGGCATGCTGTTACCTCAGCAACCCCAGGCTAGCAAAGGAGCCTGGAGTATATCTAATGACTGGTACCCAAAGTGGAGCTGGTTATTTGAGTTTGGGCAGGCCAGGGGTGGGGGTAGCTGGGGAGATAAATAAGGTGAGAAAAGCTGACACTGGCTGTGGGGGCTGTTCAAATATGGCATCTAAAGATCACAGCAAGCTTGGATTCAAGCAGTCTTCAGAATCAAGAAGTCCAATACGGTGGCTGAAACATCAGAGGATTCCAGAGAGCAACCTGAAAGTCAAGGAGGGCAACTGAAGATCTGTTCATGGCAGAGCCACCCACAGCAGAGCCACCCACTAGTTATGAGAATCAGCCAAGTGTAGTTAAGTGAGATGAATTGTAGTCAAGAAAACAGAGAAGCACAGCAACATGTTTTGGGTCAGCATAGGAGGGTAGCTCAGAAGAGTATGAAAAGATTCTTTGGGTTTAGGCCTGACACAAGACACACTGGATCTGGATCTGACTGAAGACAGAGAATGAAGAACTTCTATTTGGAAAAATGGTAGGCTAGAGATCCTGAAATCTACCAGCTACAAAAAGGTTTAATATATAAAAGTTTAATATTATATACATATATAATATTATAAGGTATGATTATCTATATTACATATGTCAATAACAATAATATATCACCATATATTATGCTATATAATTATATGTAAGTTACTCAATTATATAGACACACATTAATCAGTTTTAGAAAATAAGTGAAATATCCACAGACCTGCTAAGGAGCTGATGCTAAGATCAGAGAGGTAAGAGTTCTAATGCTAGCATTGTGTGAGACAGGAAGCCAGATTGGAGAGCCATCTCCATAGGGGCAGGATTCACAAAGGCTTATTCCTTCAGGAAAATGGCGAACTAAAAGGGAGTCCATCCAGTGATGGCAAGCACAAAGGAAACCTTGGGCTCCATATAGAGGTTAACAAAACAAAACAACAAAAAATCATCCTCTGAGATTTCAAAAATCCAAATTGGCCATGCACAGGGGTTCAGGGCTAGAAATCACCCTATTTATGTGTGTGGGCCAAAAAACCTAGAGGAGAATTTCATTTAAGATGAACCCAGGTCTGTGATGCCTGCAGGCATGGGGTAAAGAAGATTGAAAATCCACCTAGAGAGAAGCACCTGGGTCGCTCAGTCAGTTGAGTGTCAAACTCTATCTCAGCTCAGGTTTCAATCTCAGGGTGGTGAGTTCAAGCCCCACATTGGGCTCCACACTGGGCATGGAGCCTACTTTAAAAAAAAGAAAATCCATCTGGAGAAACAAACCCTCCACCCAGGTTTCATGGAGCTCCGTCAGAGATAATGCCAATAAATATGAACTTACATGAACTCACGATCAAAAAATCACAAAATCTACTGGGAGACAAGCAACCATAAACAAGAGTCATCGGGAACAACAAATAATAGAATCAGACCCAGAAAGATGTCAGATAGTGACATTATCAGATTCTAAATAAAAGATAAGTACATTTAATATTTTTAAATAAATGAAGGAATCAAAGCTATAAATAAGGAGACAGAGACTATCTAAAAACAGATAAAATGACCAAATTTGAAAAAGAACTAAATAACATTTTCAGTTGTGTGAATAGAATAATTGTTTAAAATTCAGGGAAACCACAAGCATACAATCAACCAAATACTGAATGTGGGGAATTGAATAAGACAAGTGACCTGTTTCTTCAGTAACTAAATGGCAAGAAGGAAAACAAAGGGAATGGAAACTGTTATAGATTAAAAGAGTTGTAAAACCTCCCCCAAATGCAATGGGAGGATCCTGATTCAAATAAGCCAAATCTAAAATATTGTTTAAAAATTATATTTATAGAGAATTGTTTGAAGGACAACAAATATTTGTTTTCCGTTTATTTTGCTAAGATGGGCTTTTGTCTTAGATTTATATTGAGGGACAATGTAAGAAACAGCCATATAACAGCTATCCACAGTTTTTACTGTAAGGATACCTTCTGGGATAATGTCCCCTACTTCATAGTGTGGTCTTAATGAAGACCTACGGTAGGATTTGCTTTCAAGTCTCTAGACAACTGTGCTTCTCCTAACTGATTCAATCCTATCTCTAGGATACAACTCTTGAAACTATGCCTGTTTTTCTTTCTTACATTGGTCTTTAGGAAACCCAAAGTCAAATAGTCAGTCCACCTCAAGCAGCCTCACAGAACCATATGGGATATATTCCTGTGAACTGTTTTATCACAGACTAGCTCTATTTGCCTTTCCCTGGATTCCTTTAACCATATAGTTTATACTTTACATATTTTTTGTAATCCACCTCAAGGTTAAATAAAATTTTAAGCCATCTCAAATTCTTGGTGTCTGCTTTAAAAGGAATCCAAGCTTTATATATGTTGGGGGGGGCAGTGGTTAGAGATGGTACATATAATGTGCATGTCATATGGACACTCAACAAAAGTATTTCTGCATTTAGCTTTCATCTCACTTAAGTACAGCTCTGGAGGCACAAACTGTATCTTTTTCAAGTATATATTACATATAATGCCTTGCACACTTAAATAATCTGTTTAGGAGTAAGAGAACCAGAGCATCATTAAGACCCCATGAAACAATGTAATGCTCTAGGGCTTAATGACAAGAATGAATTCTAAACCACATTCTTTGAAGCAAATGTTTGAATTTGTGTGCTAGATAGATTTTCATGACCTACTAAGACACAAAGTTCTGAAGATAGAGATAAATATTAATGGGTATTTGGTTAATACATTGCATTCTACTACTAAGTAAATTGAAAATACAGCCCAAATTAACAAGGAAGATGCAGATCATGGCAAACTCATTAGACTCCCTCCTCTTTTTAAATCTGTGTTCTGTCTCTCAAAGTTCAAACTCTTATATATTGTTATCCTCGATCATAGCATCTAATAATTTAGTATCTGACTTCATTTGAAATTCTGTATATCTCATTTTCTGTTTGTATTAGTGTAGTCTCAATAAAACTAGAGGCTAAACAGCAGAGACACACATCACAGGGTACTGGCAGTATGAGTCTCAATTCCTAGGGAACCAGAGCTACAGGATAAATGAGAGATGGGCTATGCAGGGATGGTACAGGCTACCAAAAGCAACTGTAATATCTGCATTTATTATATGTTTTTAAAGAAGAATTTATTATTCCCATTTTATAGGTCATGAAACCAAGGCTCTCAGAAGTTAACTTCCATGAGGGCCATAATTAGAAAGTGACCAAACCAGAACTTGAACCTAGAGATATTTAATTTTAAAGCTTCTTCCATACTACCTTGCAATGGAGAGAAGTGTCACCAAAAAAAAGTATAAACAATGTGAATGGGAGTTTGGAGGAATGGGAACCACATGGGTAAGAAAGAAAAGAAGAAAGAAACTGATAGGAAAGGAAAGGGATATTTGTTGAACAACTACTGTGAACCAGCACTTTGACATGCCCTATCTTATCAAAGTCATAAAACCACTTTGATTGGTAGGACATTTTTGTCCACAGACAAGATGAGCCTCAGAAAAGAAAAGTGACATCCCCAAGGTCACATAGCCAGTAAATACATAGCTGGGAATCATATCCATATCTGGTGACCCAAAGTCAGAGATTGTAAAGGCCCATTTCTCAAAGAGTGCTTTCAAGGTCCTGTTTCTATTGAGTTTTGTTCATACCTTGTTTGACCAAGTCTCAAGAACCAGGTCAGGAAGGGGTCAAGACTGGGTAATCAGAGTGGCCCTATCCAACAAGACTAGGGCAGCCAACCATCCTGGTTTCCCCAGGTCTGAAGGGTTTCTCAGGACACAGGACTTTCAGTGCTAAAATTGTGACAATTCTGGGAAAATACTGATAGGAGAACTCAGTGGCTCAGCCAAAGAGGGATCCATTCACCATGAGGTTAATAGTTCCACGCAGAAGTGGCCTTAACATGGCAGCCAAGTAGCAAGGTGCCAGGATGGAAGGGCAGACCCAGTAGGGGACAGGCAAGAAGACAATGAAATGGGGTTGGGTTCTAGGGATTCAGGCACCAGTCTTGTGAACACGGCCCATTTAAGATGATATTTCTCTTACTCTAGGCCAAGAATGCTTTCTGGATATGAAAAGTATTCTTATAGCACCAGAACTGCACTGACAAACATCTAACTCTACCACTTTGTTCAAGACCAAGGGTTTTTTCCCAAGCTCTTCGCCCTACATCCACCTACATGGCATAATTTTGAAACTGATGGTTTTGAATCGTGGCTTCTCTGTCAATGTCTTTATCTCTCTGTTTTAGGCAATCAGCATTCTGAATTCCATCCATCTTTTCAAAATCTGGAAAGGCTCTGCACTCATTCATTGAATCCACTAGTGAGAATTAAAGCCCAGTGTCCCTTTTCCCGGGTGTGTTTTCATCTTACTTCATTCCACATCTCCAACTATGGAGTGCCTTGCTTTCCTAATAGTATCAAGAGAACATGGAATAGCTGTTGGGGGTGTGTGGGAAGGATCGGACAGCTCTCCCTGACCTCTCCCACCACCATATCACGTGGAGCTGACAGAAGACAAGTAGTCAAATCTGAATCCCAATCAACTGGTTGAAAAAAAAATTTGTAAGACTTATACTCTTAACATTGTATTCACCTGACTTTTTTTTCCCACAATTACAATGATAAGAGAGTTTTTAACATTATTTCCTCAGTCCAGGAGACATCTCTCTTTTGGTAGTTCACTGAAAATATGCACTGTATTTTGCTTCATGAGGAAGGCTACAAGGAGCCCTTGTAGTAGGGACCTTAGGAAATGATCCTTCATCCCTTCTCAGCACGGAGGTGTCCAAAGGCCGATTTCTCTGAAGATGACAGTTTAAGAACAGAGTAAAGTGTCATTTGAAAACTCTCTAGTAACTGTAGAGTACAACCCACCAAGAGCAGTTCTTCCCAGATGTGACTGGAATATCAGTCCAGTGAAAGAGGCAGGATGGCAGAGGATTTTTGCAATTTTCTTAATATCACTTTTTAAAACTTTTTATTGAAGTATTATCTACGCACAGAGACACACATAAATCATGAATACACAGCTCATATTTTTTCAAAAACTGAACACACACATGTAACCACCACCCAGATCAAGAAATAAAATATTACCGGTACTTCATTACCCAACCGGAGATAAGCTATTATCTAGACTTCTAAAACTAAAGCTTAGTTTTGCCTGTTTCTGAAATGCATTAACAGTGAAATCGCTCCATAAGTATTCTTTCTAGCTGGCTTCTTTCACTCAATATTGTCTTTGTGGGTATTGTTGCATGTGGCACTAGATGGTTCATTCGCATTGCTGTATAATCTGCCTTTGAATGGACATACTATAATTTATTTTCTATTCTGTTGTTGATGGCCATTTGAGTGGTTTCTAGCTTGAGGCAACTATAAACAACACTCCTATGAACTTTCTTATACTTTCTTTCCTTTTGGTGAACATGTGTATGCACTTCGGTTGGTTATATATGCCTAGGGATGAAATTGCAGGGTCATGGGATATGCATGCAAATGTTCAACTTCAGTAGATATTGCCAAATAATTTTCAAAGCCTTAGCCATTTGTGGGGAGGGCACAATCGGTAATGGAATCACAGATTTAGAAAAAATTCTGGGAACTCAGCGAGCACATTCCCTGGTTCCTGGCTGACTGGCATTCCCATTGACTCCACTGGGCACAAACCTAATAAAGAAGGTACATAACCTCTTGTCCATACCCCTTTTACTAATCGTAACTTGGTAAAAGCAGCCGTGGAATGACCCCAGATTAGGGGCCCTATCTTTAAACTTACAATCCCCCTCAACACCCGACTCCAAACTGGCCAAGCATGGAAACAGTTTGGAGCCAGTCTGGAGCACACTTTCTAAGTGCAAAGACCTGGATTGGGCTCAGTTACCGACAAGCAAGACATTCAGCTTCTCTGAGCCTCAGTTTCCTTAGCTGTCAGTTGGAAATTGTCATAGAAATGTACTTGCCCAGGGCTTGTCACTAAAGAGATTATATTAGTTACCTAGATCCGCCATAATAAGTACCACACACGGGGTGGCTTAAAATAACCAAAATTTGGGCGCCTGGGTGGCTCAGTTGGTTAAGCGACTGCCCTCAGCTCAGGTCATGATCCTGGAGTCCCCGGATCGAGTCCCACATCGGGCTCCCTGCTCAGCGGGGAGTCTGTTTCTCCCTCTGACTCTCCCCCCTCTCATGTGCTCTCTCTCTCTCATTCTCTTTCTCTCAAATAAATAAATAAAATCTTTTAAAAAAATAACCAAAATTTATTCTCTCACAGTTCTGAAGACCAGAAGTTGGAAATCAGTAAGTCAGCAGAGGTGGTACCCTCTGGGAGAATCTGTTCCATGCCTCTCTCCTAGCTGCTAGGCAACCCCTGGCATTCCTTGGCTTGCAGCTGCTTAATTCCAAACTCTGCCTACATTGTCACATGGGCTTCTTCCCTGTGTCTCTCTCTGCACGTCCACCCTAATCCAGTGTGACCTCATCTCAATCTAACTTATTACATCTGCAAAGATCCCATTTCCAAATAAGGTCACATTCTGAGGTTCTGGGTAGACATGAATTTTGAAGAGACACTATTCAACCTAATACAGAGGCATTGAAAAAAAGGGTAACTATTAGTATCGACTTATTTTATTGACTAATGGATGGATGGGCCTCTCATTGATTAACTCAGATTTTTACTGAGTATCTACAATATACCAGGCACAGTTATAGGTGCTGGTGAAACAGTTTCTGCTCTCATGACGGTTAACAGATAAACAGGTCTATTCATAATCATATAACTTGTCAGATGGTGATAAGAAGAAGAAAAAGAAGGCAAGAGCACTGTATCTAAAAATTCCTACTTGGTTTCCTCCATTCTATCCTATATGCAACCTTCTGCTCTGGGGCCGTGTTGTCTCAGCTCTTTGTTGTGTTCTTCGTAAAGGATGACACAGATTTTTCTATCTAAAAATGAGAAAACCCACTCCACATAGCACTTCCCATTACAGTGGACAAATTAATCATGATTACCCCATGAACTAGAGACTTGTATAACTGAGGAAATCGTTCCAAATGAAAGAATAGCTCACAGGGTAGGAGGTAAATCCAATTCCACAAGTGATAATAAGAGAGAGCAAAAAGAGGGCAGTTATGTATCAGGCTGCATGAATCATTTACTATAAATCCAGATGTTTGCAAAATGAAAAACAGGCCAAGGCCGTGACCTTGTGAACTAATGTAAGGACTAGTTAAAATATGATGGGAGAATAAATATCATGGATTTTTTTTTAAGTCATGAAAAGGCCATTTACCTATCTATCACCTTAAAAACACATAGGAGATATAAAAAATATTTAACATTTTATTTTGAACTACTATCAAACTACTTAAATTTTTTAGCAACCAAAGTTTCAATTATTATAAATCAGGAGCACAGCATGAGTGGCTTGTTATATCATTGTGGAGAGAAAAACACTTTGTTAAGCTCGTTTCCAAGGAAATGAAACGCTTTTCAGACATGTCATTAATGCTCATAAAATTCCCCCGGAGCCAAGTAGAGGGCAGATGTTATTTTTCAGAATGGTCACAGACCATCAATAGGAGGAAATCTCATTTAATTGTTTGAGTATTTATTTGCTTATTTATACTTCAAGGAACTAATTTTAAAAAAGGAGTCTGAGGTGATCTGTATTATTAAAACACCTATCAAACAACATAGAAGGAACCTACAGTTAAAAAAATAGTAATAAGTGAAGTGCACATGGAGAATGAACCTATCCCAAGCAGAGGCAAAACACCAATAAAGTGGAAACTGTCTGTCCTTGTAAATTCATGAAGCAAAGAATCCTGAACCCCTGAGGCCCCTCCTAACCTTGTACTACCCCAGAATTTATTTCCACACTGGCCCAGCACATTACCAGGGCTCAATATCCCACGTCCACTCCACCTGCTCTCACCCCTTCCTCTGTACACCACACTCCCAGTCATAGTTCCAAATCCCGCTTTTTGTCCTTACCTTCCCTGAACCATTCTACTTAGTTACTTGCTGTTTAAACCACTATTCTTATCCTCTGCCCATCACTACCGTTTTCTGGGAAATGACATCCCCACCTACCATGCATTCCCACCTCATACTTCTGTTCTCATTCTTCATATTGAATCTACTTCCCTCTAATCTGTTTACCCTGCCTTTAGGCTTGCAAGAATTTCCCGTCCCTTCCCAAGAAAGGTAGAGATCATCTTGGAAGCATAAAAGGCACCAACAGTCCAGTTTTCCTGGCTTTTTTGCCTACGGTAGGTAGAACCATGAAAGAGCCTGTAAGGCTTTGAAAGACAATTCTGAATTCTGCACTGTGTTCCCTCACAGAATCACTCATTAAGTAAATATTTATTGAGCAGCGTAGGGTGAGAAACTACCTTGACATAATGATAACCTCCAAGTACCCTACCAGGCAAGTTCTCCCAGGGGTCATGGAACAGAAAGGCTCTCAGACTACATTAATATGTTTGAATCACATGGTTGGTTCATTAAATAAATTTAAAGCACATAGTGAGAAGCAAGGGAAAAAGATATGGTGTAAGTTATCACACTTAGGCTAGAGTACAAGCAGGTGGGAAGAAACTACATCACCTGAATTGGGTTCCGCCTTCCCTGTGGATGGTATTGGTGTGAGGATCAGAGTTAGTATGGGCAGGAGGGCCCCATAGGTGAAGGTGTCTGGGTTCAAGGGCATATACTTGTTCTATCAGAGCAATCCTACCTGGCCATAGCTGTAGTTTGGCAATTAGCCTATTCAGCAGCCATGGATGATTATATGTGTACTTCTCGGGTAGAGGACACACAGGCCAAAAGAGGCACATCAGTGAGTATCTAAATTAAGACCTTATCAATATTCAGTACCTTCTTATATTCAATGTATCATGAATATTCGGTAACTACTTGGCCCACCCTTTTCTCTGTGCATTTACACAAATATGCTGTACTTCATTTATTTGTCGAACTGCTTACTCTATGCTTAACACATCTTAATGAGTTTCATCCACTTCCATTTGCTTTCCTCTACAGCAGAACGGCACATTCTCAAACCATACGGCAAAACGCACATTAGGAGCACTTACTGTTATTTCCAGCTCTAGGGGCAGGAAGATAATGCTCAGAGCAGGAAGTAAATGCTCAGAGAATGAGCAGTTGGGGATATAGGCAGGAAAGACACCTTAGTGGGGTTGCTATGTGAGGTAAGACTTCAAAACTAAGTGGGATGTGCCCTGGAGAAGCAGACAGTCTGGGCCTTCCAGAAAGAGGAATGAATGACTGAGCAAAGGCACTGAGGAGTGACACAGAGTGGTACCTGAAGCAAACTAGAGCATCAGGTGCACAGGTCAGAACAGGTGCCTGGAAGCTGGGGTTGGAGAGGAGACAGGTGGCAGTAGAAGGAACCTCCATATCAAGCTGGACTTGGACGTCACTGAGGAGAAGATGGGCAGCCACCCATGCAGGCTGTGTGCTAACTTGGGGGTCCCAGCCAGGGCTGCAGGTTACAGGCTCTGGTAACCACCTACGGGGTTTCAGAAGTGACGAAAACCTAACGTGACTCAGGGCAGGAGGGTTGTAGGCACTGCGTCCAAGACGCAGAAGAGCATGGTTCAGGGAGACCCACCTCACTTCAGGCTCTCTGCTGCCACAGAGCATTGTGGGCTGTTTGTCAGAACTGTCTCAAAGGAGACGAAGTTTTCACTTCGTTTCTGGCAGCTGATGGATAATATCACCCAGTGGTGGACAGTGTTCTACACTATGTCATTCTACATGACCATTCCTATTTGTTTTCGTGGAGAACAGGGGTCAGACTCAGAGCTCAGTTTTGACTTCCCAAAGGGACCCCTTTGCTCCACTCACTAAAGATAAACAAACCCCCTTTCTGGGCCCCTTTTCAACCAAAGCTAATTAGGTTCTATTTATATTTGTGATAAAAGGGTAAACATATCCCAATTTCTCTAAATATCCACTGATAGACTCATAAGAAACTAACTAGTCTAACTCCTAATTCCCATCCTACAGCTTGGAAGCAGAGAGGAAGCTTGAGGAAAGAAAGAAAATAAATTTTTGTGAATTATGCATAGCCTCCTTCCTAGTTCTTCAAGCCAGCTCAAATTGCAATGGGCTAACCCATTTTCTTATTCATTCACTCAACAAACATTCTTTGAGCCTCTAATGTGTGAGCAGCACATGTGTTTCACACAATGATTCACCATCAGGCCAGAGAGGATTCATATTACACAGTTTAATTAAATCAGAGATAGATGCACCTTAAATTAAGAAAGCTTAAACCTTGGGGCATCTCTCTAGAATAGGTACTTTCCAAGACCCTGTGAGGGAACTTAGCAAAAAGCTTACATAGTTGTATGGTTTATGAAATATGCAAATGCATAATATTTTAACTGCAATTGGCTTAAGTCCATTATATATTTCCATTTTGGCTTTCCTTCAGCCACACTTATCCTCAGTTTGGGTGTTTTTGGAGTGGCTCTGGGCATTTTGGGGATCTGGCTCAGAAGTTAAATTGGGGGTACATTTGTGTTTAGTAGGAGAAATGTATGTGATTCACAGTCATTTCCCATGGATAGTTAAGTCATTACTAGCCATCCCAGTGTAGAACCTCATTCCAGGAATGCTCCTCTACCCATTGTGCCGACTAGCTCTGCATCAAGACAACAGCATAGGGCCAGAGGTCATATCATAATCTGAATGTGTCCTACTGAACCCCATATCCCAAGTATGTGAGTAATTGGAGAAACAAGGTTGGAAATGTAAGGAGCCAGAAGCAGTCCATGGACAACTTTTTAGTCATCAGATACGTAAAACTGGATCCTTTGGTTGGGAAGGAGACACGGACAGGCCCGCAGGATGAATTATTGTCAAGGTATGCCAGGCCTACTCTGGGAGTGCTAGAAAACTGGAAATGATGTAGATCTACTAAGTGAAAAAAAGAAAAAAAAAAAAAAGGAAGGAGGCATTGAATGGAGAAGGATGGAGAGAGAAAGGAAAAAGTGGCTTTGCTCACCTGGGAGAATTTTATGCTCCTGCTAAACTAAGTGACACAATGTAGCCTTGGTGTGTAGGGTTCTCTTTAGTCCTAGAATAGGATTCTTGACATAAAATTATGCCCAGTAGTTGGAGCCACATATATACAAGGTAGTATCCCAGACTGTCAGATCCTACCTTGGTCATCATTTGTATCTGTGGCTTTGACTTATTTATACGAGTCATGAGTGCCCTACTTCCTTGACTCTTAAACCAAAAGAAGAAAAGTCTCTGGCCTTAACTCCAGAGTCACGTTGGCTGAATGCCACAGCTTACTTTTATAAGTGAGTCTCTAAAAATGTGTCTTATAATTTTACCAACCAAAAACCTACCTCTACCTTCCCCAGAGACATCTACCTTCCTGTTCAGAATACATTAACACATGGTCCTCTCCACACAGTCCTCAGCCTGGAAGTCATCTCCATCAGAAGACCACTGAAGGTACCAAATGGCAATACCAAGTTTTCAGGTCACCTTGGAAAATTCAGTCCTTCTGTGCTCTGATGGGTTTCCAGAGCATTACCAGCCAACAGCTGCGGGCCCCCTGTCCTCATCATAGGAAAACGTTATTCATGCAGCTATGATACATATGCCTTAGACGTCTAAGGAAAGCAGATATACCAGAAACTTCCATAGTAATGAGTGGGAAGTACAGTCTAAGAGACTCAAGACATAAAAAAGCATGAATCACCACAGTATCTTTAGCTTATTGCCTAGATGGATAATGATGCTTGATGGAGTTTCTTCTACATCTTCAGTCCCATTCTGGTGGACAGCACTAGTACGGGCAGTTCCTTACACATACATCAGTGTCATTTAGGATGGGATGCTTTGGGCAGAAAGCCTGATTCGACTAGCTTAAACAATAAGAACTCACAATCTCACATGACGGGAAGTTGGAGGCAGGGTCATTCTAGGGCTGGTTAATTCAGCTGCTCGACAATTTTTTCCACTCCATCTTCAATGTGTGGTGTGACCTTCCAGGTTGGCTCCTCTTCATGGCACCACGAGGCCACTGCAGCTTCAGATAATACAAGCTGAAGGCATTGTCTGGAAGGCCAAAATGGGTTGGCTTCCTCTCACTTATGTCTTTTTCTAAAGTCAGGTTTATGAATATATGGGTGACATACAGTAAAATTCAACAGGTTTAGGTTTACAAACTGGTAAGTTTGACAAATGTATACAGTCATGTAACAACCAAGGTGTAGAATATTTCCATCATGCCAGAAAGTTCCGTCATGTCTGTTTGTAGTCAGTCTCCTTCAACCCAGCACCCGGCAACCACGAATCTAATTTCTGTCCTTATAACTTGCTTTTGCCAGGGTGTCATATAAATGGAATCATACGTTAGGGTTAGCCTTTTGGGTCTGTTTATTTTTTCACTAAGCATAACACATATGAGCTCCATCCATATCATTGCATATATCAGTGATTTGTTCTGTTTTATTGCTGAGTGGTATTCCATTGTATAGATATACCATAATTTGTTTATCCATTCACCAGTTAATGGACATTTGGGCTGTTTCCAGTTTTAACTATTATGAATAAAGCTGTTGTGAACATTCACAGACAGGTTTTTGTATAGAGGTATGTTTTCATTTCTCTCCAGTAAATCCTTAGGAGTGGGATTGCTGAGTTGGAAGGTTAATGGACACTGCTTTTTAAGAGTGATAAAACTTTTCCCAGTAGTTCCTATGTGTCTTAGAATGGAGTCACAAGCCCCTGCCTAGACCAATCTCTGGCAGAAAGAACAGAGAAACTCATTAAAATCCACCTCCCTTGCTATATAGGAAAAAGTACAATCCCGCCTAACCATATAGTTTCCCATGGAAACAAAATCCAGGCTCTTCCAGCAGGAGAAAAGAGAAAAACAGGTTTAGGCAGGCAACCGATAGTGACCCACCCAGGAACCACCCTGCTTCTGGACTTCTTATATTAGATAATTAGTTCCTTATTCTGTGTACGCCACTTAAATCAGATTTTCTGCTGAAAGCATCCTAAATGGCCTTCATGTGACTGCCTGTAGCACTTAGACAATCAGAGGGAACTGTCATGACCTGCACATCATAACCATGGGGTCCTGGCCACAGCCGAATGGACTACATGCTGGTCAGTGGCCCATAAGAGGCTCGTTGAGGTGTTTCACTCTAGATTTGGCTCAACTGATCACATAGTCTCTGGGAGAGTTTAAGCTCAGGACAGAGGGAAAGAGGCAGTAAGTAGAAGAATGGCAGCAGAATCAGGAGACCAACGCAGAGAAAGCAAGCAGAAGGCCTGAGGGAAGGATGTCAGTGTGAGGAAGCGGTCCAGAGTGATGAGAACAACAGCAGCAGAGATGAGCAGGGTCATGTGTAGGACCCAGTCATCAGATTAGGGAGCACTGGCCAGCACTTCTGGGAGAGGGGAAGAGGCCCACTGCCACAGGTGCCGTGTACCTGGAAAAGTCCTCTGTTCTTGCTGACACTGCTGAGATGATTGCCAGTCTCTTTGGTTTCCCCAAGTGTCCATATAGAGAAGCTGCCACCTGAGATTACCGGAGGTAACAGAACTAGGTCTGTCCTTTGCCCCCAGAGTTTGCTCACTTCAAAACCTGCTAATCACAATGCACCTGAGTGTGTCCCTGAAGGCCAAAGTACACAAGGAAAACTTGGCCACAAATACAGCAACAACCATGTCCCTCCTGAGCACTGTCAGCTCCCTGAGAGGGGGCAGAGATCAGTGCATGCGATGGAACAAACCAGAGGTCCCTGAGGGCTAACTCGGAGCTGGGCACCATATTGAGCACCTCACACAGGTTAACTCACTGAATCTTAAAAACACTATGATGTAGGTAATATTCTTTTTTTTCCATTTTTGAGATGAGGAAACTGAGGTCTAATGCTAGTCATTTGCCCAGCTTTCATAGCCAGGGAGTGGCAGAGCCTAAGACCAGGGGCCCTGATGGGGACAGAGCATGGAAAAGTACCAGGGAGGGCAGAAGAGCATCTCAGTCCCACTGGAAGCTGAGGAGGACAGCCGGCCAGTGAGGAACTCCAAAAGCAGGATCATCAGGAGCCCAAACTCTACCGTACACACACACATTTCAAACCATCCAGCCCAAGAAAAATGTCTCCCTCTTCAGAGTTCTGGCCCAGGGATTGAATTGGATCTCAGGCCAAGAGGAAGCCAGCAATTTAGACTTGATGACTTGTTCTTGAAGGTCTCATGACTCAAAGTGTGAACTGTGGCCCAGCAACATGGGCATCAGCTCGATGCTTGCTTTATGCACAAGATCTCAGGCCCCACTGGAGACACAGGAAATCTGCGTGTGTGTTTGACAAGACCCACAGGTGATACATACGTCCTCAAGATTCTGAGATGTTCTGTCCTAAAGAGACCTGGAGTATCTGGAACAAGGGATAGAGGTTGGGAAGAGAAGAGGAGCCAGACCCCTCTCTTATTTTATCCTAGTCCAAACCTAAATGGCCAGTGTATTTTTCAGACCTTGTATTTAATGATGTCAGGATGTAGCCACCTCTGCACGGTGGGGCTGGTATTTTGAATGCCGATTTAACAACAAAAACAGGAATTATTTTTTTCTTTATGAATTGCTTTCCTGAATCTCTTCTATGTGTCTCATCTATTTTCCCTGGCTCTGTGTGTTTTTGTGTATGGAAAAAGCAGAGCTTAAATGTCAGAAGGAAGGGATCAGATTCCCTATCCTTTTGCCAACCAAGAGCACATTTACTAGTCTCTTCCCTCCATTAAACGTTAAATGATGTTTATGAAGCACCCACATGGGCCTCGAGCTTTTCTCGGTGCTTGGGGTTGCCAGGTGGCCGACATAATGGCATTACCCTTTATTTGAACTTTCTACTCTGGTGTTCTTGGAGGCTCTGTAGGAACATGAACAGGCTCATATTTAAAGTTAACAACCAAGAAAGGAGATATATACAACACATGAGAAGTAGTCGCCGATTCTTATTCAGGTAAGTCAGTGAGCTATGACAGGTCAGTTTCCTCTTATCTCAGTTCATCCCCATCAGCCCTGTCCAACAGCTGTCTTCAACTTCTCTGGCCATCACCCACCCTGGCTGAACCCTGCCAGCTCCTTACTGCTTGGAGGAAAACTGGACAACCCAGGAAGTACTGAAAAGGGTGTCGAAATAGGCCAAATTTCCCTATTAAAATCTCAAAGATGGAGTGACCAGACTCACCAACTCCATATTGGGGTTCATGATTTTACATTGGGGAAGTACATTTCAAATCAGAGCTGGCCTGGAAAATCTAGATCATACGGTCACTATAACCGCAAACTAGATAAGTACAAAAATGGGCATTTTATCCTAACACAGGAGGAAAGGAGATAGGTTTTTTTTAAAGATGAATTGCATCCTTTCTTATGTGTCTAAACCTGAGATCTTTCAACATCTTGTTCAGTGTATCAATTGCTATGTGAACTCAGGTGGGTAATTATCGTCCTATCATCACCAGGAACTGAGATCTATAATACGGAAAAGTAGACTGTTACATCCTCCTGCTCTACAAGCAGCATTAGTAAACCACATATCCACTCCAGAAAAAGCACCCAGACACTCCTTCCCAGAAACTCACCTGCAGAGAAAGCAGGAAGGAGGAGGGGGGTGAAGCTTGCAGACCACCAGACGCTTGCCCTCCTCTCTCTTGGAACCTGTGGCTGCATTCAGGAAAAGGCTTTCAGGCCAGTAATAATGAATCCAACGCCACATGAGTGAGATGTGCAGGTGTGAGTGGGAGACTGCAGGGGCAAACCCAGACGAATGGGAACGTGGAGACAGAAGAATTTGGGGGCACAGGCAGAAGCAAAAATTGTGCTTGAATGAGCAAAAAGAGGACAGATGCCTCTTCCTGAGGGAGGGTGGATGCGTCAGCCTGAGAGGCAATGTAGAGCTCTGAGCTGCACAAGCTCGGTGCTGTGGTCAGGGAATCAGGGAAGGATGCTGCAGGATGGGAGACCGCCTCATCAGATAGAAAGAGTCAGATTTGTCTGAGGCCTGAAAAGTCTGTCAAGCTCATTGGCCGTAACTCCACAGTCACCCAGGGAAGGAAGCAGTCTTGATAGGTCAACCCCCATGAGAGCAAATGAATGGATAAGCCAAAGGCACAAATGCTTGCCACAAGCCACCTAGTAGGCTCTCAATAATTAGTTACCGAATGAATGGGTGAATGAGCCAGTTAATCATTTGGTCCAGGAACTGTATCCATTCATTCATTTGTTCATTCAGCACATACATTCTGAGTGTCCCTTTTATGTCTTGAACTAGGCAACTAGGCATCAGTGAACAAAACAGAAAAGGTTTCTGTTTTATATCCAGAGCTTCTAGTGGGGAGACACAAACAAATAAATATACAAGCAAATAAGAGTGAGGTAACTTATAACCAATAGCAAGTGCTCCAGAGAAACTAAAATGCAGGATTAGACTAGAGCAGAGGTCAACAAATTTTTTCTTGAAAGGGCCAGAGAGAAAATATTTTAGGTTTTGTGAGCCAAAGACTGTCTATTGCAACTACTGATTCTGCCACTGCAGGATGAAGGCAGCTATGGTCATTATGTAAATGAACAAGCCTGGCTGCGTTCAAATAAAACTTTATTTACAGACACTGAAATTCAAATTTCATATAATTTTTACATCACAAAATATTATTCTTGTCTTGTTCTTTTCAACCTTTTTAAAAAAATGTAAAAACCATGCTTAGCTCTCAAGCCACACAAAAACAGGTTGATGGCCGGCTGTGGCCCCCAGGGCACAGTTAGCAAACCCCTGGAATAGAGTGACAAGGCAAGAAGTGAGGGCCTGCGTGGAAAGGGACACTTGAGCCAAGACTAAAATGAGCATAAAGAACCAGCCAGGCAAAGAGAGGAGGGAAGAACATTCCAGGCACAGGGAGGAGTGGTACAAAGGCCTTAGAGAAGGAATTAACTTGACATGCTCAAAAAACACAAAGATGATCAGAGTGGCTAATGTACAGCGAACAAGAGAGAAAGCTGCAGGAGATGAGTGCTTCTTGAGGCACATGGTCTCAAAATCAGCTTTTAACAATAAAAAATACATATATCCACGGTGCTCTACACCATTGACAGTGGTTGAATGGTCGTGAGGGGAAATGGATCTAGAAACGTGTGTTCTCACTTGGTCATGGTTTGGAGATGGAAGGATGAACGTAACCCTGGTCTTTGTTCTTATCTTCATGTTGGAGAGACACATATGGTGAGCTTGGACTAATGGGCATGTCTTTGGACAAAACGGATTCTGACCTTACTGGCGCTGGTTTCTCTTCTGCAGATTTCTTTACTGCTCAAGATTAGTCCTTCTTACGTTGGAAACAACAGCATCTCTCTGGAAGAAAACTGTGGGTGAAGCAGCTCCCAAATTAAGATTTTGTTTGTTTTGTTTTGCTTTAATGAGTAACGGCCACTTCAGGGTTTACAACATTAGGAGTGTTATAGATCATTTGATTCCTGGGTTCTAACCAACATGTGTCACCCTGGGGCCTTCCACATGACTGTTTTTCTATAATCTCATTAAATCCAAATTATCAGAAGTCTTCTGGAATTCTGTTTTCAAAGGGAAAATGGACAACTCCATCCAGAAACCACACACCAAGACAACTATGGCAACCACCAAAAACCAAATGGAATCAGGTTCTTGGAAGCCCCTGTTATACCTTCTCCATCCCCTACGATTTAGGGGTAGAGCATGAGGGGGTGAAGGGAAGCCAGGCCCAGGTGAAAGGAACTTGTCTTTGCAGCATATTGTTCTGATTCTTTGGCTTCTGGTCCCTACAGCCTTTGGACCTGAGTCAATTCCTGTTCTTATGGAAACTACCCAGGTCCATATGTTACCCTTCATGTGTGGATTTTTACTTTGTTAAATAACATTTCTTGCACAGAATTAAGGCACAGAATAGCATCTCAGCCCTTCAGATCCCCAATTGGGGGGCAAAGCAACTCAGCAGTTTTCAAGTCCTGGCGGCATCAAAAGAGCATCTGCAATCAATTACCACCTTCCCCCCACCCCTGTTCCTCACCATCCTTTGCTTAAAAATGGCTAACTTATTTTTTTCTCTCATATCCTTGTAAAAACACATGCACACAGCAACACACACATGTGCTCCCAGGCTGAAATCACAAGTGCCAAAGCTCTGCCTGGAGAGATCGTTTATGACTGGGTTATACATCCCCGAAAATAGGGGTTTATAATGGAAACACTGACAGATCATTAACTATAATAGCATAAACCAAGGCACAGAATTTTCATGTTGTCTCCATTTTGTTTGTGTCAGCAGGATTTCCAGACCAGAATCTGGTTGTAGCTCATGAACTGTGCCCTAATGTGTAAGGCAAATTTGAGGGCAAGAGGACAGCCCAGAGAAAATGGCTCGGGACATGCAGAGTCCGCTCAGGTGCAAGATATGCTGTGATGTTTGCATTTAGTGATGATCACGGGAATCTCAGCATGGAGAAGACACCATCGGCTCTATCAACTAAATCCCTATCAACTATTTCCTATCAACTATTCATCTTGAATGACAGATTTCTCCTTGCCCCAAGTGTAACTTTTACTTATATAAAGAAGCAACAAGGTGCCTGGGTGGCTCAGTCAGTTGAGCATTGAACTCTTGGTTTCGGCTCAGGTCAGGGTCTCAGGGTCGTGGGATGGAGGCCCGTGACCAGCCCGGCATCAGGCTCCATGCTCAGCAAGGAATGTGTTTTGGATTCTCTCTTTCTCTCTCTCTCTCTCGCTCTCTCCCCCCCCCCCCGCCTTTAAAATAAATAAATAAATCTTTAAATAATAATAATAAAGCAACTTAGAGCAACAAGCTAGCAGTTGATAGATCAGAATTATTACTTACCAGAGCTCGGTTCTGTCTGGTTCTTGTGCTCTCCTGCAACGAGAACAATCCACTAACTTCATCCCCAGGGCTTAGGACGTTGCCTGACATATAGTAAATGCTTAATATATGTTTGGTGCTGCCACGAACTGATGGATAGATCAGCGAGCTAAGGAAGGAATCAGCAAACAAATCTCTACTGGCCTCAGGTTTCTCATTTGCAGTTCAACAAGATCAGCTTTTCTCAACTCTGGTTGCACAATGGAATGACCTTGAACCACTTTATAAAAATACTAATACCAGATCCTACCCAAGACCAAATAAGTCAGAATGTCTAGACATGGGGCTTGGGCACCAGTAACTGGAAAAACTCCCCAGGTTTTCTAATGTAGACTAGATGATCCTAAAATTCCTTTCTGTCTTTAGAATTCTATAGATTTGGGGGCACCTGGGTGGCTCAGTCAATTAAGCGGCGAACTCTTGATTTTGGCTCAGGTCACGATCTTGGGGTGATGAGATTGAGCCCCACATCGGGCTCTGCTCTGGGCGTGCAGCCTGCTTGGGACTCTCTCTTACCCTCTCCCTCTGCCCCTCCCCATCTCCCTCTTTTAAAAAAGAAAAAAGAATTCTAGAGATTTTAACTAATTTGAGTCATAAACTTCAAGGCCTAGAATTTGTTTCTCCCCAGCTGAGGGAGATAAGAGGGTCGAAATGACATCAAGAAATTATGTTTAGGAAATAGGGACCATTTATTGGCTTCCCTGGGGCCAAGCACTATGCATGGTATATACTACCTCCAATCCCCCTGACAGGTGACGTTATCTCATTATCCCTGTTTTTCAGATGAGGAACCTGGGGCTCAGAGAAGTGAGCTATCCAAGGGACAAGGAGTTATCCAGGGAAAGGCAGACCTCCCGAGTTGCCATGGGGTGTTGTCGGTCAACTCCTTTTCAGAACTTAAGGGTGCTCGGCATCAGGCGAAGAGTGGAGGAAGAGAGAGAAGTGAGAACTTCAGAACATGCCCCAGGAAACTGTGAGGTCTGGGGAGGAGGAATTCCCTCCCAACCAGGCTCCTCTCCAACTTGAAAAAGGACCATCCTGCCTCTCCCCCAGGCCTGGGCCAGCTGTCAGAGATGAGACCTGATAAAGGCCCTGGGCCTCCTCCTTGAATTCCTTTGTTCCAGAACCCATCCCATTACAAAAAGGTCACACATCTTTGGCCCCTTTTAATTTCAGGGGTGGAGAGGTAAAAGCGCAGTCGGGGAAACATGTGCAATTATGAGCAATTACTTAAACGGCTTTCAGACAAGCCTTGGCCCTCCACCAGCAGGCAGAAGGGCCGGCGTCTGGGTTTTGTAGGCCAGGAGAGGGGTAAGAGGGTGGGGGTCTGAGGGAGAGGGGGGAGGGGAGACAGCAGAGCCTTTTGTCACTAGGCTACCAAAAAAAAAAAAAAAACCATCGGTATTTCCTGCCACTGGACTAGCTGACACTAACCAGCCCCAAGCAGGGGAACTATTCACTTAAAAGTCATCGTTTCCTTTACTTATCTGCCTCTAAAGAAACAAATCTATTAGCAGCAAGAAATCACTCCAACGGCTTTAACTAAGTGCTTCTCCTGCTGAAAATGCCCACGGCCTGCCTTCAGCTCCCACCAGCCATCCCCCTGGCCTCTGCTCCTCCCGGGTAGCAGCTCCGAGCTGGCCCGTGTCAGGGTGTCTCTGGCCACCACAGATAACAAGGGCCATTACGTTCCAAATCCTTTCCCAACCTCCTCCCCTCCCTTCCGCCAAAACCCCAAACCCAATTTCTCCCTGGCAGATCAAAGGCTGCCCAAGCTACAGGAGAGCTCACTCGATCAATAAACTCTTGACACAGGAATAAACACAATGATCCAATATTTTCCTTCACGATTTATTTGGTTCGCGGACAAGCAGTGCATTGCTATGCCTTTTCTTTTGAGAACCACGGGGATTTGGTGTGGAGTTCCAAAGAGTTTGCTCTCTGAATTAAAAAACAAAAATGTCCCAGTAGCTCCAAGAATACTTTTCGCGTGTTTGTCAGTCTGGAACACACAAACCGTGAGAGGAAGCTAGCAGTACAGTTGGACGTTTTGAATCTTCCAAAAGCAATTTTCCTTCCGTTCAACTAAGTTTACGAGAGTTACTTAAGAGCTGCATACACAGGTAGATCTAATTTTAACAACTCATTTTGCAATTTAGGACGTATAATAAAAATTTATATGCTTCTCCCACTGTTCATCCTAAAGAATTCACAAGTACTTCACAGACAACCATCTGAAACTGTGGATCCAAAAGTACAACAAACAAAAAAATTAAATCCAGAACGCCCTGCATTTGGGACATACCAATTGTTTTTAAAGCCATGAGAATATTCATTTAAAAAACCAATTCCATTGATTCCTATATGGCTTTATGACCGTTGCTTTGATTCCTAAATCCTTAATCTATGAAACTGAAGGAGAAAAAATATAGGGAGCTAAATTGCTAAAATAGCCCACGGGACTCATTTTGGAATATAGCCGTTTAGATTGCCCCATTAACTAAGACGTTATGTTTACTCATATATGCCTTCCTATCTATCACATACATATTATAATTTTAGAAATAAAGTCTTGGCTATTCCTCCTTTATAACATATATAAATGTATATTTAGATCAATTTGAGCTTTTCGTTAGTAAGTATGGGAAATGCTCAACAAAGATCACTGACGCATATTAAACCACTTTGATTCAGGATCCAGATAAGAGAAAGCAAAGTGGATCAGTGACATGGGCCAGAAAATGAGGAAAAGCTGGGAAAAATGACACAATAACAGTTATACCTTAAGCCCAGAAAACGGACCATAATGTGTGTCGTCTTTACATTTATAGCCTCCAGGAAGAATATACATGCCTTGCCAAGCTGTTTTGTGTATTTCCTTCCAAAGCATGACTTAATATTGATAGCTACCATTTATCAAGAGCTCACATTTACCAAGCTTGGAGCTAAGCACCTGACAAGCTTTATATTCTTTCTTTTAGTTCTCACAAGAGTCCTATGAAATAGGTACCATTTAACAGATGAGGTAAGTGGTCCTAAAGAGGTTAATTGCCTTCCCCAGGGTCACATGGAAGTAAACTGGAAATGTTGGGATTTGAATGGAGGCATCTGACTCCAGAGCCAGACCGTGAACTGCCAACCTAAATCCAAAATGTCTACGAATTCCCCACTAGCCCACCAAGCGGCAGTAGCCTTTCTCTTCTAGAACATCTTTCCTCAGACTTCTCCATCCAAGCTTTCACATGACTTTAGCGGTTTGTTTTATTCATGCAAATGGTTGCATTGCCTATTTCCAATTATATTACTATTGAAACAGTTTCCCCTCATTCTTGCATTTCTGTTAATTAAGTCAGGAGAAAATCAGTATTTCATGGAGGAGAACATGGATCATAAAGTGCATTGGCGGGGACCTAGAAACAGGTCCACCAATTCCTTGTGCCTTCCTCCCAAGTCTTATGACTTTCAAGAAATGTATCTTTTACATTAATTTCCTTAGTTTTCAAGTGCAACGTGTGAGAGAAGCCTGGCATGATTTCCCCCAACAGGAGTAGATCCATTTTTCTCACTTTCTTCCTCCTCTTAACACAACAATTTGTACTAATCCTTTAGAGGGGCAGTCTCCCGATTGCCTTCTGTTCTATTAAGGTAATGGGCCATTGTCTTCTGACCCTGTGTCCAATGACTACTTTGCCATTCCTCTCAAATAGTTCACCATGAAAGTTCAGGGTCAAATAGCCTTTGGATGCTGGAATGGCCAGCCTGGCTGAAGACAGAACTTGGCACCCTTGGCCGAAGATTGATGGATCAGCACCACTGGTCCACCTTGTGGGGAAAAGTCTCTGAGCCAAACCATACAAAGCCAAAGTTGGGAAGGAGGGTTGGGGAGTTCAAGCCAGCCAAAAGGCAATTTTTTTTCCCTGTCAAAGAAAGCAGTCATGTAGTACAAAAGTGAGGCAGTGCGGGGCAGAGGCTGGAAGCTCCAGTGGCAACCATGGTGTATAATGGCCTCACAGGCCTCTCATCTTGATGAATGTGTTCTGGAGCTTTGTCAGCTTCTTGGTGCTTCGGTTCATCCCTAAGGAGTGATCTACTATCACCGTTATCAAGTGACCTGCTCAGTTGCTGATACCTCTTTTGGCTGATTACAGTTTAGGCCCAAGCCCCCCCTCTCCTTGAACTTGAACTCAACCACAGTTGCAAAACGAAACGATCCGGTATCTCAAGTATCATTTACCTTAAGGAGAAGACCTACTTTCCAGTGCTCAGTCACTGGGGTCATGGAGAGAATTCTCTAGATATAAAATCATCTCCAAACCCAGACTACCTTCCTTGACTGACCTATTTTGGCCATCAGCTGCTTTAAACATTCACATTACATTTGAACATCTTAACCTACAATGCAGCATTTTTTTAAAGGTTTATTTATTTATTTTAGAGTGGGGAGGAGCAGAGGGAGAGAGAGACTCTCAAGCAGGTGTCCCGCCGAGTGTGGAGCCTGCTGCGGGGCTTGATCCCACAATCCTGAGATCATGACCTGAGCTGAAATCAGGAGGTGGATACCCAAACAACTGAGCCACCCAGGCACCCCTTCAACATTTTTTCCTATCACTTCTTTGTACTTTGATAAATTATGTGCCTACTTAACCTAAACTGTGCCAACTCCCTAAAATGTTTATGTACCCTTCTGAGATAGAAGGTGCTATTCCTCTGAGAAATATGTTGCTCTTTTCTTGGAATCTATGTATTTGAATATGGCCCCTGCTTGCTCACAACATGGGAATCAGTGAAGTGTTTAAAAACTGCTGTAAGACAAATTAAGACTCCAGTGGGGCAGTCAATAGAAGAACATGTTCAAAGGGAAGATTTGACTCAAGAAAATTACACCAAAGTGACTGATGGTAGCTACACTTGTGATGACCGTAGCATAAAGTATAGGCTTATCAAATCACTATGTTGTACACCTGAAACTCATGTAACATTGTGTGTCAACCATATTTCAACTTAAAAAAATTTCACAAAAGTATATTTTTACCATAAATTTCTTATGTCTGCGCTCTCCTGGAGTATTTTTTCAATTCCTTGGAAAAAGAGTCAAATTAGTTCCCTGCCCTCCATAGTGTATAACTTAAAGAAAGTCTTGCCATATGTTGAGATTTAGGTTAAAATATAATCAAACCAAGTTGTTGAATAGAGTCAAAGAAGACAGTGGGTGGACAAGAGTGTCTTAGCAAATAGAGGGAGAACTAACTTGCCCAGCAAGCGAGCCTCCACAAAGAGTAACATTTCCTGCACTAGGACTTTCCATGGGATTTCTCAACTATCCGGGAATTTTGCTGACAGCAGAGAAGCCTCAGCTCAAAGTGTGTCTGTGGAGGCCACAGTGAGGCGGTCACCTGCTCTTCCACATGCCCCTGGTCATGACAGATCTTCCCTGCCCACTGACATGCTATCACCTGTGCTCCCCATGGTCAAAGGCACATAAGCCGAAGCGGACTGCATGAGTTAATGAATTCTTGGCCTTACAGCAGAACAAAGATTGCCAGCCACTGGTGTCTGACCCCACCACCTTGACCTCATTAGCACCATGCTTTCCCCAATAGAGTTAAGTTGCTGTATGCTATGTGGTCACGTCACCTAGCATGAAACCATCAACATGTGAGCCCTGGATAGGCAAGAAAAGTCTGGAGAAATTAAGGCTTAAATAACCACCTACACATCTATTTCTAGGAAATAGAATACTTCATACGACATGTTCCTATTTTCAAAAATATAGAAACTGCTATAGAATGAAAAGGTTGATTCTAAGCCTTTAATGGACTATACATATAATAGGTAGATAGATATTTTATATAAATAACATAATTATAGTATTACATATATAATATATATTAAATACATATAATTTTACAACCTTGAGGAGAAACTGAAATAATAGGTAGGTAGATTTATACATATACATATACATATACATACATACAACAATTACCTTATTTTACATATATACACACATATAAAAAGGTATGTAAATATATAATATATACATATATATATAGAACATGTATAAAACATATATAAAATTTTATGACCTTCCTGGAAAGAAACTGAAAGAAGATGTTTCGGAAGCTTTGCAGTGGCTCCATTACACTCAGGTGCACCAGAAAGCTGGGGAAATGAGGATCTTCTACTTGTTTTCTAAAGTAAAATTGCCACCAAAATTCTAGTGTTCTTTTCCCAGTGAGTCCCCTTTTTACTTAATCTCTCAGTCTTTCATTTGTTGGGTGCCTAAGGGACAAGGAGTCCACCTACAGTGGAAGCCTCTGCTTTAGTAGAGCAATTTCCTGCAGCAACCCCCACTCCCTTTTCTGATCCTTTGCTCCTTGTCTCTGTCTTCTCACTGAGACCTCAGCTTGCACCACTCTCCCTTTCCCTCACCACACTCCTGACATGATGGCCTTCTCTCTCGAACAGACCAAACCCCTTCCTGCCCATAGGTGCTTGCATTTGCTTGTTCACTTTACCTGGAAGACTCTTCCCTATGTGCCCATCACCTTTCATTTCTTCCCTCAAAATCACCAGCTCAGTCAGGGCACCTGGGTGGCTCAGCTGGTTAAGCATCCAACTCTTGATTTTGGCTTGAGTCATGATCTTGGAGGTGTGAGATCGAGCCCGGTGTCCAGCTTGCACTGGGTGTGGGGTCTGCTTAAGATTCTCTCTGCCCCCACCCCCACTCTCCCTCTCTCTCTCAAAATAATAAGAATAATATTAACAATCACCAGCTGAGAGACACTTCTGTGACCTCCCCACCTGAATCAGTCCTCTACCTCCATCCAGTTACTGTCCATTACATCCCCCTAAGACTTTTCTTTAGAGTACTTATGATCATCAAAAAACCTTCTGTGTTTATTTATTTATTCATTGTTAGCTCTCTCCTCTCACTAGAATATCAGTTCCATAAAGGGGAAACTTCACCAATTTTTCGCACTCTCAAACACCCAGTATCTAGGCAATGCATGGCACATAGTAGGAGATAAAGAAACAATGAATGAATGAACGAATTGCCCAGTGTTCCTCAATGGAAAGGCAGAACTTCTCAAGAGAAACTATCAAATATCTGGCTTGTTACTTAAGGAGTTTGAAGGGCATTAACAACTTCAAACACCCTGACACTTGGCTCAGTGTCCAAGTGTTATGAGAACCTCCCTGACTTTAAGGGTATCTTCTAGTTTCCAAACACAAAATTGCCTACATATTAGAATGCTTAGATATATTTAGCATCTAGATAATGATAATAGTTACCACTTAGTGAGTACCTTCCCTGCCAGGAATGTGTGTAACACATTCTCTCATTAGCCTGCAGAGCAACACAATGAGGTAGGGATATTATCCCTACTTCACAGATGAGGAGATTGAGTCCCAAGTGATTTGAAAAAACGCATGGAAAAAATGAGTGTTAGAGCTGGTATCTGAACCTTGTCTGTCCCATCCATCTTGAAGGCTCATGCTTTTCACCACTTCTTTGTTGGCGTCCAACTCTTGATTTCGGCTCAGGTCATGATCTCAGGGTCGTGAGATCGAGCCCTGTGTTACCTGATTGAGACTCTCTGTCCTTCTCCCTCTGCCCCTCATGCTTGGGCTCTCTCTCTGTCCCTCTCTCTCTCTCTCTCAAATAAATAAATAAATCTTTAACCACTTCTTTGTTTTGAGAAACCAAAACATCAATAAAGATAATTAGCTCATGCTGCACATACATATGGTGTCCTTGCAAGGTTTGAAGACATTTGTGTAGTCATATTTATAGTAATAGTTTTCCAACCCCACCATAGCCATTCAAAACAAGTGCTTATTTGCAAGATAGGAATACAACTACTTCAGGTTTTTTGTGAGTTTTTGTCATCCCATCAACTCCAAGGGAAAAAAAGCAGAATTATTTGAGATTTAGCACCTGTAGAAACTGCTGCTCTTTGTTCCAAGTGACAAACATCTTCTATTTATGGAGAATTTAAACTGAGTTCCTCACTCCTTAGTAGTAAGCTTCTACCAACAGTAATGCGTAAGACAAAAAAAAAAGAATGTTCCTAGAAGTAAGATTTATACAGTTTACAAGATCTAATTTTTCTATAATAATAGCTATATCGTCGTCAACACTGCTCAAACAAAGCTATAAGAGACATTAGGATAATATTTCAGAGAAAAATAGAGAAGGAAACAACTTACTTTCTTCAAACGCCCAGTTATTTCGCTTTTATCCTGATACCTGAGTTTTCTTTCTCAATCTGTCCATAGCTCATTCTGAGTCTCATTCTTTTCCTTTCTTCCTTCCTAGAACTCATCACAAGAGAATCTGCCTAGTAAACTCTTGTCCCTTCTCCCCACCTTCTGATCTCCCCCACACAATTTCTACATGAAGTCTTCCAGCTTCTCCCTTAATTTTTTCCCTCTGTGAGGTGACTTTCCCAGTTCTTACTCCCTTCTGCTTGCCTTTGTATGAAAATGCAAGTGTGTAAGATTTACAACTCTGCTCAGCGGGCTCTCTTTCCATCTCTTCTTGGGGTTGACTTCTGAGCGAAAAATCCCCCAGCTGAAACAGCAAAGACGGAAGGTTTTGAAGACATATCCAAATCTCCCAGTTCACCCCAAAAAAGCAACAGCTTTCAAACTCGTTACATTATGGTGGGGAAGGAGTTCCACAGCCTGACTCATCTTTCTAAAAGGGCACTTTCAGCAGCCTCCAAGATGTATTAACCAAATGACTGAATTTTAATAAGAACCTTTTCACAGTAGGGAGAGCCTGGATGCACATGGACCTTCTCTCCCAATCCAGCTCAGAATAGCAAGTATCCATTCATAGGCCATCTCCCCACTCCTGGTTATGGGGGATAACAGGTCAAAAACCCCAAAGGTAGAGAAAATAAAACGTTGGAGAAAAGTGGGAGTGGTACGGCCTGGTGGTTAAGAGTAAAGGCCTTGAAATTCCCGTTTTGGCACAGAACAATTGTGTGATCTGGGGCAAATTAATGAACTCCTGTTACCTCATCTGTAAAATGGAGCTATTTATAGTATGCAATATGTCATTTTGCTGTGACAGGATAGTCACAATATAACAAGATAGAACAAAAAACACTTAATACTCTTATGGTACCATGCTTGATAAGTGGTTCCTATCATGACTGTTTTTATTCGCTATAACATCATTGAACCAGGCAGCTTCTCATGATAGCAAAGGAATTTAGGCCAAGAGGTATATTGTCAGGTTTCCCTCCTAGATAACCCAAACTTATACCAGATGAATTAAGTGGAAAAAAAAAGGAAAATAATAAACAAAGGCCCTTTTAAATGTCTTTCCAATATAAATGGTCTAGAATCAGAAAAGAGAAAATCAAAGAAAAAGAACAGACAAAACAGATAAAGCTTGCATCTTTCCCAGATTTCAACATAAACCATCATGGATCAGGAAAAGACTCATCCATTAGTTCTTCAGAGTTCTTTTATCAAGGGAGAAGAATCTCCCCCGGAGAAGAGAGATAATGACTAACCTCAAAATACCAAAAGAAAGTTTAACACTCTGGCCTCTGCATCGAGGTACAAGTCAGGAGCAGGTCAGGAGCAGTGACCAATCTCTGGAGCTACTGGAAAAGGGACTCCCAGGTTGACATGTGTACGCTTTCCAGGGAATGCACTGGAAAGGGGGACAAATTTCACTAACCCCACCAGGCTGGTATTTCCAGTTGCTGATACTCTGACCCTCTGGCCACCAGCTGTCATAAGAGGGATATCTCGCTCTCTGAGATTCAGAGTAACCTCACTGAAAGGTTGCTCACAAGGCATGGGGTTCAGGGCAGACAAAACAAAGTCAGATGTGCAGTAGAATGGGGCCAATTCTGATGCTGAGACCAGAGTTAGGCTGCCTGGCACTTTGCCTGTTAAAAACTTGTTTATTGGGGCCAGAAAGCTCAGCGGCTTCCACATCCTGAAACACAAGATGCCAGCAACTGTCAGATGTTCCTCAAAATAAACTTTCATGTTGATTATTTTTAGATGGGGCTGAAAAGAGACAGTTGGACCTACCTATGGGTTGCTCGTGGCGTTAAGTCACAGATAAATCTTTCTTTACTGTGTACTTCAAAATTTCTTCTGCATGGAAAAGGACACCAGCTATGTGCCTCAGTTACCTAAAAACCAAGCGTCCTCCTCCGTATGGAAATTTAATGATTCTGTAAACTATGACTTTCATTCTTCACCAACAGTAATTTTGAAAGGCTTCAAATATTTGAAATCCCTGTCAGAGGTAAAACACTAATGTAACTGCTTTCTTTCCTCTGTATGAAATAGCTGCTTAAAAATATGAATAGAGTCCAAGCCCATTTCCATCGCAAACAACACGAAACAAGTTCCTTGCTTTTTTGACTCGCCTCATCTAGCAACCAACGTGTGGAGAGTAACAGCAACTAAAACCGAGGACTCTGCTGAATGTTTCTCCTTTTATAACTACTTGAGCGTGGCAGGCTCTTCCTATTAACTACATTACATCATCATTATCAAAGACGAAAGGAAATTAATTTTGTTTTTCAAGGTCTTGGCAATAAGTCGGTTCTTTACTTCATCAGACATCTGCTACGTGTGTCATTTGCAAAGCTGAGTTTTCCTTATGACTTTATTCTCATAACAATTTATCACGCAACCGTGTTTACCAGAGAACTTGTGCCGATGGGTTTTCTCTCTCTGAGCTGAAAGTGTAACATTAGCTTAAAGCCAATATCATAATCTATATTTCACCCTCAGATCGTTTTCTGGGCTTAAAAAAAAAAAAGCCAACAAGCCTGTCAAGAAAAAATAACCACTTACGGTCTCTGGCTGAAATGTATTGCCAGTGCAACTCTACTTTGTTTTAACAGATGGGCCTTTATCAGCAAATTATGTGGGCAGTTCACCAACTTCCCTTAGGAATGGAGGAATGCTTCCATTTACTTGGGCCCTTATCTGTTCACTTAAGGCCACACTTGACCACAAAATTCTAGGGATTTTTTTTTTCATGTATTGATACAAAGAATAAACTACAGAGAATCTTCTGTTCTCTAATAATTAGTCATTCCTGGGCTGATTGATAGGTCCTTGGCCTTATTGCACATCATTGGAAAAAAAAAATTAGGTGGTTCATGTAGTCACAACGGCTTCTCTACTGGGCTCTACTTTTATTCCTTTGCCTCAGTAGTAAGGGTCTCTAAAGAAGCTCTTCACAGCATTTACGTGGATGAATAATCTGCTGAGGTTGGACTCATTCTTCTTTTCCTTCTCCCATCTCTCCTTCGACTGCTGACTAACTCTTAGCAGCCTCAGTTCTGCAGGTAAACACAGGAGCAAATTCATGGAAGGTTGTTGCTTTAGACAAGAGTCAACCACTCTAGAACGGGTGGTGCAGAGAATCTGAAAACGGATTTCAAGGAATATTAGAGAAAACTTTTATTTACCACATGCTTGATATAGGCACCTGGGTTTTCTGTTTATATTGTTTTATTAAGGGGATTGGTGCCCCCCAAAAATGAATGATGGCTCTTATTTTTATTTTACCCAATTAATTTCACCTTTCCTTGTTACAGTATGCCGTAAACATCTCCACAAGAAGCAAATCCCCAGGTCTCGGTTTCTCTAAACCTATTAAATGAAAAGGCTGAACTAGAACCAAAGTTGGAGTGATCACGAGAAACACCTAGTTCAGTGTACAGATTCCAGAGTTCTACTCCTGGCAGAACTGATTCAGTAATGTTGAAACAGGAACCGGGAATATTCCATTTCCAACTTCCCCCGGGGGAGTCTAATGCAGATGGTCCATGGACCACGCTCTGAGAATACTGGTCTGATGAACTCCAAGGTGTTCCTATTCCAATTTTTCTTCCAATAGTCTGGGACTCTAAAAATGTTAATGAGATGTTAGCTGATTATCTGGGCAAATCTTACATTTACTGACTTATTTCCATCCAGTGCGGCCTCATCAGCATCTCCACTCCCTGTGTCTATTTTGTGAACCAGCAAGCCCAGCTCCGGTGGGGACGAGGCTGAGCAGGATGTGGGTGGCAGTTTTGCCCTCCAAAGATTGAGCACATCACTCCAGCCCAGCCTAGCCCAGCCCATAGGCTCCTACCAGCCTCAAAGACAGGGGGTTCTTTAAATGTTACATCCCTTTTGTGTTCAAAGTGAGTTCTCCAAACAGCAGACACTTGCATTTTCAAAGTTAAGTGCAGAAACCATTCATTTTAAAGGCAAGTAGTGACTTTGGGATCACCCATGATTTTTTATGTATTATACGACAAGTCTCCTCCATTAGCACAATGAGAGAATGTTGTAGAGATGCAGTTAGAAAACAGATTATGACCCACATGACAAATGAACCACAACTGAGCATGGAACTTTTCAAAACCACTCATCCTAACCTCAAGTTTCATAAATGAAAACCAGAGAAAGTACGTGGCTGGTATGACCCAGAGGCCCAGTGCTCATGTGTGCTGATGGAATTTACAGGGTGCTGTGTGGAGAAGAGTCTGGCTCATGAGCATATTGAAGTCACAGACCAAGGCTTGATCACAACTCCTTTACTAACTGCTTGTGTGACCTTGGCCAAACTACTTCACTTCTCTGAGCCTCGGTTTCCTTATATATAAAATGGGGCTCATAGTTACTCAACAAATATTTACTGAGTGCCTAGAGTGGACCAGTAACTATATAATAAGTGCAAGCAGTGGGCAAAACAGGCAAAAATCCCAGGCCTTGGGAGGAACACAGAGAGGAGACAAAGAAATAGAAACTATAGTGTCAGGTAGTAGTAAATTAATATACACTATGATGAAAAATAAAGCAGGGTGAGGAGTTAGAATAATAGATTGCTATTTCAGATCATGTGGTCAGGAAAGGTCTCTCTGAGGAGGGGACATGTCAACAGAGACCAGATTAAAATGAGGAAGGAGCCTTACAACATCTGGACAAAAGCCACCCAGGCAGAAGCAAAGTGTAGGTGCAAAGACCCTGAGGCAGGAGCATTTGAGGAATGGTCAAGTGACAGCAAGGAGGCAAGTGTGGGTTAAGAAAAGTGAGGAAGAAAGTGGTAAGAAATGAGGTCAAAGAGGTAGCCAGATCATAAAGGGCCTGAAAGTGAGCAGTTTGGGTCTCATTCTATATTGATAAGAAGCCATTAGAAGTTCTGAGCAGCATAGACTGATGCACTTTCAAGCTGCTGTTTGAAGATGAGACTGGGGGTGGTGAGGGTGGGAGAGGAGTGCATTAATCAGAATAGGCTAAGTCATCCTTCACTGTTGCAAGTTGACATAATCATTTCCCCAGGAATTAAGTTCCTTGGCCTCAGTTTCTCTACACCTATAAAATGAGATGTTAATAAACAACCACAAAATTCTAGTGGTTTATAAAACAAGGGTTACTTCTCACTTGTACTTCATGGCCACTGCAAATAAGCCCTGGGTCTGCTCCACCTCTCCTCATTCTGGGAGCCAGGGATGGAGAAACCTCCATTCAAATCACCATGACAGAGGGAACGGGGAGCACGGTGACTCATGCATGGGCTCTGAAACATCAACCTGGAAGTGACATGCGTTACTTCCACTCATATTTCATTGGCCAACGCAGATCGTTGGACCATATCTAACTTCAAAGGCAGTGGGAAAGTACAATCCTACCATGTGCCTGCAAGATGGGATATTGGGTGAACAGCGCTAACGAATACCACAGAGACCAGAGGGAAGCAGAGAGACCAATTAAGAGGCTCTTACGGTAATCCAGGCAAGAGATGAGAGCAGCTTAGACCAGGCAGTCACAGGAGAGGTGTTAGGAAACAGATGCAGAAGATATTCTGAAGGCAGAGACAACAAGATTTCCTGATGGATTAGATGTGGAATAATCATAACCACCTCACCATGGATTTATGTGGGTGCAGATTAAATAAGATGATGTATATGAACTTCTTTCATGCTGCCAGACATACCATAAGCCTCAACAATGGTGATTGTTACTGTTGTAGTTCTAGATTGAAGAGGTGCTGATGATCACAGAGCAGAACAGTTTAATTTTTGACCATCTGATTTTCCAAGACATACGGTTGCTTTACTCTTACACCACTGTTCACACACACATACACACACACACATTGCTGAGAATAATCATAGTAGTTACTATCAATTTGACTTTAAATGGTCTTCACCTCTTAGGAAACTTTCTAATAATAAATTAATTTTCCCAGTAACTTCAAAGAAGCTTTCATTCCTGTAGACACATGTTTGGAACCCAGAAAGTAGCCTGCATAAAAGCCAGGAAGCCCCCAGTCTTTCTGCTCAGATGTTGTAGATTAACAGTCATTTGATTTGGGAATGTGAAATGAACTGATAAGAAAAGCTGTACGTACCAATGACATTCAGGAATGAAAACTGACAGATCACCTGCTTTAGAAGATTTGATTCTTCAGATTTTAAGGGGGTGTGGGGGAAGACCTTTAGTGACATTTGCTCTCTTATGGTTTACATTAAACAATTTAATATATAACATGAGGGAGAGAACATGATATAAACAATATATCCAGGAGGAAAAATAAATGACCTCAGTCCCAAGAGGCACTGTTATGCACTGATACTATTCATGTACATTATAAGGAATGATGTATCAGTTTTACTTCTAATCAGTATCTAAATATATCAGGGTCTGTTCCTGGAGTGCATTACACTATCTCACAATGCATACTCACATTTTACATTAATGTGGAAAGTATCCATCCGTTATCAGGCAGAACTTAATTCTATATTGAAAAATGAGGTGTCTGCTTGGTATACTTCTATTTTAAGGTTTAACATAATTGAGCAACCAAATCTAAAATAGAACTTTGTAGCTAAACTATGCTGTTTTTTATGGCATGGATGTTGAAAGATAAAGTTTTGATGGGTGTCTGACTCAGAGACATCACCGTTGGGTGCCTCTGGTTTCCAGCCCTGTTCTGGAAGCATCTAACCCAATGGTGTTGTGAAATTAAATATTATAAAAATATTCTTAAAACAAATTTTTAAATAAACATATAATACATGTGGCTATTCTTGAGTTAATTATCCCCATAAACAAGCAAAATATCCCAGAAATGTCACAATTTCGGCTTCTAAATCATGTATTTTAAACTGCTTCCCACCTATTCATGTGTCTGGATTTGGGGTTCAGAAAATATGTTCTCTAGGAGCATGTGGGCAGCTCAGTCGATTAAGCGTCTATCTTTGGCTCGGTTATGATCCCAGGGTCCTGGATCGAGCCCCACATTGGGCTCCTTGCTCAGCAGGTGAGTCTGCATCTTCTCCTCCCTGTGCCCCTCCCTTCCACTTGTGCTCTCTCGCAAGAGCTCTCTCTCAAATAAATAAAAAAAATATTTAAAAAAAAAAGCAAGCAAGAAAGAAACTATGTTCTCTTTAGACACCAGTAGGATAAAAAGGGCTGGCTGTTGCCACATCAAACAAACGCAATTTAAGTATTGCAACACACCAATTGATGGGTTCCACAGGATAACAAATACAAGCAGGATCAGTTAGCCAGGCCACATGCCCAGGCCACTGTGGATGTTCCATAAAGTGAATCTGATGGATTTACTGAGCATCTTCTATGTGCCCAGGACAGCATTAGGTACCATGTGAAATCTGCATGACTGTCTGTGCTTTCAAACTCCTCCAAACAATTGAGGATGCAGTTGGCCCCTGCTCGGTACAAGTGTTGGAAATGTAACTTGATCTAGCTCAACCCCAACACAGAAAAAGTGGAGGGTGGTGGGAACTCACTGGCTCACCTGACTAAACTGTGGGGCAAGTGTGTATCTAGCCTTAGGGACAGAAGGATGAAATGTTTAAGTGCTTTGCTTTTTATATCTCGCTCATGTCTTTCTCTCTGTGAGTAGGCATCAATCATTCCCTCAGACCCAGTTTTCCAGAAAACACCCTGGCACCTCCAGATTCACATCTTAACCCCTTGGACACCAGAAAGAAAAAAACTCTTTTCCAGTGGTTCTAGAAGTGGTATAAATTTTCCTGGTGGGAATACTGTCACCTGGCCCCATTTCCAGCTACCCCCCTGAGGTCACTCCACCCTGAGGCCTGGGAAGAGATGGCCACAAAAGACTGTCCTGAGCCTGGCGGAGCAGGTGCAAGCAGGTGCCTCCGTACATCACTGACTACATTATATTGCATACCCCTCTCTATGTACCTACAAAAGACTGAATGATACCTAGTCCCTGATTTCAAAGACTATTTCAGAGGAAACAGAAAAGGAAATAAATGATTTTAACATAGGGCAGTAATTGCTATAATACAGGCACACCCAAGATGCAGAGATGGCCCAAAGGTGGGGGTGACCCCCTCAGCCTCGGCTGTAGTTGGACCCGCAGAGGAGGCTCTGCAGAAAAGATGCCTTTATAGTTGAGAACATGTTCACCGGATTTGTAAGTGTGGTGGGGGAAGGGCATGCAAAGGAAACCCATGCACAAAGACCCACAGTAATGCAACAGAAAGTGGGGGTGAAGGGGCTGAGAGAATGGCTGGAAAGTACAAGAAGCTGAGAGACACCTAAGAAGCCAGGGGGTGAGGGCAAAGGAAATCTGGGACAAGTCATGAGGACTTTGGACACCTTCTAAGGAATTTGGATTTTTATTCTATCATCCAGTGATTTTCAACCTGTTTTAGTAGGGGGAACCATTTTACTGTGAAATGTTAAGTATGATCTCAACTTACATAACAAATTAACTTCTTATGTTGCTTATGTTGTTAGTGCATACTCATTGTATGAAAAATAAAGGGACTGGTCCATTTGATGAGAACATGAGTTTGTGAACTGGTCAAAATTTGGTAAATAGTAGATTTGAGAGAATTCATATTGCTTGTTCCTAAATGATTTTTTTTCTGAAATAATGTCAAACTTAAAGTTGCATACATAGTGAGGCACCTGGGTAGCTCCCACTCTTGATTTCCACTCAGGTCAGATCTCAGGGTCGTGGGATTGAGCCCCACATCGGGCTCTACGTTCAGTGCAGAGTCCGCTTGTCCCACTTTCCTCTGCTCCTCTCTCCTCCCCGCCCCCGTTTGTGTGCTCTCTCTAAGATAAATAAATAAATAAAATCTTAAAAAAAGTTACACACATAGTTGCACACAAAGCATACCCATATATACTCTACCCAGATTCCCATATTGTTAATACTTTGCCCTGTTTGCTTTATCATTTATTTTCTTGCTCTTGTTCTTTTAAAATATATATATGTATATATATACACATACACATAGGTATTGTGTATACTTGTTTTTCTGAACCATTTGAGAGTAAGTTACATACATCATGGCTATTTAACACTAAATATCTCAATGTATACTTCCTAAGTGGAAATATTCCTTCCACAGTATAGTTATCAGTTCAAGTAAACTGAACGTTTATGCAAAACTTCACCCTTCCAGCCTAATTCCAGTTTTGTCAATTATCCCCAAACTGTCATTTATCACATTTCCCCCCCTCCAGTAGAGGACCCAGTCTCAGACCACACACTCTATGTAGTCATGATGTCTCTCTAGTCACCTTTAATCTGGACCATTTCTTCGACCTTTCTTTGTCTTTCATAACATTGATATTTTTGAACAATGCTCTCCTCCCCACTTTTCATTTAATAGAATGTTGCTCATTTGGGGTTGTCTGATGTTCCCTATTGATTAGATTTAGATACATTCTCAGGAGGGATGATACATGAGTGTTCCTCCTTTATGATATTAATTTTGATCTCCAGTCAGTGTTTTCAATTTCTCCATTCTATGTATAGTTACTATTTTTTACTTTGCTGTTAATAAGCAATTTGAGGGGAGACATTTTAAGATCACATAAATATACTGTTCCTAATCGAAGTTTCTCTCCTAGATTTGGCATCTAATGATGATTTTTACCTGAAGCAATTTTACTATGATGGTTGCAAAATGGTCTTTCCAACTTTAGCACCCCTTCCACATTTACCAGAAGGTACTCGGCATTCCATTATAAGTTTATAAGTAAGAGCCCTCCCTTCTCCTCCACTGATTTCTTTATTCATTTCTGTATGATCAGTATGGACTCATGGATTCCTTTTTCTTCAGTTCTTATAATTCATTGCTGTCTTTAATTTTAGTGTTCAAATTACCTTTGATTTGACCACTGGGAATCCCTTCTAACTGGCTCCTGGGTCCTAGTAATATATCCCATTGGTTATTTGTTGCTGGTTTCTTTTTTTGCACTTTCTCACTTTCTAGCAAAACAAGATATTCCAGGTTTATCTTGTACCTACCCTGCTTCAGCCCTGGAATCATCCATTTCTCCAAGGAGCCCTAGTTCTCTGTATGGGGGAATGGCATTAGGCAACAAGATCTGAGCACCAAATGTATTCATTGCTACTGAGATGTCACTGCTTCTTGGCCCTTTTTAGTGGACAAAGCTGGGAAATATACATAGCTATGTATCCATACACAACACACACACACACACAATTCTGAGTCCACACCAGTGCCTCTAATTCCAATCCATTCCCCTGGGTTCTTTCTTGACTTCCCTATTCCACATTTGGACCTCTTATTCCACAGTGACATGAACTCCCAACAACATGAACTAATTTACTCATTGCCCAATCCTACAATACATCTAAAAGAGCTTCAGAAGGGCTTCTCCCAAAAGCAAACCTACAGTGAAAAGTTCAGGACTTTTTGCTCTTCTCCCCATCTCCCAAGCCTGCCCAAGACTGTGTGTATATAGTCATACTGTGTTCACAAATTACTTCAGTCAGTTATTTTTCCCCTTCACTACAGTAATGTTATTCATACGAAATATAGCTACATTCATTTGCTTTAGTTTTCTTCCAGATTTAGGATCCTTTTTTTACCTTCCATCATTGTTGATTTTATTTCATTGTTTGAATATGTAGAAAATGCTTTCAAAAGTCAAAACTGCATAAATAGGCACACTCAGAGAAGCTTACACTGTCTTATTCCTGTTTTTAAATAAGTAGCATGCTCCTTCTATCATGACATCATCAAATGAGGGAGGAGGAAAAAGAGAAGGATCGTGCGATGGTCCAATGGCAACAGGGAGCAGAGAGGAGGAGGAGGGTGTCACATAGCTAGAAGCTGGCTCTAGACCAAGCTCTGTCAGCAACACGGGGGCATATAAGGAGGCAGAGAGGGTTGAAGACCAGTCTCTGTTGTCAGGCTAGAGTGCCCAGTGGGATGGAGGTACACCTCTGCAGAACACAGCTCAGAGGAGAAGAAACCGGTTTGGGTAGAAAGACAATGAATTCTGTTCTTGATATGTACTATATTCTGGCCCAGACTACCTTCTGGAAAGCCAGAAGAAGCAGGAATGAATGGGAGGGGAAAAGGAAAATAACAGCAGCAGGAAATGTGGCAAGGGCCAATGAAAGCTGCACAGCAGATGAACACTTGGCATTCGCCCTTAAAACTAACTTGAAATTGCCTCTCTTTATTGACTGGCCCATTACCATCCCCACAAACACCCCCCCCCCCAAAGCCTGTGGCCCTTTCTCTCCATTGGCCCCTACGTAAGTCCTTTGCAGGAACACGTGGGTTAGGAATCACATAGATTTTACCTCAAATTCTAGCTCCACCACTTCCCAGCTGGGTGA
Organism: Callorhinus ursinus; assembly: GCF_003265705.2. Classification (NCBI taxonomy): domain Eukaryota; kingdom Metazoa; phylum Chordata; class Mammalia; order Carnivora; family Otariidae; genus Callorhinus; species Callorhinus ursinus. Next base: position 29,035,814 of record NW_027397070.1, read on the forward strand.
CCTTGTACAAGCCAGCTCATCTTTCTAAGCCTCAGTTCCTCTTCTATAAAATGGTGAGACTGACACATCACCTACCGTGCAGTCACTGTGGGCATTATAGGACAATATAAGGCAAGTGCCCAGCACAATACCTGACTCAGAGAAAGCATTTTTCTTTTTCCGTTCACCTCAGGTAATCACAATTCCCTCTCCCTCACGCTTTTAAAATAAGCTATACCATATTCTACTGCAGTGGCTCTCTCTCAACCTTGGCCACACATGAAAATCACCTGGGGAGCTTTTAAAAAATACCAAGACTTGGACTTAATCGGTCTGGGGTGGAACACAGCATTGGTGTTTTTTTTTTTTTTTTTTTAAAGTTCCAAGGTGATTGTAAGCAGAGTTCAGCACCGCTGCTTTCTTCACATACTAAATCTGAAGAAGGGCTCTCCTAGGTTGTACTCCCTCTTGACCCTTCTGACAGCACTTCAGAGGAGAAATAGATTGCCTAAATTGTTCTCTTTTTATCCCAAACAGCCAAAGCATATAGCAATATGTTATTCTCCAGGAACCTCTTTTCTGAGAAACATAAATACCACCTTCCCCACAGGAAGAAAGGAATGTTCCTCCCCACCCAAAAGAAACCTGCTCCTTTCTCACCCACCGAGGCGGGCTAGAAAGCAAAACACAATTGGAGCTTGGTCAGCGCAAACTCAGCCCCGAGGAGAGCAGCCAATGGGAGCACGTGTTTCTGTGGGCACAATCCAAATGGTCCCCACAGGCCTAAAGACCAAAGGCTAGGGGACTCCCCGAGGGCTTCGCTGTTTCCGCTCATTGGACAAGTCATATTTAAGGGGTGTTGGCGCCCTCTCAGGAACTACGTGAACCGCGGCTCTGCACCCACATCACCCACGTGCACCAAACCTGTGCGCGCAGGTGCTGAAAGTCAACTCAATTGATTCGAGATTACCATTAAAACTCTAATCTGCCGGGGAAAGGGAACAAGTAACCATAAACAAAGGCAGAATATTAATGAGTGACTGAAGCCCATGGGGATAGGGTGGGTGAATAGCTTAGAGGAGGCTGGTCAAAGCCATTGCCTACCACTAGCTGCTTCCTTCAAAAAAAGGAAAAATTATTCTGAGAACAGGAAGTAACTTGATGGTCAATTTATTTTTTATTTTGCAAAACTTTATCTAATCTGTTTCATTTCTATTGTTTACCGGATTAGGAATGTTTAAAAAAAAAACTTTTTAAAATTTTTATTTATTTTTGAGAGAGAGAGAATGAGCAGGAACCCCCTGTGGGACTAGATCTCAGGACCTGAGCTGAAGGCAGATGCTTAACTGACTGAGCCACCCAGTTTAGGAATATTTTATAAGGGTGTTCCAGGATACCTTCCCTGGGAACTTAAATCCCAAAACTCCATAGTAATGAGGCTTGCTGCCTTGGTTCACCCAACTGCCCTCAGAGACCTGGAAGTCTGCAGATCTTTCATATAAAATGGGCTGCTGCATCTCAAAAGGTGTTGGGCAGAGCACCTAAAAGGGCAGTGGTTAGAATGTAGGTACCAATGCTGTACTTGGTTTTGAGCGATATATTTTTAAAGCACTGATGGGGGGTGCCTAGGTGGCTCAGTCATTAAGCGTCTGCCTTCGGCTCAGGTCATGATCCCAGGGTCCTGGGATCGGGCCCCGCATCGGGCTCCCTGCTCAGCGGGAAGCCTGCTTCTCCCTCTCCCACTCTTCCTGCTTGTGTTCCCTCTCTCTCTGTGTCTCTCTCTGTCAAATAAATAAATAAAATCTTTAAAAAATAAAAAATAAAAAAATAAAACATTGATGGGATTTTGAGCCTGGGCAGCCCAGTCTCAGAATGTCTGGTCATTCTTGATATGCCAGGCAGCCCAAACCAAATGTATTTCCACAAAAAGGGAGGCCTGATGGTCAGATGCCTAGCACAGATGGAGCTTTGGGACATCTACCAAGTCTGAGCCATGATTTCTGCACCTGTACAACCTCCCACAGCCATGGATCCAGAGTCCTGGGTGGTCCAAAAGTGGTTAGTTCAAGTCCACTACCTCAACCCCTCCCTTCACTCCTCATCTCTTTTTTCTAAACCTTGCTTTCGAGTGGTAAGAGACTGAAATCTTTGGCTAAAGAATCATCTCTATTATTCCTATCAGGTGTCAGAAAGACACCAGGGCTCTAGATGGAGAATGAGAAAGCAAGAAATAAATAAATATAAAGGAAAATAGGAGACTAAGGATTTGGCCATCAACATGAACAAGAAATTAAAACCCTTCTGCAAACCTACCTTATTTACCACTAGTCTATAATTTGCTTTAAGATACTTCCACATGTGCAGAGGGACATTGTGTATGACTTGGTTTAAGCTTTAAGTCTGGGGCTTGAGCTGCCCAGGTTCAAGAAATCATTCTACTCAAGAATACACAGACCTGCAGCACCTGGGTGGCTTAGTCGGTTAACAACCGACTCTTGATTTTGGCTCAGGTCATGATCTCAGGGTCATGAGATCAAGCCCCACATCAGGCTCTGTGCTCAGTGGGGAGTCTGCAGTAGGAGTCTGTTTCTCTCCCTCTCCCTCTCCCCCTCCCCCCGCTCACATGCTCTCTCTCTCTTAAATAAATAAACCTAAAAAATAGAATGCACAGACCTGCGGTGGTTGGCTAGAGTTCTCTTCAGGAAACCCATACTCTGAATGGAGCTACTACAAATGCTCCTTATTGAACTCAAGGCTCACAAGTTTAACATATTCAGTGTTAGAAATGGGTAATTGTTTTTAAACAAAAGTAGTGGTCTTTTTACGAGGATCATGACTGATAGAAATAGGCTTTTATTGGTGAAAGTAGAATTATTCAGTATGCGTGTATTGATGACAAATGTTATAGACCCTCCCCGCCCTTGCATGAATTAGGTATAAGATTCCAGATCTACCCAATACCCATTGGGAGAAGATTACCCAAGACTGTGACTATCAGGAGGTGGGCATCATTTAGGGCCATTTCAAAGGCTGGCTGCCTTCTGTTATCCTGAAGGGTTTTGGATTCTTGATGCCAGTTATGAGGGTAAAGAAATCCTTCCTCTAGAATCTTGCCAATGCCTCAAGTAACCTTTCCTGTAAGATAGTGGGCAGAGCATCCTCCATAGAACGTCACTAAATCCTGAGCTCCTTTGTCAGTTCCCCTTTCTCCAGAATGTTCCTCCCTTCTCTTCCAATATAAATGAGCCAAGCCTGTGTCCTGAATCCCAGTATCAAGTATATTTGGCAAGCGCATTTGACCTGAGGTATTCGTTTTAATGAGGCTTACAACATTATCTTTCAGAGGAAACACATTTAGATTTTAACTGAAGCCTCTGGTGGTAGCACCTCCCTAGTAAGCTCTTTGGAAGATACTATGGAATGCAGAACTTTAATGCTAAAAGGGACCTTAGAGATCAGAAAGTCTAATATCCTTGCCCTGCCGCAGAGAAGAAAACAAAGGCCCAAGGGGGACACATGACCGCAGACCTTCGCAAGTTCACATGTCCAGATCTGCAAGGATCTTTACAATCAATCAATCTTGTTTTCTCATTCTCTCTCTCAAATGAAAAAAGGGAAGCCTTTTTGTCACCCCCCCCCAAATGGATCTAGGGGTGGCAGTGTTAATAGCAGAAGGAGGAGAAGGGTTATTGGTAGCAAACCCAGGGCTAATGTTAACTGTACGTTTGTTAGTCTTTCAACACCCTGGGTCTTCTGGCATTTTCTGGCATTTCCAAAGCCTACACTATCCAGCTCTTCTCTACTCTCCTCCCCAACCACTGCATCTGCCCTCTCCTATCATGTTGATTGCCCTAGCCCTTGGCAGGTGGAGAGGCCACCGTGCTTACCCTACTGATGGCTGTCCCCCAAGGATAATGTCCAGGGCCAAGAGAGACCTGAGCACCGAAAGCTGGGGTATCTAGTCTTCCAGGATGGGCTCCATGAGACCCTCTGAACCAGACTGCCCTTGGAAGACAGGCTTTACCCCTGGACTTCATCTCTGCGCAAATGCATCATTATTTGACATTTGGCAAAACACAGATATTCCTGCTACACAAGCTGGTTAAGCAACTTCATCATTAAAAAAGAAGCAAATCTCTGAGAGATCCCAATAGAATGTTAGCTCACCACCATTTCACGTGGTGTAAAGAACCCAGTTCTGGGGTTGCGCTCTGAAAACCAAGACTTCTTGGTCTGTACCACCAGAACCAAGAGAAGGGCAGCTATCTTTTTTTTTTTTCAGATTTATTTATTTATTTGAGAGAGAGAGCGTGGGGGGAGGAGAGAGGGAAATAATCTCAAGCAGACTCCCCACTGAGCACAGAGCCCAACATGGGGCTTGATCTCACAACCCTGAGATCTGACCTGAGCTGAAATCCAGAGTAGGTCACATAACCGACTGAGCCACCTAGGCACCCCAAGGGCAGCTATCTTTAAAGACAAAGGAATAATATCTTTGGAAACTGGATTTCAAAAGGCACACATTTCTTGATATTGTGCTGTTTGTTGGATTTGAGCTGCAGAGTATGATGTTCTTTGAACCTTTGAAAAGGAAGCAAAATCCAGGCTTTGTGGGCAGGACTGGATCTATGTGTGATGCATATTTGCACGTTCACCACCCACAATCTTCTAATGGAAAATGACCTTAAACAGGCCTTTTCTGTGGCTTAATTAAACCAGTTCTCGAACACTTGACACCTTTGGCTTCCTAACAGGTTTGACTAGAGGGCGCATCAGACTGAAAGAGATTACACCTGGGCTGCAGTGAGGGCAACTTGAATTGCTGCCACCTCCCATGTGCCCCACTTGGCAAATCTGTGTTCAGGCCCCGTCACACTTCCTGAAAGATGTCTGGCAGACCTGAGAGGCAGTCCACGTGCACCAGTTCATGGTACCTTTTAATTTCCCTTCTTGTACCCCAACAAGATGAGGCATTTCCTGCCTTGCCACAAGCCATGCCCCAAGGTCAAACATCTCCCACTCACATTTTACTCATCAAAGACCAAGAGAAAATGATCGGGTAGCATTTACAGAGATGACATCAAAGATCCAGCTGAACTGGGCCTAATGAAGGGCTCCGGGGGCTGTGGAACAGAGGAAGAGCTCCTTACAGGGAGGTTACCCTAAGTGTGGGCTGTTCTCTACCACCAAGGAAGAGTACCTTGGATTTGTACATGCCGACTGAAGCCAGATGGTGCACAGGTTCCCCTCCTAAATGTCTGACACAGTGGTTTCGAGAATGAAAATCTCTGATAATAGAAATTTCCCCAGGCACTCTTACTTAATGCCCTACCACTGTTACTTAATAGCTTACCTGTCCCACAGAAGAGCCAAGACCCATTCTTCATTTATTCAACAAATATTCTTTGAGTGCCTACTCTGTGCCAGACATAAGAAAATGCTGAGTATTACTTTATTATTTTACCGGTAGAAAAACCACAGTGTAGATTTCCAGTCCAGGCAGCAATCTATGATGATAACAGTGCAGAGATAGTAACACATTCTTCTTTCTTCTAAACTTTTCGTTGAAACTCAATATACAGATATTGAGGCAAAAAATTTTTAAGTATGCAGCTCGATGACTTTTCACAAACTTAACAATCCCATACAACCGACCCTCGAATCAAGAAAGAGCCCACATCACCACAGCACCCCAGAAACTTACTTTGCATGTCCTTCCAGTTACTGCCCCTTCACCAAAGGTAGCCACTCTCCTGACTTCTAACATCATAGATAAGTTTTGCCTGTTTTTGAACATTATGCATAAACAGAATTAGTGTATATACTCCTTTATATCTGGCTCCCTGCAGTAATAGTTTTTTTGTGGGAGTCCACCATGTTTTTTCATGTAGTTATGGTTTGTTCATGCCTGTTGCTGTATATCCCATTGTGTGATTATACCACCATGTATTTATCCATCCTACTGTTGATGAGCATTTGAGTAGTGTCCAACTGGGGTCTATTATATACAATGCTGCTATTCTTGAATATACAGAATGTACAGACATTCTTTTATGTGTCTTCTAGTAAACATGTATATGCATTTCCCTTGGCTATATACCTAGGAGAGACGATATATTCTTACATAATTAAGATCTAAAAGACTTTGAGAAGTGCATTATAAATCTGATTTTTGCTGCTCGTGGCCCATCCAATCAATTTTTTGATGCAACCAATTTCTTCTCATAGCTTCCTTTCTAATTTGGTGTCATGATCTGGTTCTAGTACCTGGAGCAAGTTGGGGTGGTGACTTCTGTCCTGGCAGGGAGAACTCACTCAAGACTCAGGCCATGGCCAAGGTTGCTGAGCTGTTCAGCAGGAGGCAGTGTGGGAGGTAACCACAACATGCCCTGGGGCAAGGCTGATAGGTCTGCACCAAAAACCAAGAAGCCATTCTATAGGGGCTTCTGAAATCACTGCCACTAGACTCCAGGCTCTGACTCCAGGGCTGACCACTCCCTCTGATTTCAGACTTTCTGCCAACTCTGAATGTCTGACTTTCTCTGGAAAGACTGCCAGTGTTTTGTCATGGGCCGCAGAGACCAACCACTGGCATCCTAAGCATACCATTGCTGCTTGGATGGCAGGATTCACCTGATGCTAAAGAGCCCAACACTGACCCAGCACATTCCAAAGGGTGAGGGAGATTCGGTCACTCCACCAGTTCTCAGGCTGGGTCCCCGCCCACCCCACCCCCAGCAATACCCACTAAGGTTGGGGGCCTCCTGCACAGAACTGGACAGAACTTCTAATAATTGAGTTCTCCCAAAGTTGTAGCCTCTGGACAGATTTTTCCATTTATATCGTCTTATAAAATAGTCACATCCAGTCCCTCCATCTCAGTGTGGTAGGTACAACTCTATTTTACAGATGAGGGGATTGGAGGTTGCTAGAGGTTATACACTTACCCACTGTCATAAAGCTAACACATGGTAGGGCAAGAATTTCAACCAAGATCCAAAACTAGCTGTTTTCCAGTACAAATGGAGTCTCAAACATTTTAATATTAGCCTAAATAAAAGATAGTCAGGAAATCAGCAGTAGCTAATGGAAAGGATATGGAAGGAAAAATTGAGAGATCTGGGGATAACCTTCCATTCCAGTTTACCACCACTACTTGAGTGACCAGAGAAAGTCACTTAAACTCTCAGAGTAATAGTGTCTTTAACTGAAAATTAAAGGGTTGTACATTACCTACAGACCATCCCTCCATGAAGGCAGGGACAATGTCTTTTCCTCCTGAACATAGCGTTCCCAGCACCTGCCATAGTGTCTGGCCCATAGTAAGCACTTAATAAGTGTTGAATGAATGAATGAATGAATGGGAATACGTATCAGAATCTCTTGCCGGCTTTTTCAAATATACATACCAATGCCTCACCCCATAAGCCCTGGTAGGTGAAGCCCAATCATGTAAATTTTTTTAAGAGTTTATTTGTTTGAGAGAAAGAGAGCATGAGCAGGGGCCAGAGGCAGAGAAAGAGGGAGAAGCAGACCCCCTGCTGAGCCGGGTCCCTGACGCAGGGCTTGATCCCAGGACCCTGGGATCATGACCTGAGCCGAAGGCAGATGCTTAACTGACTGAGCCACCTAGACATCCCCCAATCATGTAAATTTTAAAAAAGAAAAAGAAAACCTCTCCAGGCAGTTCTGATTCAGATCCATAGTATGAAGTCACTTACAGCTCTAAAATTCTATTATTTTTCCTTTCATTACTATATTCTTCTCCAGGTTGCTTTTAAGAGTATATTACTGTCCTTGAATTACACCAGCTGGATTAAGACCATCATATCTATAAAAATATCCAAATAAATTAGAAAAAAATAATTTATTTTGATAGAATGCCTATGTGCTGGCTCACAAGTACTTCCCCTTTTTCTCTTGTCTTCATAGAAAGTTCACTTGGAAAGAGTCACTGCAAAATTTGTCATAATTCAGCACTCAGTTGTTTCACATTAAAAAAAAAAAGAGGGAAAAGAAGAAAAACTAAATCAAATCAAACTTGCAAATAAGTCAAATGACCTGGTAGCCTACAAATAAATATTGCTGGCCTGTTTTTGTCTCAGCTGGGAAAAAGCTAGCTAATACTGGTTTTCTTTAGTATTTTCCCAGTAGAGGCATTACCCAACCCAAGTAGTGTTTGCCAGGCTGCAATGAAGCCATATTTCATTAAATATTGACTTATTTAAGCATCTGCTGAAGGTTTTTTCCAGAGCTGGAGCTTAAGGCACTTCCCTCTTCGACTTACCTGAGGAACACTGGCCACCCCTACTACAGTGGGGGTCTGTGATCATACAGCCTTGCTGTCTATCTTACATTCAGTTGACCTAATCCAGAAGTCAAGGCAAACAGCAAGCTACTCAATTTTCTCCCTCGCCCCCTCCAGTCCCTGGGTCCTCTGTGGCTTTTCCACTTGGGTGTTATTAAAAAAGTGAAGAAGGCAAGAAAGAGAGAGTGTTTGCTGGCTCCTTTGCCAACCAGGCCCTTCCTTCCAAGGCCGCATGGCTCTAGTTTCTTTGTTTCCTCTTATGTTTAATTTTCTTTGGCCCAGACTTTCCTCATTGGTTTTCTTTTCGCATTTTATCACCATAAATTAATTAAAATGTTTCTGGCACTGAGTTCACATCTGATCATCTTGGCAGGATCCCCTTACACAGATGGCGAGGAGATAGAGAGCGATCCAAGCGTCCAAGAACAAGAATGGCCCACATAGGGAGCTGGGCTGAGAGAATGCAAGAGGACAGGAGAGGCCAATTAAAAACAAATAACCGCCAGGCTGAATCAGAAAGTTGGGTTGGGGAGTGAGGAACGTGCGGGAGTGGACGATGACTTCTGGGGACTCCTTGTATTCTTCCACCCCTCCCCCAAGTCCCCCAAAAGACAGCTTGTTACCAATTAGCAGGAGAACCAGAAGCAATTGTTCTACCTCTCCTTCCTCATCACCCTGCAAGTTTGGGTGGCTCAAATGGGCTACACAGCTGCTGGGAGATGGGGGGAGGGAGCACTTCAGAAGTTAAAGGTGGCTAGAGGGGACAGGAAGAAGCAAAGATCAACCTTGACTGAGAACCTAGTATGGGTCAGACACTATGCTACACCCTGGGAACATACGAAAGAGCAAGACATACATGGTCCTTCTCCTCACGGTATGCATAATCCAGTAGGGAAGACAAACATTAAGTACCAAATATATGTGGAGGGGAAAGAAAGATACCCTAGACTCAGAACTTGAAATACATTTTTGGCATTGCTCAGAAGTACGTCGCAGGGATAGACACAAGGGCCAACTACCCAGGGACCTGGCCCACCACTCCCAGTGCCTGGCCGCACTGAAATTACTCCAGAGGGACCTAAGCACCTCCAGAGGAAGGCCTTGGGGTCATGACACTCAGGTGGGAAAGAAGACACCTTGTGATACTCAGCAAGGGAAGGGAGGCAGACTTACAGTCATGTGTAAACTTCCAGAAGGCTATTTGAAAGGAGAGTCAAAACCCTGTCGAGACTTTAACCTTTCTTTCTCTAAAACTACGAACACATAATGCTGTCTTAGTATGGAGGGACCCCTCTCTTTGTCAAAACTAATGAACAAAGTAATTCATTTGTGACAAGTGCCTCCAGCAAAATAAACAGGATGCTGTGCTGAAAAATAATAGAGGCTGTGACCACATAAGGTAGGGCAATCCAGACAGACCTCCCTGAGTGGGGACATTTAAACCGAAAGACTGGAAGGATCCCAGGGACCTCAAATTAAAAATGTAGCATCAAAACTAATACAATTCAACCAGCTAAAATTAGGCACAGACCATGGTGCACCAAAGACCCACTCTGGGCATCCGGGGAGAATAAACAACAGCTCTGAGTCTCAGAGCTAAAGTCTCTTCTAGAACAGCCCAGGTTTGGAAGCCTGAGATCTGGTCATTGTTTCTGGCAGATCTGCCCTGACAGCAGCTTCACTGAAAATCAGTTAGGTCTGTTGTCTCCTGGAGCAAAGCGAGAACGGCTTTCCAGTTGCTAACATCCTCTGCTCAGGGGAGGAAGGAAACGTGGCACATATTTGCCATACATGCCAAGGTTAGCGGGGGACACACACAGTTGCTTTATGGAGGCCCTTTTGTAAGGAGAAGAAAATCTCTCAAAAGTTCCATGTGGTCCATCTCCAACTCCACCTCTGGCATTCCTAGCCTTCCAGCCATCACTGGGTCACTTTCTCCCCCCAGCTCCGTGAAGGTTCTTGAGCACTTGTATACACACATTTGTGTTACCATAACCCTATTTCCTGCATGTCCAGGCTCTCCACCCATCCTGACTCCCACTACCTCTGACAAGCCTGCAAGCTTCTTAAGAATAAAAACTGAGTTGTGTACTTTTTTTTCCAGGCACTTAGTAGGTGTTTGATAAACACACAAATTGAATTTTAAAGTTACAACATATAAATAGCTCATTTCCAAATTGTTAAACATGAACTCTTAAAGCATATTTGTGTGTGTGTGTGTGTGTGTGTGTGTGTGTGTGTGTACATCCCTGAATTTCATCTTGCAGGTTTATTTTGGAAGTTTTCAAAGAAAGAGGGAGGAAGAGAAGAAAGCACTAAAGTCTTCTACTGTTCTATACCACCATTTTCTTTATTATTCTAATGTGATAAGCAAAATCTATACGTGACAAACATACACACACACACACACACACACACACACACACACACACACACACTGATTTCTTTGAAAAAAAAACTCTCTGTACGGATTTCTTTTTCAACAGTACTCCGAGATACATTCAGAAAAGAAAACAAAAAATATTTTAAAAATTTAATGTTCCAAGCACTCCCTGTTTTTCTGTTCTTTGTTTCAGTTCCTAGAGTCCTGTACCCTGCTCTCCCGGAATCACTAAATTCAGAGCTATGCAAAGCGGATTAAACCATGAAACAATATGTTAGAGAGCTCGGAGGCCCCGCAAACCTCAAAGACACGGGGTCAAGAGAGTGCTGTTATTTTTATATTGGTTTACATTCGTCTCTGATTCTGAAGCAATTCCTAATGTTCTTGTCTTGTCCTTGCACTTGCACGGCGTCTTGCGTGTGCAAAGCAGAACCAGAGAGAGTTCTCTGTCAGAGATGCGGGGCCTGAGAAAAGGCTGGCTCTGAGAATCCCTTGTCCAGTCACTCTGGCCTGGGGGTGGATTGAAACCCTCTAGGAAATCGGACTTCCACCTCTGAGGTTTGAGTTTAGGTTGCTCCCGAGAAACAGCCTAGAGGCCGGCCTGGGCCAGCAAAAGGACATTTTGTGGGACGGCTAACACTGTCCATCTCCGACCACTCAGAATGTGGAGCCATGGAGCTTTCCTAATCAGCTGCCTCACACGCTCTCTCTCTTTGGGGTCTAGCACTTTGTCTCCCGTATTTCACTTTTTTGTGTGTATTTGAGGCTCAGGAGGTCAGGCGAGAGTGAGGCCTGAGAAGATCTAGTTTCAGAAAGATAACTTAAATAAGAACGACCTTCGTGTGAGCTAACTAGACATGTTGTTTCATTTAAGCACCACAAGAATCTTACAGGGTAAGCAATTAGTATCGTCTTTTGTAAATTAAGAGAAGGAAGCACAGAAAAGTCCATTATCTTGCCTTTAGTTTGCTGGACTGTTTCCAGGTAATGGCCAGCTCCAAAGCTAGAAGGCTTTCCACCGGGAATCTGCCACACGCCCTGCTGCTGGAAGTCCAGACACACAGACAAAATTCCAGTTTTCAAAAGGGCAGGAAGGCTGGCATGGAAGCAAAAGGGACTTGTCTGCAGACTATGAATTTGTCTCCAGAACCCATGAAAAACTCTAAACCAGGCCTCTGGTTTCCCTTCACTTCCCCCTCACGGGTGATGGGACCATCCTTTGTCTTATAAGATTCCATCTCAAACGCACAGTTGACATTCAAGACATTTTAGACAACTCAAAATGAATTTCTTTCTTTTTTTATTTATTTATCTGACAGAGACACAGTGAGAGAGGGAACACAAGCAGGGGGAGTGGGAGGGGGAGAAGCAGGCTTCCTGCTGAGCAGGGAGCCCAATGCGGGGCTTGATCCCAGGACTCCGGGATCATGACCTGAGCCGAAGGCAGACGCTTAACAACTGAGCCACCCAGGCGCCCCTCAAAATGAATTTCTTACCAAAGATAAGAATATCAAGCAGCCATGCTGAGGCAAAGAAACTTTACCAGGTAGTCTTTTTAAGTTTTTAATTTTGCTACAAATCTGGAGGCCATAATTGGCTGCTGGTAAATTCTGCCATATGCCTATACTGGTTCCTTGCACGTAGCGAAGACAGAAAACTATCTTGCCACAGTTTAGATAGAATTGTAGGCACCACTGTTTCATACAAACAAAATTCTGTTTAGATGCAGTCCCAAACCTGAAGACATCAGATACATGCCAGGAACCGGCCAGGTATTTATTTCCCCTCGAACCCGCACATGAAGGTGTGCGCACGCACACACACTTTTTTTTTTTTTTTTTTTTTTTGCTTTTCGTTCTTTTTGGGCAGATAGGGGTGAGAGGAGAATGGAACACCAAACTACCAGTTCACATCTGGAAGAAGCCAGGCCCCTGATCCAGTTCAGCTCAGATAACTTGTCAACTGGTCATAGTCCGTGAGATCAGAAACAATACCTTTCAACTAAAACATTTTTCTCAGGGTAAATTCTCGTGACAGTCCAAAGACATTGGAGTCAGGTTTGCAGTTGTGGTTAGAAAGAGGATTGAGGCTGCCCGTCTCCGCTTTGCAGGCTCACGGACCAGAAACAGAGTCTGGCATTTGGTCTGTGGACGCTGATACACAGCAGTGACACCAGCTTTGGCTGGCAGGGGCTGCAGCCTCCCCAGCAGGGAGAAGCGAGAAGGAAAAGCCGCCACTCTTGGCAGCGTTCTGGGAAGCCCTGGGTTCCCCCATCCCCTCTCACCACACCCAGCAATCACCTTTCTCCCCCAAAAGACAGGACGGGACTCAGAACCTTGGATGTCCCACTTAGCCGAAGTTGCGTAAGAGACGGGATCTCACTCTGTGCACAGTGACCTGGGAACTGGGCACGAAGCCACCTGAAGGGGTAAAGGAAAATACCTCCCCTCCACTCCCCATAAAACTGCTTATAAAGAAAACAGAAGTAATTATGGGAAAAAATGCTTAAAAACCTAGAGGGCTCTATTAAAATGAACCTCACATGGATTCTAGTGTAAGTTTCCAAGACTCGGGCAAGAAGTTTTCATGTTTGAAGCCTTCCTCCTCCAAGATGCTTGGTATAGCCAGCGTGGTTGTCCAGAAGCCTAAACAAGCTCATCGAGGTGACTAGTGGCTTTTCCCTATTTTTAATTTATTGCAAAAACTGCACTAAAATAGCAACCAAGGAAATTAGAAGAGAGAAAATTTGCCTCACTTTCACCACAAACCATGGACTTGCTTTTAATCTCATCTTCCCCCTTCTATTCTTTGTCCATGGGCCAACACAATTTTTACATAGTAAATAAATGTCTCTTTAGTCTCATTGTTAAAAAATGTTTTCCAAGTAACTGAATTTATTAAAATCCCACAGTGATCCATCTAGCCACATTCTCAGCCACATCCCCCCATTTAGATCTGTACGGAGCCAGCCACTTGTTAGGCCTAAAGACTCCTTCTTTGTACTAAAGCAAGCCACTTCCAAGTAGGTGTGACTAACACCCAATACCCAGTAAGACAGAGCTGGACCACAAGCTGCCAACACACATTGTACACCAGCCACGCCGGATATCCTCCACTTGCCCCTCCAGATCCACGCTCTACCCTTCTCCACTCTGCTCTATGCTCAGGAAGGCGAACCTGCGTGGACTTCGTCCTGGGCTCCCCCGCCCTCTGGCTCCTAGTTGGGGTCAGCCAATGGAAGGCACTGGCAGATTGGAGGGCAAGAGGAAAGTGAGGTCAGGGTATTTGGCCCCCCAGCTCCCTCCCTGCTGGGTCTCCACGGATTGACACGTCGTTCTCCTGAAGTCCACAGCTCCTCTCCTGCAAGCTTCCACTTAGCTACAGCTACCATTCTCAGGGCTCAGGAAATGTGCCCTCTTCTTGTTCTTGCAGGCTAAAGGTGGTGAGGCTTTCCAATATTGCTGATTTTCCTTAACTGTACCCAATCTGTGTAATTAAACCCTTCTCTTGGCTTGCCCTTTCAAGTATGCCATTGGTGTCTGCTGGGACCCTGACTCATCCATCAGGCAATGCAGAAAATGATTGTCCAACACCAAGTCACGTTCCCATTTCATCCTGTGTCTAAAGCCAGTGGGGGCAAAGCAGATCATCCTATAGTCCTACAGCAGGACAACTTCAGAGAAAAATCAATGAAATAGATGGAATTCAACCCAGTCTTGTGGAGGGCCTACTATCTGCCCAGGAATTGTGCTTTGCCCTGAATCTCAAGGCCACCCTGTGATGCTAGGGCCACACCTAGATGGAGGCATAACCGTCAGATACCTCTGGTTCCCCTGCAGCTCCTGTCAGCCCACCTTTTACTCAAGCCCTTGCTGTGGCAGTCAGCTCCTCACAGGTACACCCAGCAGCAACTTGGCCTCAGCTGCACCCACAGTCTCTCAGGTTCTGTCTGGGAGGCTTCTCTGACATGGCAGCATGGGACATCTTGTCACTCACATTTCACAAACCTAGAAGTTGGAGGAAGTTAAGCCCATGGGACAAACCTTGACCTATGGAGCATGGGAACTAGTGGACAAATGGCCCCCTCTTCTGTCCCTTAGGCAGGTAATCCTGAGGTGCATTTTCCATGGCTCCTCATAGGGCTCCCAATGAACTGAGTCCCAGTTGCCCGAGGTGGCGACCAGCTCAGTGATGTACCTTACCTTGGCTTCCCTCTCTCCCTGTCACTATTCCCAACCCTCCCTTCTCTCTCTCTCTCTCTCTCTCTCTCTCTCCCCCCCCCGACCCTTCCCTTGAGATACTTCATGAAATAAACTACCTGTACACTAGCCCTTCTCTCTGACTTTGCTTTCTGGAGAGAACCCAAGCTAAGGGAGTGAGAAGTTCTTATTGCTCCAAAACAGAAGAAAAGCTCAGAAAACAAAGAAAAAAACAGTGAGGAAAACACCTTTTTCTTATGCCTATTCAAAACTCACCCCCCCACACACACCAGGTCTCAATGACCTGGCCAGCAAACCCAATATCTTCAAACTTCCCCCAACCCTATATAAATGTGTCGAGGCAGAACCACACTGCAATACCAGCTACAGAGTACCTGAGTTTTAGATGACCCAACACTATGTTTGTCGCACATCTGCTCTCTTTCAGTGGGGGCGGTGGGGAGAATGAATAAACCAAGAGTGGGCACCCTAGAAATATAATGGCCAAGTTCTCTCATCCGCCAAAGACTTTAAGAAATGCACAAAGCTTGATTTCTGCAATTTATCTTCTGACTGTTCTATTTGCTGGATGCATAAAAAATCATTTCCTCACACCTCAAGATTTTTGTAACTATCCATCCAGCCTGTTTCCAGAAAATTTTCCCAGTACAAATCATCTTTAAAAAAAAAAAATGCTTTGCTCTTCCAGGAAATTAAGAAATGACTCCTCCAGTACGTCTTTTGAGTATGAACGGAACTATATTGGTTTCCTACATCAGTAGTCCAGGGTGAAGGAGCAAGGGAGAGAACAGGTGATGGAAACAGGTAAACCCGAAGAGTGGGTAAGGTAGAGGGAGAAATCAGGAAGCTGCAGTCCAGTGGTAAGACTGAAGACAAGGTTTCAGCACTCAGGAAGTTCTATTCCTGGAGATGTCCAATGGAATAACTTTAAGCAAGCCACATCACATTCCTTTAAGTGGGTAAGATTCTTTTCAGTTCATTCATCTGTAAAATGAGAACAAACTCCACTTATCTGGGTCAATGATCCACAGCAGAAGACTTCGCATATAAGAATATTCTGGGGACCACAAAAAAAAAAAAAAAAAGCTGGAAAGTCTGATAGAATGAGCTAGCAGTGGGATGTCACCAACCTCATGTCCAGCTTCAAATTAAACTTATTAGGTCGCCTTCCAAATAAACAAACCCCTCGGAAAGAAGTATGTAGAGAGTTCTAATTCCTGATAGTGCTGGGAAGTTATATGAACAGGATTTCCACTTCCTATTGTCCTCCTTAACTTTGTAAGTCAGCCCCCAGGCATGCACACAATCCCCCCCTCTCCCTGCCTTTGTTATTTCATCCAGCAGTAAAGCCCCATGCCCAGGGCCACACATGGGGCTGAGATGAACATCACAGGCCCAAACTTTGTGGAAAATAGTCTTTCAGCAGCAGCATCTGGCTTCTTGGCATGTTCCCCCAGCTGTTGTGCTGACAGCTCCGAAGTTGCTTTTTACTTTGTCATATGGTTCGGCTGCTAATGGGCTGTCTCTTCTTGCTTGTCCTCCTCTGGGTCATTTTTCCTTTCAAACTCACGAGGAGTTCCATGACTCCTCTGCAGGAAAGCCCCCGTCCCTAGCTGCCGTGGCATTCAGAGGGCTGGGCATTCCAAGTGGGAGTAAGCAATCCCAATGCTCGAAGGGGAAACATCTCATTGCGCTGCCTGGTACATTTATCCTACGAGAAGTAGGCAATTAGGTAACTTGACAGGCACAGGTGGTAGACTAATATAAAGTGTTATTTGTCTGTGTTTACACAGGACCAATCACCATAGTACCCAGGGCTTAAACAAGCACATAATTTTGACACAAAAGGCCACAACTAACTTCTCGTAATTGACAATCCTGTTGGATTCCAAGTATTTTCTCCTCTTGGTGCCAATCTGAATATCCAAATGTGAAATTTAGCACCTGCAAGTGGTTTCTCAGGCTCCCAGCACTCACGTCGACAGTCTGTGGAGTCTCTGCCTGTGCAGTAACAGACCAGACAAGGGCTGGATGTCCAAACAGAAGCCTGCTTTCCTGAAACTCTATGAGAAACCAGCATGCAGTTGGCTTCTCATCGGACCTTTCTGGAGATACCCAAGGTCTGAATGAGCCCACGAGGACTTACAAAATGATCCACAGTCAGACAAACGTGCACCTGACTTCCATGAGTCCACAATCAGGGCTGCCACATACTGTGGAGCAGGCTGAGCACTGCTCAGCTCCAGAGAATGCCATTCTTACAGGCTACTGATGTTGGGGCCCTGATGTTGTGCCACACAATGGTCCTGCCCTCGGCAAAGAGATAACTAGGGAATACAGGACAGGGTACAAATACCCAAAATTTAAGTTGCCCAAAATGTAAATAGCAGAGGCTGTAAGAATATTTTTGGAATATATAAAACAAGGATTTATGTTTTATGTATTCCATAAATATATAAAACATAAATCCTTAGAGTAAGTATAAATGAATTTTGGAGGTGATTGGAGAGTTGACTTAATCCTAAAAGATGGAACAGTTTCTGGCAGAGTAAAAGAGAGTGAAGAAAAAATGATCTGAAGAAGGAGAAATACAGTGTGATATGACAGCCACAAAGCAAAGCCAGAGACCAAAATATGGATGGGGCACCTGGGTGGCTCAGTGGGTTAAGTGTCTGACTCTTGATTTCAGCTCAGGTCATGATCTCCACAGTCAGCAGGGAGTCTGCTTGAGAGTCTCTCTCTCCCTCTGCCCTTCCCCAACCCCCGCTCATGCAAGCACATTCGCGCTCTCGCTCTCTCTCTCTCAAATAAGTAAATCTTTAAAAAAGAATATATGATGAAGTTGGAGTTACTTCTTCAGAGAAATTCTGGGGACATCTAAAGTATCGATTATGCGACTAGAACCCTATTTTCTCTCAGCTCGCTCATTCTTCCATCAGCCAACCTCTTCCAACCTCATTCCGGCCCTCAGTGAATATGTGAATTCCTGGACTAGGCCCTGAGAAGAACTGAAATGTGAATAGGACGAGACCCCTGCCTTTCGGAAGTCGAAGTCTAAAGGAGGAAGGAAGGCAAGTGTGCATAAGGCAGTACGGGACTGTCCCCTTCCACTGTGTAAAATGCCACCAGCATCCCAAGGAGAGACAGGTCACTTCCAGCAGGGGGAATGGGGGTTCTCGGGGAAGAAGTGGCAGCTGGAACAACAATTAGGACCTCGGCAGGTAGAGGTGACAGAGAGCACAATGCAGGCAACAGTCGCACACAACTCAAGGCACAGAGGTAAAGGGTAAGGCGTCGGGAAGAGCTGGCTTGGGATAAAAGGATGTGAGGGGCAACAACAGACATTGAAGAGAACTTCAGGCAATCCAACACTGGAAAGGTGGCCTGAAGACTGTCATCGAAGGCCCTAAGTGATTAACTAAAGACACTAAACGTTCTCTTGAGTCCACAGGAAGTAGCCCACTGCCATTATTCATAGGTTAGATTTTGAGCAGAGAGCGATATAATTGGGGTTGGGCTTTAGGAGAAGCCTGATCTGGCAGCAGCGGTCTTGTGAACTGGAGATGGTGGAGACTGGCAGCCCCGGACAAATTAGCAGGTGATGGGCAGCGTGCAGCTGGACAGCCGTGGCAACAGGAACGGAAAGTGTGGGTCAGGTGCCAACAAAACCAGGCAACCTTCTTGATGGGGCAAGCAAGGAGCGGGAAGGGAGAAGAACAAGCTGAGGTTCTGAGAGAGGCCTGAGAGAAGAGAAACAGGGATGCTTACGGGAACAGAGAGAAGAGGCATGAATTTTACTTTCACTCATTAAATTTGAGGTGTTATATACAAACAATGAATCATGCAACACTACATAAAAAAAAAATTGAGGTGCTGGTAGAATACCCAGCTAGAGACACTCAGTTGGAAGGTGAGATTGAGCCAGCACCTGCATGAGAGGTGGACTGGAGAGGACGAGTTTTGGGGTCCTGGAGGCCTGGAGGCAAGCTGTGATTCTGCCTCTAGCACATCCTACTTATGTGATTTGGGGCAAGTTAATAACTTCTCAGTTAGCTCAACTGTAAAATGGGGATAACAACAGTATTCACATCCCCAGCATCCTTGTGAAGACTAAAGGAAAGAATACATGTTAACACAGTGCCTAGAACACAGTAAGCCTTCAATAAATACAGTTGACCCTTGAACAACATGGGGTTGGGCCACTGACCTCCCCACACAGTTGAAAACCCATGTATAATTTTTAACTCCCCCAAGAACTTAACTACTAATAGCCTACTGTTGACCGGAAGCCTTACCAAGAACATATACAGTTGATTAACACATAGTGTGTTATATGTGTTATACACTGTATTCTCACAAGAAAGCAAGCCAGAGAAAAGGAATGTTATTAAGAAAGTCATGAGGAAGAGAGAACACATTTACAGGGCTGTGTCGTAAAACCCCGTCATATAAGTGGACCTGTGTAGTTCAAACCTGTGCTGTTCAAGGGTCAACTCTACTGTCATTGGAGCCATTCCCTTCATTACAGCAATCAACTCCGTTCTTAACATTGCACCACAGCTGTCCTCCTGCCCTGTTGCCACTTGGGGTCCTTGTGTGGGCTTGTCTCACTCTGGTCTCTGGGGTCTGGGCCACCCATGAGCCCCTAACTCTTCCCTCCGACATGCTCAAGCTTGGATAAATGCCAAGTCCCCCAAACTTGCCTTCCATCACAGATCCTCACCCTGAATTCACAAGCCAATGCTGCCCACGTCCTGGTGGGATGATTTGTTTTCTAATCCGGGGTCAACATGAGGGGAAATGGGCCCATGCCTCAGCCAGAAGGGTTTGACTTCAAGTCTTAAACAACATATTTCCTTACTATAAAAGTTGTAAAACATTGGGGTAATGTTACCATTTACTACCCCCTCCTTTGTGCTCCCATAGCGCACTGTCCATCTCTTTGTGACAGAATTTATCAGGCTGTGTTACAGTTGGTTATGTGACTGCCTCCCCTGCCGGGCCACGGGCTCCTCCACGGCAGGGACCAAACCTTATTCATCTTTGTTTCCCCAGCCCTACCATAGGTATTCAATAAATATGGAAAGAGAGTTAACAACAGCGTACATCTGTATAGGTCCTTATGTTTTGCAAAGGCCACTGAGGGAGATGGTGGAATGTGGCTCTAGAATGCTAAGCTATAATTTTTCTCTTGTTCAATGCACCTTGAGTAAGTATAGCCATCAAAATGGGAAGGAATAACAGGACCACATGCCAGTTCTAAAGAGAAGCAGTTCTAAGACTTTCAGATCTTACTCATTGGTTTTTAAAATAAACTTTTAATTGGGGGCAGAAACATGGTATCCCCAACTACTTATTTTGCCAAGTAAGTGCATTAAAGAATAACAATCATTACCAACTCCTACTCTGTTCATTTCACAAAAGGAAGATTTTAGGCACCCCTTCCTCAAAAAAAAAAAAAAAAAAAGCTCCATAAACCAAGCCTAGAATACATGAAAACCTTTGAAACTGATAAAATTCACTTTATGAAACCCTAATACAACAGCCTGTTTTTCCCGTGTTTCACCGAAGACAGTGGACCAGCTCCGGTGCCCCAACTCACGTTGGGCAACCACATTTCAGAGACTGTGGTATTCCTGGGTGACTGAACTTGCTGCATTAGAATTTTTTATTGTGGTAAAATATCTGTGACATAAAATGTATCCCTTGAAGCACTTTTAAGTGCACAGTTCAGTGGCATTTAGTATATTCCCATTGCTGTGCAACCATCACCACCGCCCAATTTCTAGGAACTGTTTTTCATCTTCCCAAGCTGAAACTCCAAACCCGCTAAATAATAAACTCCCCATCCCCTGCTCCTCCGGGCCCCTGGCAATCATCATTCTGCTCTGTTTCTCTATGAATTTGACTACTCTAGGTACTTCTCATAGTGGAATCATAGAAGAGTTGTCTTATTGTCACTAGCCAATTTCACTGAGTATGAGGTCTTCAAGGATCGTCCATGCTGTAACATGTGTCCGAATTTCCTTCATTTTTTAAAAAAGATTTTATTTATCCATTTGTCAGAGACAGAGAGAGACAGCACAAGCAGGGGGAGTGTCAGGCAGAGGGAGAAGCTGGCTCCCCACTGAGCAGGGAGCCTGATGCGGGGCTCAATCCCAGGACCGTGGGATCATGACCTGAACTGAAGGCAGATGCTTAACCGACTGAGCCACCCAGGCATCCCTAAATTCCCTTCTTTTTAAAGGCTGAATAATATGCTGTTGTATGTGTAGACCACATTTTGTCTATCCATTCATCTCCTGGACATGTAGGCTGTTGCCATCTTTTGATTATTATACTTTATTAGAATTTTTAAGTTATTTTTTTCACATGATAATAATCTCAAATAAATCTCAAATAGGTAACATAAGCAAATTCGGAATCATCTTGCCAGTGCCTCATAAGTGAATCCTCTGGGATGACCAAGCCCGCTTCTGCCTCTCCACAGTATATGATCCACATGGGACAGTCTCCCAGTACTTCACATTTGAAACCACTGAGGGGAATTTGAGTCATCACAAGGCACATAGTAATATAAGCATACGGTGCTCAAAGGAACCTTTGTTGTAACAATCTATATTCCATTTATAGTGTGCACTAATACATTGGGTGGCCCCTGTCCTTGTATATAATTGTCTGCACCAGTTTGTTACCTGCATATATTAGCAAACAACCCAAAAAGAATATTTCTAGTCCCAATTCCAACAGTCTTTGAACCAGACACTCGTTTGACGCAGATTTCAATGCATTGTAATGCTAATCTCACTTTCCACTGCAGAAGATACCTTCACACAATTAACTAATGCCTCATTCAGACTGGCATTTGAAAAATTTATTTTCAGCCAATCTTATATTAACGTGAGGTCTGACTTTTTCCTAAACTCACAAATAATGCCTTGAAGTCACTAATCTTTTTCCTACGATTCATTTGCATGTACTGAAAATCTCAGAACTAGCATCTCTGAAGTTAAAAGTACAAACTAAACACAGGACTGGATCTCAGGTTTGTGCTTCTACCATGAATCAGGGATTTGGATTGAGCAAAACGACACCATCCACTCTATTTGATTGATGTTGTTATTTTGAACAGTATGTGTTCAGTAAGCATCAGGAATATATGTCCAACTTGATGCGTATGTAGGGTACAGTAACAAAAAGGATGTGAGTCAACATCAGGAATGCACAAAGACAGTGTTGTCCCTTTAAAAGATGTCTGTACATTTCTCAAGTTTGAGAGGCAGGAGTCTCAAGCTCTATTCCTGGAATGCTCCCCTTCTGCTCTCCTTCGTGTAAGAAGCAGTGGGGCAGGTCAAACCAATTAAGTGTTCCTAAAAACAGAGCTCACCAAATACCATGGCTGCGGGATAACACCACCAAGAGCCAGCCAGCAGCTTAGAGTGGGGCACGGAGAGGAATGACCCCGGGGGACACCAAGTGAAAAGCTCATATTTCACGTCCCTTACTTAGCACTTTCCTTTCAAGCTGCGACCTCTATCGAGGCCATTGAGAACAACATCTCTTCGCTCCTCCCAGGAGGGAGGACTCTCGCCTCCAGCTTCTGGGCCAGATTGCAGCCAAATGATCCGTCAGGCCCTCCCGTGGGATAGGCAGACATTTGCCCTGAGATCTATAATACCATTTGACCTTCTTTATACTGAAGTAAACACACCACCTGTCACCTCTGAAAACTCAGCCTTAGAGTCAACCACATCTGGAATCAGCCTATAAACGTAGTCCTGAGATTAATGTTGAACAAGAAGAAAGGCTAAGGTATTCTGCCACTGATTTCCACTTACTGACAATTCCCACTCAGCAGCAATGTTCGCCTTCCACATATGGACACCTGAACACCTCCCCGTCAGCAACACTATGCTTAGAGTGTCCAAAAACAAGCTTCGGGACACCTTGAAATACATTTTAGCTTCGGCTGAAACCCCAGCAGGTGGTTTTTCGCTTCTGTGCCCTCAGTCGGCAGAATCAGAAGTGATGAAGCGAGTCCCAAACGTTCAGCTGTGCAGGGTGACAAGGCTTGCTCACACGACTGCCTCAGACACATCTGGGGATGCTCCAATTTTCACCTCTTGTCATTATGGGGCCATACGCTGAAATCCTAGAAACTCACAAATGCACAGGAAATGTTCAGAGATGCCATCTACCCCAGAAAGAGGACACTTCTGAGAAACCAAAAGGAGAAAGAGAAGCATGACAATGCCTCATCTTGAGGCTAACTGAAGTACGCCTACGTTCGATGAAAAGGGTAAGTAATGCCACAGAAATACCCATTTCACAAAAATGATCTCCCCGTGAACACATGGAAATGAGCCTTGCGGGTCTTGAGCCTGGAGCTCAAGACGTGGATCATCCGTAACCCCAGTTATACCTCGAACAGGTTGGCACTGACGACAGAACCCAGGCGCCCCACTGAGAATGAGGAAGACTCCTCCAGAGTCAATGAGATGTATCTCATTTCCCACCTCAGCACAACTGGGTAGGCTCCAGAGTGGCACGGGCTGGGTAACTGAAATGGTGCCTCTTAGTCACAGCTCCTGTGGTGTGTGCCAGGATTCAGTGGCACAATGTGATCATATCACAAACATCCTGGCCCTCCTCACTTTACCTCTGAAACCAATTTTGGTGACTGACGCTGCTTTCTTTGCAGCCTTATCAGCCTCTTCTCGCCTTCCGATGGTGGATCGGATCTCCCGCCCGGCATTCCTGTGTTTAGACTGCCTGGCTAAGGGCATTTCCCCTTGCTGCTTAACAAACAGGTTTTCGCAGCCTTCGGATTTGTTTTCTGTTTGTTTCCAACACAAGGCTGAGTGCACCGCTTTCTGGGAAGTTTCTAGTTGTTTCAGGGAGTTCCTAGTTTTTTCAGCGAGTTCAGCTTCCCGTTTTTTCGAGGTGAGTGCCCTGAAGTTAATAGGGGATCAGCTGAATCATAAAAACAATTCTGCCTCCCTTGAGAAACTGGCTTTCAAAGAAAATTTTACTGTTTGCCTGTATATTTGATAAGAGTGAACAGGAAAGAAAACAGAAGACCTCCAAATCTTCATGCCATTTTTCATGTTCTCGCCGCAAATTTGATCCATCAAAAGTAATGCCGCTTAGTCTTGCGTTCGATGGCTCTTACTAATGTACGCTTCTCACTAACAACCATTAGAACTTCACTCTTACCTTGGTACCTGTAACTGAACATGAGAGAGTAATCCACAATCCTCTTATTCTTTCCCTTTGGACTTTACTCTTACACATGAAATTTAAATACTTGAACACATATTCCTACATACCTCCCAAAGCCAGCTTCACTTTATCGTCTTCCTCCAAGAAGTGGAACACTGTATCCCATAAACAGGGCTGGTAAGGGCATATCGGAGCCAACCTTTTCTTTGGCTGCTTTTCAAAAAGTTGTTTAAAACAAGATATGTTCTTGAACTGGAAAAAGGAATTACACATGATAACCTTGGAAAGCAGATACTTGCTTTGCCCAACTAATATTATTGCCCAACACCGTGACTTAGCATGGAGCGCTGTCTTCAATTACAGGCCAGAGTCATGCCACCAAAACAACAAATTGAGATGAAATTAATTTCAGTGGGACATGCCCATATTGAAATGTTATTCAGAGTATGACTATAAAGTTGGTATAATTAAACACTTACCAGATATGGGATCATTATGAAAAGGATAATGAAAAACTCTGTGTTCTATGAAGTAACAAGTGATTCCATTATTGGTCCTTAACCTCACCAACCGAATTCTAACAGTAGCACCTGCTCTGGGAGTCACCTTTCCGGTCTTAATGAATGAACTATCCCAAGTCACTCACACCGTTCCTCCCTTCCCAGAACAATGACCACATTTGTAAGACAGCAGCCTGTGCAATTGAAACATGTCTTTTTCTCTAGGCAGAGTTAACTAGAACCATTAACCCCTGACGCCAGAACACCAGATTTACTTAACTAAACCAACCCAAACAGATCCTACCCCACTCCCCTCAACAAGCAGATGAAACATACTTTTCTTTTACAACCTGTTAAAACAGACACATAAGCAAGCCCACATTCAAGCCAGTGGGCAAAAATACAGTCCTGGCCTCAATGGAGTGGGTCCACAGATACACTGTCTAAGAAAAAGTAATCAACATGACCCAGAGAACACATACTTCTTTTGTTTACTTTGCAGTTTGCTCCTTCAGTGAGAAGAAAGCTTGCGAAGAATTTTTGAACTGAGGGTTTTTTTTTAAGCTAACTGCAAGGCTGCCAAATGCTGTTACTGCAGAATTCTTCTACGAGTGTGGTGTCAGTGTTACTGTGGAATCTAGAAGGGATGGATTCTGTTAACTGCCCCCTCAAGTACTCCCACCATCACCAGATGTTAAGATAATGATCAGCACATCTTGTTCTCCAAGGCATGAGCCCCACCAAAATCAGCAAGGGATTCCTCCCTGTTTCGAACGTATTCAAATAGCATGATCAGAAGGGGCTCCCTGAGTTCCGGGGCCATTATAGACTCATGCTTCCTCACTGTGAGAAGTAACTGGGGTCTGAGTCTAAGCAAAAACTTAACTCCGAGGAATCTCCTTGCATAAAAGTGACCTTCCCATTACGGTTGCTTCTTGCCACAAACCTCAGGTGCTTGCTGCATCTTTCCTGATTCAGCCATCGCTACCAAATCACCCTCTAACTGAAGCAAAACTCTTGATTGCCTGGCACCCAAGTTCCCCTCCTGCAATGTGGAGCAATGGTAACCGCTCCCAACTTTCAGGAATAAAGAACTGCAGGCTGCCCTTTCTGTGACATAGTCATTATTTCAGTAATAAGGATTCCTCTCTTACTTTCATGTTCATAACTCATGAAACTCAAAATGCATAATATACTTGGGATTAGTAAATTCCCCCAACTTCCTTGTTGAGCCACAGTGTAATTATTCCATACAACTGTTAGTTTATACAGAAGAGAAGTTACTTACTCTGTGACATACAATGAATTTATGGGGGGGAAAAAAAACCTTAAAATATCTTTACCATTTTCTTCTGTCCTCCTTTCAAAGTGTGGAATACCCAATGAATGGAATGGGCAAACACTAACTCCTGTGTTCGTCCTCTCCCCTGTGAGTCTTCTTTAAGGAAGAAGTTTTATAAGGAAAGAAATTCCTGAAGCATGATTTGTACGCAGTTAGAATCAAATCTCAACTCCAAGACTGAAAATCTGTCGAATAGCCAAAAATTAAATTCATCATTTTTATTTTTTTTAAAAAGACCTGCAAAATTGCTCTTCCCCTCCCCTTAACAAATTCAGTACCCAATGCTTCCCTATAAATAGTTGTCAATAAACACAACTGCTGCAAATGTA
This sequence comes from Callorhinus ursinus, assembly GCF_003265705.2. Lineage (NCBI taxonomy): Eukaryota > Metazoa > Chordata > Mammalia > Carnivora > Otariidae > Callorhinus > Callorhinus ursinus. Next base: position 29,062,097 of record NW_027397070.1, read on the forward strand.
TTCAGTAAATGTTAAGGTCAAAGGCCTTCACTGTTTATTGCCTTGTAAACTCAAAGACAAGTGAATTTATTGCTTGAATGAGTTTCAGGGTATTGGCCTTCATAAAAGTTCTGAATCCCAGGTACAAAATGCTCCATCAACTCACACCAAAGCTATTCTGCACAGAACTTAGAGACCGCCCACCACTGGATTCATAATTCAAACACGCTTTGGAAAGTGTATTGTTTGCCATGTTGCATAGATCCCCATGGATTAGTGTTGAACCGTGCCTGTCATTATTACAAGAACTTGCTTCAACCAAACTATAAATTGCTGCCGCTTCTAAAACAATATCACATATTATTAGCCTGCTACTGTAAACTCTCTAAAAAATAATAAGAAAGACATCAAGAATGGAAGAGTTTAAAATTTTTCTCTCATCTTCACATAAGGATACCTATAATCTCCTTGACATAAAATATGCCAAATTTAAAAGAAAAGGACAACATTCATATCAGATCATGCAGGAGTGTATCGACTACTTCAGATAATTAAATTTTTATATAATTTGAAACCCAATTTTTCTAATTGTTCCATCATTTGGCAGCTTTACGTATAAATACATATGCCTAGTAGAGGCAGCAAAAGGAGAGGTCATAGGACAATTACTAACTATTGTTGTTTTTAGAAACTCTATAAGGGTAGTGAGAGAAGTTCACATTTATTGTTTTAAAATAACTGAATAATTGTTTGTACATTTCACTGGCCTGTGTTAATATTTTTCTTATGCCATAGATATTTCAATGTTAACTTTATTTGTATAAATAAATCTAGACTCTGGGCTCCGGGACCATTGGGCCTTACCATCTTGAATGAGGAACAAAGCAATGTAATACACAAAGGCTATGGTGTTAATACCAGAAATGCAATATTCATCATGAAGTATAAAAGAAAATACCAAACTCAAACCATGGGTGGTAAAATAAAATTATCCTAGGCTTCTGATACTCTTTCTGCCATGATGGCTATAGTCTCCAAGGAATGTTGCTGAAATCATACCTCTTAGAAACCTGAGTTAAAATAACATTAAATATCTTCCAACTGTCAAAATGTAGAGTATTTTTAAATGTCACACATGCACTAATCCCACTACAAAATTCACGTCTGGGCTTAATGTTGGATTATGTCATTTTTTGACATTACCCAGGGAGGGGTTGAATTCTTAATCTATTTTCTTTCATGTGAAAAACTGGATTATATCACTTTGGTCCTTAATAAATTCCTTTTATCCTAACAGACATTAAACCACTCTCCAATTTTCTCCAAAGCATGGTTATAAGCAGGAGTTTCTTCTCTGTATAAGATTATAATAGCATAATTGGAAGATATTAAGGTACATTCTTTTTAACAAATTAGCTGTATGACACTTAAACATATGATGATGATTTATAAACTGTCCTATGCAAAAAAGAAATGCATTCTTTTAGAAACATTTATTAAATTTCTACCCTGATAATATCTGTTACTGAAATGATGAAGACTGAAATGATTACTCAAGAGACCACCAGGGTGGGGAGTATGGTGTGCAAACACATGATTACATGGCAACAAAGAGATACTTAAATGACTGGAGAGTTTAGAGGTGCTAAGGCAAAGCAGGAAGTGATAACTCTGCCTATACATCTTTTTTTTTAAAGTACTTAGACCTCATCTCCCCATGAAATAGCCATATAATGAACTGAAATTCAAATTATTTTCATGCATAAAAACTCTACTCCACTTAGGACAAGATGGAAATAATATACATGTCTATAAGACCTGTTCACAAGTCTGGAGTCACTAATACAAGCTGAAATGGATCATCTTTTAGAAGAATATGCCTCCTAGAAAGCAGCATGAAAATTTTACTACTCCTGTTACTCTTAAAAATTTATATATGTCGAGCCTTTATTCCAGAGATATGAAAACTAATGCTCACACAAAATCCATATACAAATGTTCAAAGAAGCTTTATTCATAATAATCCCAAATTGGAAACAGCACAGATGTCCTTTAACAAGTGAACAGTTAAACAAATTGTGGTTCATCAATACCATGGAATACGACTGCCAATAGAAAAGAAGGAACTATCGATACAAACAACTTGGATGAATCGCCAGGGAATTACATGGAGTGGGGGGGGGGAAAGGCAGTTATAAAAGTTTACACACTGTATGATGCCACGTATATAACATTTTTGAAATGAGAGAATTTTAGAAATGGAGACCAGATTAGCGGTTGCCAGGGGCTAGGGAATTAGGGGCAGGGGGTGGTTCTAAAAGAGCAAGGTGAGGGATCCTAGTGGTGATGGAATTATCCAATGTCTTGATTGTGGTGATGGATAGATGAGCCTACATAAGTGATAAAACTGTACGGAACTAAATTGTGTACACGCACACACACACACTTGTACAAGTAAAACTTAGAAATCTGAACAAGATCAGTGGATTCTATCAATGTCAATATCCTGGCTGCGATATATACTAGGGTTTTACACAATGTTACCCTGGGGGAAACTGGGCTAAGTGTATACTGGATCTCTCTGTTATTTCTTTCAACTGCATGTGAATCAACAATCACCTCAGTAAAAAAGTTCCAAATTTTTTAAAAATTTAAATTTTAAATTATAAGTTATAGGTTTGTGATATATTATCAAATGGTACAGGTACAATGTGAGAAACTCCACTAACATGCACAACATTAATGTAAAAGGAAGAGCACCAACTATGATCTCTCTAGTCTCCTCAAAAACACACCTTGCACGTAGCTGGATTATTCAAGGATACAAGGATCCTACCTTATGGTACTTACAGACTGTCTGAATACCATTGGTAAATCTGACCTGGGTTTTTCTAAGCAGCTTCTGGGGGACTATTCTTTATTGATGAATCTTGCTGGAGGGCAGTGAGGAAGGCGAATTTAATTTTCAATCCATTTTGATAGCCACTACAATAAAAGAATCCTCATTAACTAATTTACTGCCTAGTACATTCTAGCTTTCAATTTTCAAAATGACACTAAACCTAAGATAGTGCAGAACATAAAGGCATCAGTTGAGCTAAAGTGGCCTGCATCTAGAAATATGTTAATTATCTGATGCTGAAACCATGGGAAGGATTAGAGGGGATTCCGAGGCAGTTTGCTGAAACCTTCCTTTGCACCTGGTCCACGAAGGGGCCAAGCTCCTCGCCACATTCAGACACTTAGTAAAGCACTCTTCTCTGTCTCTGCCTCTCTCTCTCTCTCTCTCTCTCTCTCTCTCTCTCTCTCTCGTCCCCTCAGGCTCTTCGGGATCTAAGGCACTTTTGATAAAGATTGTCTGTATGATCAAGGCATTGATTATACCTGTGTCTTTCAGCAAAGGTAGGAATGTATTTCAGATAAGACAATTCCGCTTTTGAAAAGTGATCCATAGTCTTTCAAGTAAAAAACGTTTCTACAGAAACACTCTTTGAATAAAGCCTCCTAAGAAGCAGAAACGTTTTTAATGTATAGAGGCCCCTATTCACCCTAAGTCTATGAAAAATCATGCTGTGCTGACCATTTATTGACATAACCAAAAAGAGGTATGTTTCTCTATGAACCAAGGGAGGAAAGATAGGACAAAAAAAAAAAAAAACCTGTGGATAAAAGGCTCCAATTCCAGCCTTACTATCATAGCCTGTAAGATGAAGGGGCCTTTGTTTATATGCAGTATGTATGGGGAAGACAAAAGCACAGTTTAGAACCAGAAGCTGCTTAACTGGCTCTGGGAGCATGATTCAATCTGAACTTATTTCCTGAGCATCAAAATGGAAATCATGATTCCTCCTTTACCAAGTTTACCAGACTGTCCAGAGAATCCAGGGAGAAAACATATAGGAAAGCTTTACATTTTCAAAGCACCATACAAAGATAAGGGATCATTATTAATAGTCTAAAGAGGAGATGTCTACAATTAAAAGTCAATAGAAAAAAGGGGGGGCACCTGAGTGGCTCAGTCGTTAAGCGTCTGCCTTCAGCTCAGGTCATGATCTCAGGGTCCTGGGTTCGAGCCCCACATCGAGCTCCCTGCTCAGCGGGAAGGCTGCTTCTCCCTCCCCACTCCCCCTGCTTGTGATCCCTCTTTCTCTATGTCTCTTTCTGTCAAATAAATAAATAAAATAAAATGAAAGTCAATAGAATATTCCCTAACTTAAATCCTGAAGAGTGCTTCTAAATCAAAACCTTACTTGAAGATTTGTTGATAAGAAGAAAAAAAAATACAGAAAGACTATGTAATTGTTGAGCCGATTTCCTTTGAGAACTCGTGATTGACCTAGAATTTTACCAGGTATATTAGGTGACAGAAAAAAAAAATTATCTAGGATAATCATGAAATAATTTGGTCTAACGAAAGTTAATAGTCAAAGCGAGATTTCTGAAAGGTTACCTGTATAAATCATTGATTAGGTTGCTTTTATCTGATTGGAAATTCCACCACCTGCTTTTTTCTTTTAATGAAGCTGTGATATTGCAAGAGCTGGTGGTCCCATGGTACATTTGAGAAAAGTGGAGACCAAAGGGAATCAAGTCTCATCCCTTTAATCCACACAGGCTGACTTCACATAATCAATGCCAGCACACCCGATACCAGAAAACATCCAACACGGATGGTACGTCTACAGGCAGCCCAGGATCTTGGCCAGATTCAGAAAAGAGGCAGAGAGAAAAGCACTTCCTTGGGCTTATTTGGATTTCCTGCAAATTCAGCCCAAGTCTTCAGATCTGCCCATTGGCTCCGCTGAACACAGTGACTAGGCAACACTGCCTTCCAGTGGCAACAATAGGTTTTAAAAATCAAAAACCACAGAGTGTGTATAGTATTTTGCCCAGGTAGTACCTGTGTGCCCTCAGGCACAAGGAAACACCAAAAGATTATTTTCAAAGCCTTGATGTAGGCACTAATTAAAATTCCACTATTAGTAATACTCTTTCTTAGTACTTGTTGAAAAAATTCAAAGCACCTACCTCCTTTTTGTGGATGGGAATCCCACTCAAAGCAATTATGTTGTTCAAGTAACGTCACAGGAGAACTCTGAACTGACTTGAGTGTGGCAATCCTGTATCCCATCATCAAAAGCGTACTCGGTAGCCAATGATTCCAGACATAGCAAAATCAAACCAATGTTTTGCAAAGTGGTTGTTCAAAGCCGCTTATGAACTTATGAAAATTCCAGTTTTTCCCTGATTAAAACCAGTCCACCCATTCCTTTCTTACATTTCTCCTAAGTTCTCCAAAACGCCTAACATAGTATTAACAATATTCTTATCCTTGAGAAATAAGGATCATGTTGCCCTTTTTAAAAGCCTAATGCTAACTAGGAAACACCATTCTCATTTTGTCTTAGCCCTAAAATACCTTCTCTAATTATCCTTCATTCTGAATCCTCCATTCTCGCTGGCCTGTCTGAAATCTCTGTGTGAGTTGATGAGATTTATCCTCTTTATTTTTATCTATGGCTTAATTGTCACCTTCCCTGTCTGTCTCATGGCTGGGCCTCTGTCTCTTGGAATCCACATCTCTAGTACCAGCATTCTTTCTTCCTGAGCTGCTGTTGCCATGTAAACATCTCCAGAATTTATGTTTCTAGGGAGTCTGAGCAATTATACCAAAAGAAACCAGGGCATTTCCCAAAAGGCCTGCCTGGCTGGGGGTAATTAGAATAGTGATGCCAACACTGTAAAGGCCTCATATATCTGAAAGCACTTCTCGAAAGTTTTCTCACTGATAAACCCAACATCCTTGAAAGCTGAGCAGCCTCATATCATACCAACTGGAGGGAAAAACCAAGACAAACAGAAGTTTCCTAAATGTCTCAGAATTGGGATTGGTCAAAGGCAGTAAGTCATTCTGTGGCATACTATGCAACCATTAAAAAAATGATTTGGTTAAATGTTTACTAACATCGAAAGATGGCAATAATATACCACTAAGGAGATGAAAAAGCAGGTCACCAGTTTAATATACAACGTGTTTTAGTAAGTGTGTGTGTGTACATATACACACACAGAGGCACCGTCAATCACACACTTCCCCACACACTTCCTATGAGCTCTCCCTCACATCAGCTACTCCCAAATATAAAAATTAAAGTAATCATTTCTCGGATTTTTTTAAAGGCTTTTTAGACAAGTTCTCTAGTGGTGTGCTGGTAAAAGTTTAACAACTTGTTCCCCCGGGAGCAAGATCTGATTTCTGGCAACTGCAGTTGTCAATTTCCATGGTGTAAATACTCTCAACATGATCAGCTTAGAACTACCAACTTGATTTTCCTAAATGTGGTATTGAAGAGAGAGGCTCAGAAAAGGCTCCACCACTCTCACAAACCCACAGGAACCAGCTCCAGCACTCACTGCCCACCCCCTACCTGCAAACATACTGTAATCTGTTGACCACTCTTACAGAGAAAAAACAATAGAATGCATGCTTTAGGTGGCTTTTGTTTTTCCTCTTGTTGATCTTTATTTTCTACTTTTTCAACAAAGACCACGTGATTCCTGTGTTGTTTTTTTACTTACTTAAATTTAAAAAGAAATTATGTTTCTTTCATTGCCTTGAAGTGGAAAAGACCTTTGTAATCATGACACAAAACCTAGAAGCCATAAATAAATTTGATAAATTTAACTACATAAAAATAACAGCTTTTGCATGGCAAAAAGCTTTCATAAGCAATGTTGAAATACAGATGACAAACTGGTAAAGAAAACATTTGCAATTCATTTCTCAGAAACATCCTCTACTCTAATATATATAATCATTTTCCAACTGACAACATGATAGAAAAATAAATTATGATTTGGACAGTTTAAAAAGAAAAGAAGATAGGGCCCTTAGATAGCTTTCCCCCCACCCACCCACTCATAAAAAGAGAAAAGCAACTTAAAATTTAACATGGAGACACCAGGTATTTAACCTACCAGATTGATCAAGTTTCAAAATATTGGAATGTGCACTGAGAGTGAGGCTGTGGTAGGAGTTTAAGCTGATACAAATTCTGTAAGTATAGTAGTCTGAGTAATGACCCCACAAAGATGTCCACATGTTAACTCAGAACCTGCAACTACGTCACCTTACATGGCAAAAGGGACTTCGTCCATGTGATTAACATTATGGATCTTGAAATGGGGAGATTATCCTGAATTATCCAGGTGGGCCCAATATAGTCACAAGAATCCTTATAAAAAAGAGACAGAAGGGTCAGAGTCAGAGAAGATGTGATGATGGAAGCAAGGGTCAGAGAAAAAGAGATCTGAAGACACTACACTTCTGGCCCTTAAAGATGGAGGAGGGGGCTGCAAGCCAAGGAATGCAGGCAGCATTTAGAAGCCAGAAAAACAAGGACCTGGATTCTGCCATGGTGCCTCCAGAAGGGACACAGTCCTCCAGCACCTTGGTCTTAAGATTTTGGACCCCCAGAAATATAAGATAATAATTTTGTGTTGTTTTAAGCCACCATATTTGTGGTAATTTGTTATAGCAGCAATGGGAAACGAATAGATCAATTTGGCAAATTACAAATGCATGTACTCTTTGGCCCAATGCCTCCACATCTAAAAATTTAACCAAAGATATAATCACATACATGCAAGATGATGCATGTCCCACATTGTTGTTTGTCACAGCAAACATTTGGAACCCATGTAAATATCCATCAAAAAGAGGCTGATTAAATATTCCATCTACATAATGTACTATTATGCAGCCATAAAAAATGAATAAGAAAGTTCTTTATATCGTGATATGACTAGATCTCCAAGAGCTAGTAAACGGAAAAAAGATGCTTTTAGTATAAGCACAGTGGATACAGTATGCTAACAATTATACAGAAATGACAAGGAGGGAAAATATGTGCTTATTTGCATATATATGTATAAATATGTCTGGAAGAATAAATGAGACATTAATAGCAGCTTCTGCCTATGGGGAAGGGCACTGGATGGCTGGACAATGGAAAGGAAAGGAGACTTCTTACCACATACTTTTTATATTTTGTTGAAATCAGTACATGTAATATAAATAGATTAACTATTCAAGAATTCAAACAAAAACAGAAAGAATATAAATTAAACAGGAAAAATATTATGTAGCTTGACCAGGGTCACCAACCAAGTCAGTAAAGACACCTTTACCATCAGTGGGTCTCTGCAGAAACTTCATTGTTTTTGAGGTAGGCAAGGCCATGAATTCCCGTCATTCTAGACCCATGGCATTCTGTGACCTAAGGAGCAGGATGAGAGAGTTACTTCTCAATTCAGGTGGAATGTGAATAGAAGTCTTTGGTGAGCTAGAACAGAGCTAACTTTACATTGTCTCCAAAGGAAGATTTAGATTTGCTTTAAGTCATAGGTGAGGATTCTTTAGGAGTCCTTGCAGAAACCTTGTCCAGTCTCAGAAATCCTGGAAGTAGGGTTGTCAAATTCAACAAATAAAACAATCAGAACCCCCAGCTAAAATTTGAATTTGGGGTAAACAATGAATAATAAAAAATTAAGAGGGTTTTTTAATACTTTCTAATTTTTAATTATTTGCTATTGACCTGAAATTCAAATTTAACTGGGTGTCCCATATTTTATTTCAAAACCCTACCTCTAAGGAACTCCCTTAGAGGCCATGTGGCAGCCACGGGCTAGCAGGTGAGGAGAGATGGGCCCACGCAGATGGGGATATGGCCACCATCACTCTCTCTTTCATAGACACTGAGCATGCCCTTCTGACAGAAAAGACGAGAGAGCTGAACAGGTTTGTGTGGTAAGGCATTGCTTTGCCCTGGCAATATCAGTGGCCAAAGACAAAAGTACAGGTTTCCAATTTAAAGTAAGTCTCTAAGGCCACTTCTGGCCCCAGAATTCCCTGAAGATAATGTGTGGAATGCTCTAGAAGAGGTTTGGTGTGGGGGTGGGGAGGGTCGGGCAACACAGAGAAATGTTCTCCCAGCCCAGGTAATAAACGTATTCCTTCCCCCAAATACCGTTAAAGATGTTTTCAAAAAAAAAAAAAAAAATCTTAAAAAAAAAAAAAACCCTTTAAGCTGACCTCCTGCCAAAGTACACATCAATTATACAGCTTCAGTCAGGCGGATGCTCGAGGAAAGGGGGATAATGTTACACCCAGCTGGGCACTTTGTAGTTAGCACAAATGTAATATAAAGCACAGCAGAGTTCGTCAAGTGTCTGTCTGGATTTTCAGTTTTCATTAGTGCTATAATTAAAACCACATTTTCAGCTCTATTACCTGTAACAAGAAAGGAATGAGAAATGAGGTTGTCAAGGTCAGGCTTTTCCAGCTATTTATACTGAGTATCTGCAGGCCACAAGTTGTTGAATTTGGTGTAAACCAGAAAGACGGCTGAATGTCGCACAAGGACCCATCCTGTGTGGCTTGAAAGGCAGGCTTATGAGGTTACTTCCTTTGAATGGCCACTGGACCACGGATGTCCACCTCGCAGAAGGACCAGGAAGATGGGCAGTCAGGCAATCCACTTTCAGCCACGGAGACTGGCCACGGAAGGGGTTTCTCGCCCATTAAGACCAAACTGGTCACACACCCTGAAACAGCCCCAAAGGCAGTTCTCAGACACTCTCACTGAGTTCAAGAATCCTAAAAAGCTCAAAGCCATTTTCTCCCTAGCTCGAGTGTAAATGTGCAAAAGAGGGCTGGATGGCAATGTAAATGTTAAACTTCTCTCCCATCACTCTCCAGCCCACACACACTTCACAGGGGCCTCGCCATGTGCAGCAAATCCTGTTGGCCTGGCCTTCAAAACGCATCTAGAACCCAACCTCTTCTGACTGCCATCTGGTCCACAGCACCACCGTCTCTCCCCTGAATTCTGGCCAGGCCTCCGTACATCTGCCTCACACTCCCTGCTAAGGTCTGAATGTTTGTGTCCCCCCAAAGTCCTATGTTGGCATGCTAACCCCCAAGGTGATGGTATTAGGAGGTGGGGCCCTTGGAAGGTAATTAGGTCATGAAAGCAGAGCCCTCACCAAAGGATTAGTGCCTTTATAAAAGAGACCCCAGAGAGCTTCCTCCCCGCTTCTACCCTGTGAAAACACAGCGAGAAGTCAGTCCTCTATGAACCAGAAAGCACTCCTCAGCAGACACCAAATCTGCCAGCGCCTTGATCTTGGACTTCCCAGCCTCCACAGCTCTGAGAAATTTCTGTTGTTTATCAGCCACCCAGTCTATGGTATTTGTTCTAGTAGCCCCAGTGGACTAAGACACTCCTCCCACCCCCAAGCACACACACACCCCATAGTTCTCAAGAGAGGAGCCAGATCGTGTCACTCCTCTACACAAAACCCTCTGGTGGCTTCCAGCTCTCTCAGAGTAGAACCTGCTGCGCTCACAGTGGTCTTCAAGGCCCCCATCCCTCTGGCCTACTGCTATTTCTCTAGGTGGACCTCCCATCACTCTTCCTCTCTCACTTCATCCCAGGCACACTCCTTCCTCAGGGCCTTGGCCCTTGCTATCCCCTCTGCCCGGAATTCTCTTCCTCCTGTTATCTATATGATATGATCTCTCTCTATATAATCTATATCCTTACTCAAAAAGCACCTTTTCTTTCAGTGAGGCCTTCCTTACCCACTCTACTTCAATAATGCAAACCACGAGCATCCTGCCCACTGCCAACCATAGCATTCCCTATTTCCCTGCTCACCTTTATTTTTCTCCATGGCACTTAACACCATCTGCTATTTTTTTTACTTATTTTCTTTAAATACCTGTCTCTCGTCACTTCCCAGAATGTAGATTTCTTGATTTGTGTCTATGTTTGTTCACCACTGTATCCTCAGTACTTAGAAAGAGCCTGGCACATAATAGACATTCAACAAATGTTTGTTGAATGAATCAATCAATCAATCAATCAATCAATCCACGGGTCACACAGACCAATGGAACAGAAGAGAGAGCCCAGAAATAAACCCATGCTTATATGGTCAATTAATCTATGACAAAGGAGACAAGAGTATACAATGGGGAAAAGACAGTCTCTTCAATAAATGGTGCTGGGAAAACAGGACAGCTAAATGCAAAAGAATGAAACTGGACCACTTTCTCACACCATACACAAAAATAAATTCAAAATGGAGTAAAGACCTAAATGTGAGACATGAAACCATAAAACTCCTAGAAGGAAACCTAGGCAGTAATTCTCTTAACATCAGCCATGGAAACATTTTTTTCTAGATATGTCTCCTGGGGCAAGGGAAACAGAAGCAAAATTAAACTACTGGGACTACACCCAAATAAAGAGCTTTGACGGTGAAGGAAACCATCAGTAAAACAAGAAAACAACCTACTAAGTGGGAGAAGATATTTGCAAATGATATATCCAACAAGGGGTTAATATCCAAACTTACACAACTCAACACCAAACAAACAAACAAAAAAATTTAACTCAAAAATGGGCAGAGGACCCAAAGAGACATTCTTCCAAAGAAGACATACAGATGGCCAACAGACACATGAAAAGATGCTCAATATCACTACTCAGGGAAACACAAATCAAAGCCACAATGAGATATCACCTTACACCTGTCAGAATGCCTGGAATCAAAAAGACAAGAAATAACGTGTTGTTGAGGATGTGGAGAAAAAGAAATGCTCAAGCACTGGTGGTGAGAATGCAAACTTTTGCAGCCACTGTGAAAAACAGTATGAAGTTTCCTCAAAAAATTAAAACCAGAATTACCATTTGATCCAGTAATTCCACTACCCAGAGAAAATGAGAACACTAATTTGAAAAGATATACACACCCCTATGTTTCCTGCAGCATTATTTACAATAGTCGAGATATGGAAGCACCCCAAGTGTCTATTGACAGATGGGCGAATAAAGATGTAGCATAAAAAAAGGGGGGATATATAGAGAGAGACACAGAGAGATGTATACACACATGCACACACGCCCCCCCACACACACAATGGAATATTATTGAACCATAAAAAAGAATGAAATCTTGCCATTTGCAACAACAGTGGATGGACCTAGGGGATATAATGTTGAGTGAAATAAGTCAGACAAAGACAAATACCACTTGATCTCACTCATATGTGGAACTTAAGAAATGAAACAAATGAACAAGAGAAAAGGAAACAAACAAAAAAACCAGACTCGTAAATACAGAACAATCTGGTGGTTGCCAGAGGAAAGGTGGGTGGGGAAATAGATAAGGAGAATTAAGAGTACACTTACCGTGATGAGCACTAAGTCATGTATAGAATTGTTGAATCATTATATCATACACCTGAAACTAATATAACACTGTATATTAATTCTACTTAAATTTAAAAAAAATGTGACTCAGAGGTGACAAAGTCAACCCCAAGCAGGCCTTCTTTGGGTGAGTGATCAGTAGGTCCTTGAGGTCCACCCAGCTAGAAAGCGCAGGAACCATCTGCTCATGGACCCTCCAATCCAATGATGGGTCTCAAGCAAGTGCTTGTTCTCTGGGCAAACCTCAAAGTGATTGAGACACATCCTTACCCACCACGACCACCCTTGGAGAACCAATTGGTAGTACCTTACAGCAGGTGGTAGTTGTATTCCCCTCACTATACAGGAACTGGAACATTCTCCAATACTGACCCCCTTGCTTTCCAGCCCAGGCCCTGGGCAGGTTGAACCCAAGCACAAAGTTCCAGGCTTTGATGGTTAATTTTATGAGCCCAACTTGGCTAGGCTCACATTACTCTGGATTTTCTGTGAGGGTGTTTTTGGTTGAGATTAACATTTAAACTGATGGACTTTGAGTAAAGCCGATTTCCCACCCTAATGTGGGTGGGCCTTATCCAATCAGTCAAAGGCCTGACTAGACCAAAACACTGACCTCCCTGAGCAAGAGGGAATTTTTCAACAGATAGCTTTCAAATTTGAACTGCAGCCTTGGTTCGTGCCTGCATCTCCAACCTTCCAGCCCACCTTGCAGATTTTATTTAAAAAAAGAATAAATCTTTTAATTTATATAGAGTGCATGTGTGTGTGTGTGTGTGTGTGTGTGTCCTCTTGGTCCTGTTTCTCTGGAGAACCTTGACTAATACACCACCTAAACCATTCAGAGGCATTTCTCCTGGGGCTCAACCTTCCTGAAGGAAAGAAAACACCTTCTTCCATGAGCCAACTGCTCTGGATGCATGAGCTGCTGTCACTGACAGGAATTCTTCCCTTCATCCATGCACAAATGCTTACATAGCCCCTAGATATGCCAAAGGACACTAGTTGGTCACTTCCCTAGCCCAAAGGACAGCAGAGAATCCCATAAAACAGACTCTTCCTCTGCTGCTGTGTTAAGAACAGCAAGAAATATTTCCTTTTTTAAAAAAAAGATTTTATTTATTTGAGAGAGATAGAGACAGAGCATGAGTGGGGCAGAGGGAGAGGGAGAAGCAGATTCCTCACTGAGCATGGAGCCTGATGCGGGGTGTGATCCCAGGAACCTGGGATCATGACCTGAGCTGAAGGCAGACGCTTAACCGATTGAGCCACCCAGATGTCCCAAGAAATATTTCTTTATTTATGATGTCATTGTTGTGAAGAATCTTAACAGTGCAATAATATTAATTCATATATTGCAGGCAAACATTATACCAGCACTTTGAGCAAACACATGGCTGAAACCTACGAAGCTGAATAGAGAATGAAGTGGTTAAGAAAGTGTCCCTAGAGGCTGACTGCCCCGACTCAAGTCCCTGCTCTGCCACAAACCAGCTGAGTAAAATGTGTCCTTTCCCCTAAGCCACAGTCTTCTCATCCTCAAAATGGGATGATAATAGCAGTGCCTATCCCACCAGGTTGTAAGAAGACCATTGAAATAAGTGGAAAAAAATACAAATAGCACACACATCCCCATGCTTGGCACATGGCCCATGTTCCCTGAATGTTACTATTATTATTGCCATGGCATGGTCCCAGCCCTTAAAGAGTTTTCTAGAAGTACAACATAGCACTTGGTTAAAAGGGATTAAATCAGTTATGACTCTGCAGGTTGCAAGTGAAGAAGAGAAAATCCTTGGGGAAGACCTGGAGCCCAAAGAACTATTACTGGAAATGTAATGAATGGGAAGATGTTGCACAGAAATGTGGAAACTTTGAATTGGAAGAGCTCTTAGAGGTCATCCTGCCCAGCAACCCCAGAACCCCCAATGATTCACTACCCCCCCAAGAGGCTGAGCTCACATCATTGTTAGGCAGACTGAATTGGAAAGAAATTCTACAAGTTACTCATGGAATATGAGAATAAACAATAAGCAAGTAAACAAACAAAGGCATATGTTCCAGGAAGGAAACAAACAGAGGACTTTAATGGTTCAAAAGAGGTGGGTGTGAAATGTCCAGAGTAGACAAACCACAGAGAGGGAATGTAGATTAGTGAATGCCAGGGGCTGGGAGGAAGGGGGGGTGGGGAGTAACTTCCTAATGGTATGGGGTTTCTTTTTAGGGTAATGGAAATGTTCTGAGGTTGCATCGTGGTGATGATTGCACAATCTTCTGAATATCCTAAAACCAACTGAATTGTACACTTTAAAATGGTGACATCTGGGCGCCTGGGTGGCTCAGATGGTTAAACGTCTGCCTTCGGCTCAGGTCATGATCCCAGGGTCCTGGATCGAGTCCTGCATCGGGCTCCCTGCTCCGCGGGAGCCTGCTTCTCCCTCTGCTTCTCTCTCTCTCTCTCTCTCCCTCTGTCTCTCATGAATAAATAAATAAAATCTTAAAAAAAAAATGGTGACATCTATGCTATGTAAAACATCATCATGTGAATCAGAACACAATTTAAATTTTTCTAATTAAAAAAAAAAAAAAAGCTAGATGTGGAGAGGCCTATTTTAGACCCCACTGACAAAGAAGAAAGCCTCTCTGAGGAATTTGTGTGAAGCAAGGGACTGAGAAGTGGGAAGGAGCTGGTCCCTGGAAAGTGTGTGGACAGGTTCGCTGAGCAGATGCAGGAGCAAATGCAGACGGCAGAGTGTGGACCAGCTCGGCACCCTGAATAAACCGTTTCAGGTTTAGCCTGGAGGCAGGGAGGAAAGTGAGAGAGAGAGAGAGAGAGACAATGTTGAAGGTGCGGAGAGGCTATATACTAGAAGCCCTGGGAGGCAGAGTAAGAGGTGGGGTTCGTTCTAAATGAGATCAAAAACCACCGACAGCTTTTATGCTGAGAGATGCCTTGTTCCAACTGCCATTTTCGAAAAACCACTTACATCTCGCTGCACACACAGTGGCAGTTACCGAGTGGCAGGACCAACGCAAGGTATAAAACCTTCAAGACGTTCATTCTCACTGGGTGGGGCTTGCACACCTCTAACGAAACCATCACCAAAGGATACAAATTAGAAGATGAGTTTATTCACAAGAAAAATATTACAAAAGGTAATATGAAAACAGTACGATTTAGTGTCTATTCCCAAATGCACCTTATCTCCTTTCCCATGAAATAGCTAGTAAGAAAAGAATATTCTCTCCCCACCATCTGGCTCCTTTTTCTAGGGCTGATGGTGGTGCTATTATTGAGCCACGCGCGCCCTCTACAGCTATGAGCCTAGATTGCTCCTTACTGCTAAACTAAGCCTGGATAAAGGAATTTTTTATTAATCGTATGACAGAAAAATTACCATCCCCCAAGCCCATGCCACCCAACGCAAGCTAGATCCTCCAACACTTTCTTGAAAACTGGAGGAGAATATAAAAAAGAAGTGAAATCGGCAGTTTTCTTGGGCAATTTTAATGGAAACACAGATTCCTCTGTGTGCTCTTTTGGGTAATATGCTCTCCCTCCATAGACCAAAAAGAAGGAGTGTGTGTGTATGTGTGTGTACACATCTGCACATATATTCTCCACTCTAATATTCTGCCTCATTATGTAATTGCAAGGATAGACTATGTGTTTAAATGATCATCTTCTGTTCATCAAAATACTTGGCTTCATGTCAGTAAAAAATATTTGCATAAAACAATAGAGCAACGAGCGAAGGAACTGGCTTTCCCTGGCCCGCGACAATGGCTGGAGGCCAAGGGGAAAGAACTGGAATCACGCAGCTGAACAATGGTATGGACATGCTGGAAACTGCAATGGACATCCAGGAGGGTGACAAAGTGGCAAGATGAATGTAAGCATGAAAATCTGGTGTGAGGCGATAAAAAAAAAAAAGAAGAAGAAGAAGAAGAAGAATATCCTAGGGAGGGATAAAAGAAGAATATGCAGAGAGGCACCCGCTCCCGCAATAGCGGGAGAGGGAATAGGGAAGGGCTCTTTGTCTGGGAGACTGACACTCTGCAACCAGAGCTGAGCAGCCTGGAAAACAGGAAAGCACCATCTGTGAAATGTCTTGTTGCCCCATGCATGGTCTTCTCATCCCACCATTCGCGGGCAAGGTTTATTCGGGAAGGAGAGATGGACTGGGCATCTGGGCACAGCATGTGAGTTCAGAACTGGTCTCCCTCTAAGATTCCCAGGCCACCTTAAGTACACCCAGAACAGGCCAGTGTCCCCAAGAGGCACGGGGGAGGGGGGTAGAAAAACAGATTCCATTCCCCAATTCCGCTTTGCACTGACTAACACAGCCATTAAAAAATGAAATCTGTTCACTAGACAAAATATAGTCAAACATTCCTGCGTGCTCCATCCTTGAAACAGATTTAAATATTGGCCTGTCTTCTCAGTGTTTGTTTTGGTTCCCTCAGCCCACATTGGAGTCCATGGGCTCTTTCACTCACTCATCGTTTCGCCTCCCACTGCTTGGGCCGAGAATGCAGTAATAACTCAGCAAGCTGTTCGGGGCTTCCCATCAGCCCGGCTGCACAGAGCCGCGTGTTCCTCTGGCACAGGCATTCCAGTGGCCTTGAACTCCACAGCCCAGCAAGCCACGGGAGGGACCTTGTTCACATTGGCTCTCCCGCCTAAAGGAAGGCAATTTGGGAAGCAACGTGGGGAAAAGCACTAAAAAAGCACATTAATTTCTCCTCACTGGTTCTCACTTACCTTTTCTTACGAAGCTGGACTGTGGTGAGGGGTCCAGAAACAGCTTAAAAGGAAAAGTATAATTATATCTCAATAAAGCTGGGGAGGGGAAAGGAAAGGCAACTCTCTGGTAGAGGGTGTTTAATTAAAATCAACGACTGATTCTCTTTTCCGGAGAGCAACCTGCTGTGGCCTCAGGAAGGCTCCTTTTGTGTCCTTGCTTTTGCTTCTGTCTGAGCTGCAAGAGCCTGCCAGAGTCCCACTGTTTGGTTTATTACCCAGCTCATCCTTCTCCCTCGGAGCCTGGTGTTAATGCACACTGTAAGATATACCTGTACCCAGAACTTTCCAGAATCAAAAGACTTCCAATTACTTCACTATAACAATTGAGTGACAAATGAATTTTTATATGTTAGAAAAACATAAGTATTTGGATGGAAAGGCAATCTTGGGCCCCCTATTCAAACATAAAGAAGCAGCATCTGAACTCTTGAAGTTACTACCCCGAATCAATGAAATACAATCTTAATTATTGAATAAGCTTCTAATGCAAGCTCTGTGGGACCCTCCGGCCTAGTGATTTCCTGGAGAAGACTTGATAGCAAAGAAAAAGCTTTTCCCCAATGTAATGTAGATTTTTTTTAATGGACTTTATGTGTTAATTGTTTAGTTTTGGTGCTGGAAAATCAGACCCAGGCACTCCGCTCTTTTCACGGGACTAAGTTTTGAACTTTAACATAAGGAGCACAAAATGAAAGGACCCAGACTGCCTGGAAATAGGGAGGAACAGAAGAGCAGGATGATCAGGGGAAGGGCTGCAAGCAGTAACGGGGAGGGCAGCCAACAGTCTGAAAACCAATGCAACTGTAACTGACCGGCTGCAAGCCAATAGTGCAGGATCGTAATAGACGTCAATAGACACCAACCATGTCTACCGAACTGGGAAAGATGGGGGCGCCTGGGTGGCTCAGTCGTTAGGCGTCTGCCTTCGGCTCAGGTCATGGTCCCAGGGTCCTGGGATCGAGCCCCGCATCGGGCTCCTTGCTCTGTGGGGAGCCTGCCTCTCCCTCTCCCACTCCCCCTGCTTGTGTTCCCTCTCTCCCTGTCTCTCTCTCTCTGTGTCAAATAAATAAATAAAATCTTTAAGGAAAAAAAAACTTCTTAAAAAAAAAAGAACTGTGAAGGATGAAAGGAATAATATGCTTAACAATCCTAAAAATGTTAGGATGGGCAAAGTCGAAATGAGCAAGGGAGCCACCAGGAAAACTACATCACATGTTATAGTTTGGCTACTGATTACTAGCAATAACACTAATAATAATATGCTGTTATAAAATTGACCAGTATGCCTTTTAAGCAGAAAATATCTTTATATGTAATATGTAGAGGAAAACAGAAAGGAAGAGTCATAGGAAGACTACACGTTGTGGGTAAATTGATAAAGTTAAGCTTGTAAAGGCACAAACTTGAGAGCAAGATCCAAGTGACTTCCCAGATACGAAGACCCTAAAAGTCATGCTTGAAACAACCATCCAGGCTTGTTGCTGCTGTCATCTGAATTCATGTAGCATGTAGTCAATACTTACTGATAATTCAGCTTTAGCAGCAATAGTAAGGACTGCCGAAAGTTTGATGATGCCTTAAATTAAAAGCTCCAGGGGCACCTGAGTGGCTCAGTCGGTTAGGTGTCTGCCTTAAGCTAAGGTCATGATCCCGAGGTCCTGGGATGGAGCCCCTGCTGATCGGGGGCCTGGTTCTCCCTTTCTCTCTGTACCTCCCCCACCCCTCATGCTCTCTCTCTCTCTCTCACTCTCTCTTTCAAATAAATAAATAAAATCTTAAAAAAAAAAAAAAAGAAAAGAAAAGAGCACTCCAAAGGGCAGGAACTCTGATTTCCTGGCTCGCTTGTACAACGGCACAGAACCACAATAGGTTAAGGTTTGCAAACAATATATTTTCCTATCACTCTCTGTTTCTCTGTTTGCTTGTGATACAGATGTACATATGTATTCTGCAGATAACGAGAGCTAACATTTATTGTTTGCTGTGTGCTAGGCACCAACCTAAATGCTGTACGCACCCTCAAACTAACTCTATGAAGGAGGTGCTATTGCCCCTCTCTTTGCCAGAGGAAAAGACAGGCACAGAGAGACTGGTCAGTCTACCACTCTCATTCTCTTTCAAGCTCTCACTCCATGTGCTGGCAGAAATTACACTCCTGGCTAATTTCAAGTACATTAAGCCATTTCAAGGTCAAAATCAGTTCTGGAGTATCTCCTCCCCTTCCTTTCCCCTTAGTGGTTTCCAAGCTCCTCAGGCTCACGCAGCATCATGACACCTGCAGAAGGCATCTCGTCCCTTGTTGCCATCATCTGTCCTCCACTGGTTTCTGCTGAGATGCTCAGCCCTGGTTGGCCCTTGGCTCTGATGGATGACCGCCCCCAGGGCCAGCATTTGCTTAGGGGGCTGAATTCCCATCTGGTCTCCAGCCACACAATACATATATTCTCACCACGGCTGGTCTCCCTACCAAGAGACCCCTTCAGGCCCACCTGCTCTTGCTCTGCCTCTTGGCTAACTTCCAAGTCCTTCTCAAAGTGAAACTGTGGCTCATTCAGCCAGGAAACCAGGCGGGCCATCGAGGCCCCCTCTGTGTTGACACATTCCGCAGCCTTATCTACACTTCTTTGGGGACATCTCACCAGGGCAGTAAGGAAGCTCCAGAGTCCGCCTTGCTTTCCCAGACCCCACTCTGAACATAATCACAAGTTCCCTCTGTCCTCATATCCCCTTACATAGTTGAATGTCCTGGGATGCTCCCCTCCCCCAACCATACTCTCCAAGGAGGGGGTGGGGAGCAGCAGTGTTCCTTTCCCCAGGAACACAACAGCATCTAATACCCTTACTTCTGCATCTATCTCCCCCGCCCCCACCCCAGCCCATAGTTTTTCACTTCTCTGGCTCATGGGGAAAAAAAAACCTGACTCCTTCAGTATTCTTCACAAATCTTACTTATACCCATAAAATGGTTTTTCAATTTAAAGTGAAGGGTCAGACATTTGTGTTCTCTACTTTCACACCAACAACCTTTCCCTAAAGCAACAGTGACTAATGTCGGGTGCCCACACTCCGGGCAGGGCCTCCATATAAAAATGAGGAAGTTTGATGAAGCATAGGGGAGGAGAATACACACAAGTTATGACCCCAGAATATCGTGGTGCCTTGACAGAACCACTGGGAGAAAAGTGTAACAAGTGATAGAGACTTTTAAAGGCATCCACACCCTCTGAAACAAAGATCAGAATATCTCATTGAACTAGAAAGGCTACATATCATATGATTTCATTTATATGACATCCTTGCAAAGGCAAAATGAGAGAGACAAAGAAACAGATCATATCCATACAATGGAATATTATTTAGCCACAACGAGGAATAAAGTATTGATGCGTGCTACAAACACCATGAACAGCCAAAACATTATACTAAGTGAAAGAAGCCAGACACAAAAGGTCATATATATTATATGATTCCATCTATATTAAATATCCGGAATAGATAAATCCACAGAAACAAAATGTAGAGTAGTGGGTGCCAGGGGTTGGGGGGTAGGAGAGAATGAGAGAGAAAACTGTAAGGAGTTTTGCTTTGGAATAACAGAAATGTTTTGGACCTAGACAAGATTTGGTGGCTGCACAATATTATAAATATACCAAAATGCCACTCAATTATTCGTTTTAAAATAGTTAACATGACATTATATGTATTTCACTTCATTAAATGATTGTTTAAAAAAAAAAGATCAGTGGTCAAGGGGGAGATCTGACTACAAAAGGGCACAGGGATATTTGAGGGGAAAATCAAACTGTTCCGTAGCTTGAGCGTGATGGTGGTTACACAACTGCCTACATTTGTCAAGACTTGCAGAACAGTATACTAAAAAGGGTGTGTTTTACTGTATGTAAATTACCTTAATCTTAACGTGGGGAAAGAGAGCTCTTCAACATCTAGAAACTAAATAAATGTTGTTGACTAAAATCTGCCATAGATTATTTTGTTAGAGAATGACTGCTCCATAGAAAGGACCGCAGGAGGGGCGCCCGGGTGGCTCAGTCGTTAAGCGTCTGCCTTCGGCTCAGGTCATGATCCCAGGGCCCTGGGATGGAGCTCAGGTCATGATCCCAGGGTCCTGGGATCGAGCCCCGTGTTGTCGGGCTCCCTGCTCCGCGGGGAGCCTGCTTCTCCCTCTTCCCCTCCCCCTGCTTGTGTTCCCTCTCTCGCTGGTCTGTCTCTCTCTGTCAAATAAATAAATAAAATCTTTAAAAAAAAAAAAAAAGAAAGAAAGAAAGGACCATAGGAAATATTTTCTACAATTCCATGATAATGAAGTGAAAAATGCCCTTTTTGGATGGAATTTATACTGGCAGTTTTTCATTATCACATTAGTCACTGTGAGAGAATTTGAAGGAGATGAGCTTGTTAGAGAACTTAACTCAGATTTTTTGATAAATATATAAACGTGTCAGTAGTATATAATTCAGTGAAGGAAACTACACAGAACTCCAAGGTCAATTGTAGCATGACAGGTCAAACTATTCTTGACATAGTAATTCCAAGCTTATTTTATTCTGGCTACCCATTGCTGTATTAACAAACCACTCCAACACTTAATTGGCTTGAAATGTAATTCTATTATTATGACACAGTTTTTTGGGTTGAATGGGCTCAGCTGGGCAGATCTCACTTGGGGGGTATCATGCGGTTACACTGCAAAGTTGGCTATGCTTCAGTATGAAGACTCAGTTGGGCTAGGTGTCCAATATGCCCCAGTCCCATGCAGGCAGTTGATGCTAGCTATTGGCTTGAAGCTCAACAGGAGCCGGTAAGGGGCCTACATGTGGTCTCTTCATGCCTCTCCACACAGCAGAGCAGCTGGGTTGCCAGAGAGATTGAAAAAGAGCAAGCACTCCAAAAAACTCAGATGGAAGCCATAAGATCTCCTCTGACCCAGCCCTGGAAGTCACACAGTGTTCCTTCCACCTTATTCTATTCGTCAAAAAGCAAGTCACGGGGCCAGCCCAGATTCAAGGGGAGGGAATTACACAAGGTCATGAACATTGGGAGGCATGTTCACTGGTGGCCATCTTTGGGGACTGGCTTCCAAAAGAGGCACCGATAGCATAATATCCATTACGAGGATTTTGGAATGATATTAAGTTTTCAACCGTAAAATAACATTTTGGCATTTCTTGATAAAACTTAAAGTGAGTGTCAATTTTAGAAAGTACACATCTAGTTTATTCATTCAACAAATATCTATTAAGGGCCTACTATGTACCAATCACTGTGCTAGGTGTTGAGGATGCATGGATAAATCTGTCATGGAAACTGTCCCCTTGCAGCTTAAGGTCTAGAGACCAATAGGAAACAAAAACCAAAGAAGTCCCACAGAACCTGTTGGAGGGCAAAGGAAAGTGAGTTGGTTCTCCTTAAAGTGGAGTGAAGGAATGCCAAGAAACGCTTCAGAGAGAAGGGACTTAGGAGGGGAGTCTTGACAAATTAGGATAAATTCCAATATCCTCAGCATTTATTTGGGAGAAGGGTGCGTGGGATGGGAGGAGCGTGAGGGGGAAGGCGGGCATTCTAAACCGAGCAAGCCGGCAAAAACGAAGGTGAGGAGGCATACCACATGTTTAGGGCACTAGAAGCATTTCCATGTGGCTAAGATGCAGAATTCAGGGGGAGTTCTAGACATCTTGCACAATCTTACACAGATGTGTTTAATTTAGTCCACAGATCATGTGTTTTTCTTTTTCACGTCCATAATGAACTACCACACAGTGTTTTTTAATTTTTTAGATTAGTTTCCAACATTTAATAAACAGAAAGTTTAACATAAAAATCCAGCTTCTTATGGAAAAAAAATCTTTAATTTGGCTGGGCTGGGCCCAAATTCCCACCCGGCAACAACAGGCTGGAGTCAAAGAATGTCCCCTTTAGATGGGGTTATGAACTCTCTGACTCGCAACACCCACATCTGGTCCCCACCATCCCCTTCACTGTAGGCATTTGAGTCTGAACCGCCCCCCCCAACAAGAAAGCTAAGATGCATATTTTATGCCGGGGGGTGTTGGAGGGAGGGCAATTAACAAACAATATTTTATGCTATGCTCAAGGTTTGAACTTCATCCTCTCTACAGTGAGGAAAGGTAAAAGGTATTCAGTAGGGAAGTGACATGATCAGATTAGCATCGCAAAATGATCCCTCTGGCATCATCAAAAGATTCACAGGGAAAATGCACTGAAGATGTGTATGAACATGTGTATGAAGCAAGTAGGCAGGTGGGAAACTCTTTCAATATTCCAGGTGAGAACTGATAAGGTCTGATCTGGGGCAGTGGCAGTGGGAGAGGAGGCCCAGACAAAAGGTATTAAGGAGTTGAAAAGGCAACAAACACCTGGTCACCAAGTAGGGGGAAGAGAAAAGAGGTAGGATGATGCTCAGGTGTGGGGCTACAATGATACAGAGGAAAAGCAAGTTTGAGAAAGAGATCATAATTCCAGCCTTATGGGTGTTGAGATTTATTGCCTGAGGGCCATCAAGGTGTGAGGCAGTTGTGGACATGGGTCCAGAACGAAGAAGAGGGGTGAGGGCCAGAGGTGGAAATTAGGAATTCATGGACTTATCGGCAGTTGAAGCCACAGGAACAATAAGACAGCCAAGGGAGAGTATGGGGAGTTAGAAGACAGCCAAAGAAAGGACCCTGAGGAATGTTTCCAGGGCAGTCAGAGAAGGAGGAATCAGAGGAGGGGCATTAGGATAGCCTACTCCTTGAGAACGGAGGGAAGAAGGAATTTTAAGAAGGGATCGGTCATCAGAATAAAAAACCACAGAGGGATCACCTGAAGTGTCCACTGTGTGTGACAGGTAGATTCATCAGGAGGTGACCACAGAGTGTATCAGAAGAATGCCAGAGATATAGGCTAGAATCCTGAGTGTGGTTGATGTGGAAGATAATACTGAGTCAAGCAAAAGTCACTGTGTTGTGTTTAGGATTCAGGAATAAACGTCAGAAATTCCTTTTTAAAGGACTCTACCTTTAAAGAAGAAAGGAAGCATTAGAATTGTTCCCTTTAACCAGGAAGAGTTTACAAGGGGCCTTTCTAAACCTTTTTCAAGAATGCACCTTAAGAAAGATTAGCAAACATCCGCGGGTTCATTTATATCAACCGGTTCACTTGAAGAACCATCATTTATTTTCACCTGGTCAGTCCCTCAACCTTCAACTCCAGTAGACGGGGTCTAAATGAGGATTTCTTCTTGGATAATAAACAAGTTTTACAATAAGAGATTGTTCTTGTATTTTTCTCTTCTGTTGTCAAGAGATTTCGCCAACAGTAAGTTCCATGATAACAAAATGCAATTTGATTTGGAATTTATGCTCTTATCCTAAGAAATCTAGCTAGCAAGGAAGAATAAAATCTGATTCTTATTCTTAAAAGAAAGACGTATTTTCTGATTTTATATTTTCCATCTGAGAGAAATTTTTCTTGTTTTGTCTCGCAAAGGATAAGAGGAGAAAATAGAAGTGAGAAAGTGGAATCTCTTTCCATTCAACAATTGGGCTGTGACGGTAAAAGTGATATGGGGCTATTTTTGAGGGGTTGGGGTCATCGTG
This sequence comes from Callorhinus ursinus, assembly GCF_003265705.2. Lineage (NCBI taxonomy): Eukaryota > Metazoa > Chordata > Mammalia > Carnivora > Otariidae > Callorhinus > Callorhinus ursinus. The sequence continues at coordinate 29,086,777 of NW_027397070.1, forward strand.
TTGGTGGTGGTAGGTGCGGGTGGTGTGTGTTTGATATTGGAGAAACCTGAGCTCTTCTGAGGGCTCTGAAGTAGCCAGCGATGAGAAGCAGGCAAAAGAGAGAAGAAATCAGTAATACTGTAAGATTCCACAGAGGAAAGGGATCTGTCTTGTGTGGAAGGGATGCCTCATTCGAACTGGAGGAACAGAGGTGAGCATTGTCATGGCCACGTCATGTTATAGGTACAGACAAATTTCCCTTTGAGACAGGCGGAAGGGGGCCTCTTCTTGAGCAGAGTAGGAAAGGCTAGGGGAGGGAGGGAGGCAGGAATAAGTGAAAAGCGTGGCACGTGCACACAAGGCCCCATTCGAGGTGCCATATTGACTTCCTGTTTGCCCCATTTAGTAGAGAAATGCCTATAACTGTCTTCTGTCTAAACTGAATATAAACAAAGTAAGTAGAATAAAAGAGAATAAGAAATGGACAATATGATATTTACTGTGCAGTTAAGAAGAGGTTGGGCTTACAATCAATTATATATTCACTCATTACTCATTCAACAAATATTTACTAAGTAGCTATTATGAGCCAGATGTAGGTCTAGATACTATTAACAATGATTAACAAAAAAGACAAAAATTCTTGCCTCAAAGAATACATATTCTATCCTCTCCATATATGCCAAGAGAGTCCTTGCTCACATTCCTAAAAAGTGTTTGGTTTTTTTTCCACCAGCTTCCACTGCTATACAGACCATGCCAAGCAACAGTGTCCCTTCCTAATAAAGGGCTGAATCACAAAGAACAACTATGAATCAGGTACCATGGAGGACAGGTTGGTTAATACTCATTCAAATAAAACTGGAGGACCATTTAAAAAAAGAATGTCATTACTTCGTTTTGGAATTGGGCCAGGCCTCCAGACTTCACAGTCTCTAAAAGAATTAGTGTTTTCTAATAATCCATCTGACACATTATGTTCCAAATGTGATTTTCTGATTAAGGTACTAGGCGTACAGCAGACAGATCCTGTAAAACCCATGCAAGGTCCCCCAGGTGTGTGCTGCGGAAGCTGAAAGGGGCAAAGGATGTGGCCATATCCTTTCTGGTCAAGTTTCAAGATAAACAGATTTAAAGGACAGAATTCTAACCAAGATTTGGCCACCTTGGGAAGGAACGCAGTGTTTGAACAACATGCTTCCCAGACTGAAAGCCACTCAGACATGGATCGTCATTCCAGGCATTTGGCATGCTGGTTTATACTAGCAGCCAAGTGCATAATTGCCAGGAACTGGCCAAATCCACAGAGACACCAATCACTTCTGAATGCCAAAAAATGTTTGTAATATACCATAATAAATGTAAGCCTGACTCATTTAATCAGATCTGCGTCCTACCCTGGGGATTTCTGCGCAGAAGAGTGATGTTTACTGAAACTACTTCTCTCCACTGCCACCTTCCCTTCCAGGAAGAATAGAACTATCATCTGGTTGGCCTTGCCAATTTCTGTTTTATATTTTACGTCATTAATATGGATGCTTATAACATACATGTTTCCAACTCATTCTGAATTCACTTCAGTATAAAGTGATGAAAATAACGCTTTCTCCTTATTTTAGATTGTATTGAAAAGGAACCTAAGTATTACTGAAAGACAGGGATTTGAGAGTATCAGGCTCTTCTCCCTTCCTGACAAGTTTCTCAGACTAGTTTCCCCAAAACCAATGAGATGAGATGCGGAGAAGTTCTAGTCACCCTTGCCTGTGAGAAGCCGTCTGACTCAAGGCCTTTGTGGGCTTGAAGCAATTTTGAGGTAGGTGAATAGGAGCTGACCAGACGTTCTCCTGACATGAAGATGCAAAATCAAGTTGGCTGTTCCAGGTTCTCTTCCCCAGCTTCTTTTATTGTAGAGCCTTGATTCCTCAAGTTCAGAAAGCTGATTTTCCCAAAGACCGGTCCAGTTATCCGGTATACACCAGATAACTGATGTATACCAAACTCAATGGGAAATTCTCTGAGCCCAGGTGTCAATTTTCAAGCAGCAATTTTCATTTCATAGGCTACAGATGAGGAGATTCTAACTCAGGTTAGGTGACGGGGTGATTGGTCCAAGGTCGCGTAGGTCATTGCAGAACTAAGGCTTGAATCCAGGTCTTTCGACTTCAATGGCCTTGCGCTTTCTGCTAGAGCACTGGCCTTCCTGGGGGGAAGCTAGCATGCAAGGGTGACAAGAGGTTACAAAGAGCAGAGTGCGCAGCTGGGGGAAAGAGGACGGACACAGGGGAGGGCCGTGGGAAAAGCTGGCAGAGGACAGCAGGACCCATGTGACTGAAGGTCAGGAGCCAGAGTCCAGTTCCGGGGCATTCCATGGGATGGAGGAGATGGCAAGAGATCATCAGGGCCCTGTTCAGAACTAAAATATGAACAAAAGAGAAACTGTCTGAGGAACACAGCAGAAGCCCGATTAGGAAATGTGGGCACACGAGGGCGCACTGGGTGGGCCCACCACCCCAAGTATTAATTTCCAGCTGAGTTTCAGAGCACTCTGCTCCAGCTCTGCGCAAAGAACCATCTGGGACCAGAACAGAGACCGCCGGTAGGTGGAGCCAAGCGGCTACCAGTCGCCGGGCTGACAGGGAGAGCAAGGGCAGTGGGCGGGGCAGGTCACTGCAATGTCAACACCAGCCTTTGGGGCTTCAGAATAGATAGTCTCTGTCTTGACTGCTCTAAAATGTGCTGTTGATTCTGCTTGACCTCTGAAAGGCTTCCCGAAAGATGGCTGGAGAGAGGGTGACCATATAATTTACCTCCCAAACCCGGAAACTTGTGAAAATAAAAGAGAGAGCTGTTAATACTTATGCCAGTACAACAGTCCTAAGCCAGGACTAACCCAGGCCGACCCAGACGTGCGGTCACCCCAGCTGGAGACCAAGCACTCAGGATTCAGGCATGCCCGGGCACACCTAGCAGAGGGTGAGATAATCTTACCAGGACTGGTGACAGGGAGAGGCCAGAGAACTCCTGGGAAGTAATTCATCCTAAAGGAACAGAAAGGCCAAGGACACCAATTGGGCTCCATGACATTAAGACAGGGCCAGAGGGGAGGGATGGTTCCCAGGTCAGCCCATTGTTGGCCACACCCAACATCTTGTGACCGTGGCTTTTAAAAAAGCCAGTGAAGGGGCGCCTGGGTGGCTCAGTCGTTAAGCACCTGCCTTCCTTCGGCTTGGGTCATGATCCCAGGGTCCTGGGATGGAGCCCCAAGTCGGCTCTCTGCTCCTCGGAAGCCTGCTTCTCCCTCTCCCACTCCCTCTGCTTGTGTTCCCTCTCTCACTGTGTCTCTCTCTGTCAAATAAATAAAATCTTAAAAAAAAAAAAAGCCAGTGAAATTAAAAAGAGCTGTTTCATTAAAATTGCCATAGAACATGAAGTTTCAAGGGTTAGTGAAATCCTGCGTCAGCAATTTCAGCGGCAGCGACAGAGAAGGTGCGGTTGGCGCGATAGTCGGGTGGGATGGTAGTGATTAGTCACAGCCCCTTGGGTGGGTGCCAGCACGGCAGTTGCTCCAGGCTTGGGCAGTGACCAGACACATTACCCTAGCAAGTGAGAGGGGGAGAGCCAAAGACAGTGGGTGCTTTACTCTTATATCTCAGAGCATATGGAAGGTCATCCGTGAGGACTCACTGAACTATCATGAGGAATACAGAGGGGCTGCATTAATATTAATATTTCTCCCACCACAACATAAGGAGCTCATTGATGTTGTCTAAATTTGAGAACCTTCTTAATTTGGAGCCACTCAGTTCATACTGGCAGTTTCATAGTCTAACATAGGCTCATACCCTTGGAATATATATGTTGCAGTGATTCGTACATTTCTAAAATAATACAGAAAAATATGTTACCAAGTAATTAACACATAATACAGAAAAGTTTTCCAAAAATTCCTAAAAATTATGAACTTTTGCTACCTCTTAAAGAATGGCCTCTACTGATTCTCTCTGTCATCCAACTGATCAGTGTTAACCTTTCAACGATTTGAAATTAGATACTGCTTGGAAATAAAATGACTCACTCACCCCATGGCTAAAATGAAAAAGACAGGCAATACCAAATGTTGGCAAAGATGTCAAGCTAGAATTCTGACACAGCGCCAGTGAGAGTGTGAATAGGTATAACCTCTTTGGAAAACTGTTTGGCACTATAGACTAAGAATGAACAAATGTACTTCCACTCCTCGTATATGCCCAACAGCAAGGTATACATATATTTACCAAAAGACATGGACAAGAATGTTTATGACAGCATTTCTCATAATAGCCCAGCACTGGCAACTCACCAATATCTGCCAACAGTGGATTGGAAAAATAAATTGTAGTGTATTCATACAGTGGAATACTACCATGAGAATGAACAGGTACAACCACACACAACAGCATGAATGAATCTCACAAACATCAAGTTGAACCAAAAAAGCCAGACATAAAATATTCCATTTGTATACAATTTACAAGCAAGTGAAATTAATCAATATTGTCACAAGTCCAAAGGAGCTGGTAAGGTTCCATCTCTTGATCTGGGTGCTTTTTTGAGCTTATCATTTGTCACTATTCGTTAAACTAGTCAGTAAGTTCAGACATATTTAAGAGGAGGAGTATTATGTGCTACCTTATGCTGGAGCATGGCAAAGTTACATTGCAGAAGAGCATGTGAGATGAGTGAAACTGTGATATCCATTCCAATTATAAAACACAAGAGCATTTTAAATTTTAAATAATATTTTAAATAGATTTTATAATCTACTCCAACTATCCAGTGCAAATTAGAACTCAGCATCATTCTGGGGTAAAACAGAAGGCTAAGGAAGGTAAAGAAGAAAGTAAGAGCACCATCAACCAAAGCACACAAAACAAGAAAGGACGCTCCTGTCGCGTCATGAGCCTTCCCTGGAGCAGCAACTGTGACCAAAAAAATAAGGTACATTTATGGGTCAGTCTCAACCGTCTGCTCAACAAGAACACATGAAATGAAAAAGGGGCAGCTCTCCAAAGGGAAAAGCAATGGGAAAACAACATATGCCTACTGCCATGTTGTATACTGTACTGACGGTCATCATCACAGGAGAAATTCTTAAACTTGGCATATCAAGAATGAGGAAGTATGTTCTCTCAAGTGGCATTCAACTCTAAGGTTCCATTGTTCTCTCCCCTAACACACGTGTCAAATCCATTAGTGTTAACATTAAAATAGTTTAAATATGGATCTAGTCGTAAAAGATACATCCAAGGGCAACTACTGATAGCAATCATATTTCATTTCTCTTTGAGCATCTCTCAAAATACTCATCTGTCTATGAACATGTGTTAACACTTTTCCCTCTGGCAGTCTGAATAAATCTTCCACATTGTTTTGACCACATACATTTCTGTTAACAGCCATGAAGTCACACACACCAAAAAATTAACTGAGGACTACAGCTGTGGCAGGCTGAACCTAACCCCCCACTCCTCCTTTCAGGGGAGAATCTTGGGGATTCGAGAGAAACCAGGTTACTATGATGCCATTTAACCAGACAGCTCAGCCAAAGACCTTGTCGGGTTATGTGGGACCCTCCATAACAAAGGGACCACGCCAAGCAGAGAACATCTTTTTGCATAATAAGGCAGGGACTCTTATTTTGCAAGAAGCGGGCTTAAAATCCTGTTGTTAGAAGAAACACACACTTTTCTCAAAGACTATATACCAGGAGTTGGGCAAACATTTTCTGTAACGGGCTAGGCAGTAAATATCTTACATTTTCTGTAACGGGCCAGGCAGTAAATATCTTAGGCTCGGCAGGCCATACAGCCCCTGTTGTAGGGACTCAGCTCTGCTGTGCAAAGGCGACCGCAGACAATACTTACACAACTGCATGTAGCTGTACTTTACAAAAACAGGCCTGTGGGAATGGGTCCATTGGCCAGTTTGCCAACCCTGGGACTAGACAAAAACAAGCAAACAAAAAACTACATCACAGAAGTGAGATGTGTTTGTCTTTAGGCAAAGACAAAGCCTAGATGCAGCCCTGCGGATGGAGAGAACAAACAAAAGTTGAAATGCTCCCAGGTGACCCCCAGCCCCCCACCCCCTTCCTACCATGGGACTAGAGCTCATCCTCCCCACTCTGCAGAATCAGCAAGGGCCAGAACAGGTTGATTCTGTGTTCACATCCAGCTGAGGCCAGAGGAGGCAGAAATTATACAACACTCAATGGGGCTGGGACTTCATCCATTCTGAGGAGGAAGGTATGTTCTGAGGAAATGGAAGAGACCCCTGATGCTGAAGATTAAAGAGATCTGTGCAGACAACATAGAGAGAAGGGGAAAGAGGGTGAGACTTAGAGAATGAGAGAGTATTGAATATCCACCAGAGAGGACCTACCCAGAGCCCAGGCCCCAATCTTTCTTTGGACCCTTTCTTGAATCCTTTAGAAAAGAAGCTCTTAAGCCACACGTCCCTGCTTTATTTCCTACCACTCTCTGCCTCATTCAGTTTCTCCCAAACTGGCCCCCTTGCTGTTTCTGGAACATACCTAACATATTCCTACCTCAGGGCCTTTGCACCTCCTGCCTTTTCAGACAGACTGAAAACTCTTCCTCCAAATACTCAAATGGTTCACTCTCTTTTCATTTGGATGTCTCAAATGACATCTCCTCAAAGATGTCTTCCTTGACTTTTCTATCTGGAATAGCATCTTCATCAGTCTCTACTTATTTTAATTTTTTTCACAGCACATATCACTACCTAACTCTTTTCACCTATAGCATGTGAGCCCCATAAAGACAGATATTGGTTAATTCATTCCAGTTCACTCCCAGCATCCTGAATAGTACCTAGAACACAAGTGGTGCTCAATAAATATTTTCTGAATGAATGTATCAATCAATCAAGTCCAACAGGTCTATGATGGCTAAGTTTATGTACCAGCTTGGCTGGGCTATCGCACCCAGATATTTGGTCAAACATTGTTTTGGATGTTTCTATGAAGGTGCTTTGGGATGAAATTAATATTTAAATTGGTGGACTCTGAGTGAAGCCGACTGCCCTCTATAATGTGGGTGGGCCCCATTCAATCAGTTGAAGGTTTGAATAGAACAGAAGGCAAGAGGGCATTCCACAGCAATCTGCCTTTGGACTTCATCTGCAAAATCTGCTAGTCCTGGTTCTAAAGCAGACTGCCTTTCAACTTCAACTGCAACTCCGTCCTGAGTCTCCAGTCCCTTAGACGCCCCGTCAGACTTTGTGGACTTGCCAAACTTTCACAATTGGGAGAGCCACTCCCTTAAAATAAATGTCTTTGTGTCTATATCCTCTTGGTTCTGTTTCTCTGGAGAACCCTGGTTAATACAGACTCCAAGTCAAACTACGCTATCTTCTTTACTAAAGAATTCCTCCTATTAGTTCTATGCCCACTGGTTTTCACAACCTGAGTCAGGGAGCTGAAATTTCCATATATTCTGCAGACGTGCAGGTAATATTGCTCCCGATGACTTCCTTCTCCATGGTCAGCTAAATGGGGACGGGAGAATGGGGGAGAGGATAATCAAACACAATTTTTCAAGATTATAGCCAATGATGTAAAAACACCAGCACTTAAAATCATCTGGAGACTTACTTTCCTTTCATACAATACCACTGCATTCATAGTTAGTGAACAGGAATGTGAATCTACAACCTAACCTTGTCTAGATACTAGAATGGTAAAGAACCTAAAATACCAAACATACAAGTTATGTTTATATTTTGGATTTTTAGTCGTGTCCATCGTATTTATATGACTAGATATGACCATAGGTATAAAGTCTATGGGGTATGGAGTGTTTTCCTAAGATGCTCCAGGACAGTGCTCCCCCCCATGTCCTTAAAATTTTAAAAATTTAAGAAACAAAATTCCCTACCCTGGTACCACTCGGAATCCTGTCATGAGAAAGTAAGGCTTCCCAGCGTCCCCAAAGTGTTGGGGCTACGCTCAGACGCTTTCTCCGCTCCCACTTCCCGCCCTCTCCCCGCTCCCCACTGGCGGGAGGAGGGCGCCCTCCCAGCCAATCAACGTTCAGTAGGGCCCTCCACACGCGCGTCTTTCAAAGGCCCCTAGAAACCAATGGGCGGTTAAAGGCCGAGCCGGGGCACTCGGGGGCGGAGGAAGAAACAGGGAGAGGGCCTGATTGGTTCCTAGAAGACGCCGCGCCCCACCTCACAGAGGGATGGACCAATGAGCTGAGCGAAGGGGCAGGCTCGGCGCGGGGCGGTGGCTGAGACGCCGGTGCTGCTGGAGAGAGGCGGCGGCAGGTCCCGACGCGGGGCGGCCAGCGATGAAGCCGGTGAGTCGGGCGGAGGCTTGGACGAGCGATGCCACAGGGACGGAAGCGGCCCCGAGGCCAGTTCTTAGGCCTGGGGACAGCCCAGGCGTGGTCGCGGCCTGACTCGCACTGTAACCGTCCTGGGTCGGGGAGGTGGCGCTTCCCTGTACCGGGGAGAGCGATGACTGAGGAGGAACAGGGTCGGTGGCGGACTTGGGGACGACGGACATTGGCTGTGCACCTGTTGTACACAGATTGGGAACTGCCGCCTGCGGAGGCTCCTAAGCCTCACGACAGCCCTGCAAGAGAGGGCTGAATCCGGTTTTACGGAAGAAACTGAGACGTGGAGAGCTAAGATGTCTCAGTGTTATCAGTCTGCCTAATAAGCAGCCCCAGAGGATGCCCGGGGATGCCCCGCGCACCCCTGGTGAGCGGTCCTCACCGCAGATGGGGAAAACTTCACGAAAGACCTCGGCCCACCCCCGTTTGTGGGCGCGTCACCATCCCCCGGGGCCAACTGGCACTGCATCCCTTTCTGGGGTTCAGAATCCCTGGACCTGGGGGAGCAGAAACGTCCAACTCTGTTAGGATTTGTTAACCTGGCTGGGAGAGCCTGAATGAAGGAGGCACAGTCACTCTGAAAATCTTGAGTCGTCAAAACTGCTTTAAAGAGAAAGGAAAAACAGACGCAAGGAGCTGAGGCCCCACCTGACTCAATCATCTACCACCAGGGTTGACAACCTATTGAATATTAAAGGACCTTCATTTGAGTTGATAATAATAGCACAAAGAGATCCAAAGCAACTCACATCCATAGCCTAAATGGCTGTGTAGTGTGATCTTGTAGTAAGGAATAAATCCATTATAGAATACAGCTTCAGAACTGGAAAGAACATTAGCTGGTTACACTTGCCAATCGCCATGTTTCCATGTGGAGGAGCATCAGCTGTCCTTCACTCCTGGCCTCTTTCTCCACTTGTTTCCGGAAGGGACAGAGCGAGAGGTCTGATCCCCCAGTTTGGGAGGAGCTGGACAAAACAGCTGAGCCCTTTCTTCCCTTCTCTCAGAACTGGGTTGTCCATTGCTCCCATCACCGGGTGGATAAGTCCAATTCTGGAGTGAAGAATTGGCAGGCCCACTTGACCACAGCTTTAAAGCCACATCCTCCCTTTGACACTCAGTAATAAAACCAACATATTGATCTCCATTTGCCTCTCCACTGTTTTATCTCTCAGGTGGTTCCAACTTGGAAATAAGAAGAAAGGTGTGTTTTTTATTGGTCCTATAAAACTAATGTGTCTCGGGTAGAAATCATGCCTACAGGATTGAGTTCCAACTCCTTAGATCATTACACAAAGTCCATCTTGATCTCTCTAGTCCAGTGATTCACAAAGTTGAGGGTATGTTATTCTACCTGTCCACCCCCCATCAACCAAACTACTAGGCCCGTATTGGGGTTATTTCTTGAGAAATGGGGTAGTTAAAACTACTTATCTGGCTTCATCGCCTCTGCTCTGATGTCACAGTTCCTGAAAACAAGACCTTTCTCCTTTTGCTTTTATTGCCTTAACTTCTTCCTCATCTGCCAAAAACCTCCGCTCATCCTTCAAAACCCAGCTAATATATCCCCTCTGAAGTTTTCTCCAGCTCTGTAAGCAGTCACTCCCTTCTCTGGGACTGCAACTAAAATGCATAGTTTAGGGGCACCTGGGTGGCTCAACTGGTTAAGCATCTGCCTTGGGCTTAGGTCATAATCCCAGGGACCTTGCCCAGCGGGGAATCTGCTTCTCCTTCTCCCTCTGCCTGCCGTTCCCCCTGCTTGTTCTCTCTCTATCTCTCCATCAAATAAAAAAATAAAATCTTTAAAGATAAAAGTGCATGGTTTATGCTTCCATTTTAGCACTTACAACTTTCTTTTATAATCTATGCACATATCTCTCCAACTATACTGAAGCTATTTATTTTATGGATCTTTGCATCTCCAGAGCTTGGCAAATGAATGTGTTTAAGAAATGTTTGTGAATTAATGAATAGATCTCCTCACTTTATAGTTGTAGAAAACTGAAACCCAGAATAAACCAAAGTTGCTTCTCCGAAATTATACAGTAAGTGGCAGAAACAAAACCAGAATCCTGGTTTGTTCCCAATCCAACTCTCTTTCCACTACAGAGCACTGCAATTGTTAATAGGATGGTAAAATCAGTAATTTATTATTGATATCCCTGATCATTCTGATATTCCAGATTGAATAAATTGCAAATATGTATTCAGTGTGTGTTTAAGCAAGGATCAACTTATATGTACATATTCTTCTTTACAATTATTTAACATAACTGATTTCTTTTGAAGCCTAGTTCATTGCAAACAAATGAGTTTGACTCATCAGATGAAGAGCCTATTGAAGATGAACAGACTCCAATTCAGATTTCATGGTATGTTAACACTTCTGATCAATGATGAGCTAAATTATTTGATGTGTACGTCATCCATGTAGATAATGTAGTCCACATATTGAAAATATTTAGTGATTCTCTTCTGCTGATTGTGTTATTCTAATCTTTAAGGGATCCTCTAACTCCATGATTTATTTACTATCTATGATAGAATAAGGCTTTTCTTTTGGGTGGGGAATGGGCAGAGGAGAAAGTCGTTCTTTATGCATTCGGAAAACCACAGTAGAAACAAGTAAGTAAGGAGCTGAGATAGGATCAGAATATCTCCTACTTAGTACCAAAACCTACTTATTCTTTTATGACAAAAGAATAATATACCAAACATAGGATGAGATATTTGTTTATCACTTAGTCAAATCCTAGAACTACTTGCCACAATAATGCATCTATTAGCAGACCCTGCTTAAGATAAAAGTCATGTTACCATAGATACAAGAGCAAAAACAAATGTTTCTATATAGAATCAACTTCCAAATCTTGGCAGTGACTTATTGTTGCACTAGAATCTCTACAACAATCAGTGCTTTCTCTCACCCCTGTAAATGTAATAATCTCTCTATTTGAGAAAACACCATTTCCAATTATAGGAAGTGAAAAAGAGTATGTTATCCCTAAAGTTCCTTTTGTTCTGCCATCAAATAGCAATTATCTTTCATTTCCCCTTATACCCCCTTTAAAACTCAAAAACTCATCTAATTTTCCAAGTCACATGGTATTTATACAATGCCCTCTGTTTTCCTCTAAACTCATCTTCTGTCTTAAAGACCGGGTTAGCCTTTACCTGCTTTGTCCCTGAGTACTGCAATTGGGAATATGATTCTTTGAAATTATTTTATTTTAACCAAAATCCATTACAACAAAGAATGACCTGCAGTTTTTATCATATGAAATTATATCTGTTTAAGGAAGTCCTATAAAGAAATCTTAAAATAGTAATGTAGACTGAATGCTGGGGATGAAATCATCAGAAGGTCATTTTCTAGCTACTTCCCCAAGATTACTAATACAAAATATCTCCGATAACATACCACAGGGTAACTTAAGTATGCTTTATACTAGCCATAGGCAATCTAGGCATTATTATTTTTAAAGTAAGTTTAAATTAACTCACCACTTTTAAAAATTAAATTGTAACAGGGGTTCCTGGGTTAAGCATCCTACTCTTGATTTCAGCTCAGGTCATGATCTCAGGGTTGTTAAGATCAAGCCCTGTGAGCCCGAGTCCTGTGAGCCTGAGCCCTGTGAGCCCTGCACTGGGCTCCACACTCAACAGGAATCTGCCTGTCCCTCGCCCTCCCCGCTCTTGCCTGTACTTTTTCTTCCTCTCTCTCGAATAAGTAAATCTTAAAAAAAAAAAAAGAATTAAATTGTGACAAAGCAAATGATAAGTCCCTGTTTTAAAATTTCCAGTCTTTCTGGGCCTTTTTGTGAATAACGTTTTGATATTTGCATATGCATTTTTGTTTTGTGACTATGGTAAAACTTTAAAACACTCTTGTTCAGTGCCAAGCACACGTCTTAAATTGAATTTCCATTTATAACTTTTTAAAAACTGAACTAAACTTAAAGTTTTATTCTTTTCAGGCTACCCCTGTCACGAGTGAATTGTTCTCAGTTTCTTGGTTTATGTGCTCTTCCAGGTAGGTGACACTGCAGGTGGCTTCCTATTGGTATTCTCAAGATAATCTGTTTATCGGCTAATACATCACTGAACTGAGCAAGAAGAGAATTTCATAGATCGTCAGCCTAGGGAACTCACTTTTGGAAGCCCTCATGTGGGCTCTAGCGAAAAGAAAAGATCACTCTTCAACCCTTCCAGACCCATTCACAGTTCTGCATTTCTGATTTACCTATCTTAATAAAACTTCAACACTGGGGTACAAGGTGAGGCTGAGGGCAACAGGCAGGTACTTGTTACAGAAAGGACACAGAATAAAGACTCTTTGGATTAGGAGTTCCTTCAGCTGGGCTCTATGAGTCCCTGCAATTATATTCCTAAGAATAAACTAAATTGAAATCCACACTCAAAATGAAATGAAATTGAAACATAAAAATTATCATATAAGTATGACCTTGTAAAGTAGCTTTGTATGTGTTTAAATATATTTGTTATATGTGACCAAAAACTGACTTTTTCACTTGCTTTATTACTGCTTATAGGTTGTAAATTTAAAAATATTAGAAGAAATATCCAAAAAGATACAGGTAGGTATAACATGAAACCACCATATTAATAGTTTTTTCTTAATAACACTGACAATCTCTTTGTCAAAAAGAACAAACGTTAGTCTCTGCTCATATACCAAATAAATGTGTGTTATTTCATAGTTTCAAACTGTAGACTTATTCTAATACACGAAGAGGTATTTGCAAAGGGCACAGAGAACTAACTCCTCATTTACTAAACATAGAATTGCTTTTCACTGATCGTTGTAGTTACACATATTGCATTTGAGTTTAAATTGTATAAGTTGGAGGGAAGAAAGTATGTAAGTAGAAAACTGCCATTTCACTGCCCAGATCTTTGAACATACTGTCCTTTACAGACTTGATTGTGATAGTAGAAATTAAGCCTGAGCTGAGAACCCAGAGGTAATAGTGAAATTGTCCATGTTGGATAGAAAATTTAGAGAGCATCTAAGTGGGAAAGATGCAGTAGGGTCTGATCTTCACAGGCTCAAGGATGTTTATAACACTGTAGCCTCAAGTCTAATAACCCCATAAATATCCTAATAACCCACCCCACTTTGGAATTTACATATTGCATGGTACTAAAAAACTTGGATTTTCAAAATTTATCCTGGTTGGCCTGGAATATCTCAAGGCTAGTAGTCCTACCAATGTCCTTATAATACACCAAAATAAATATAAATAAATACACACACACCCTCACACACACACACACACACACACACACATCTTGAGTCTGACCAGTATAAATTTTTGAAATCTTAAAATTTTTTCCTGGTTGTTTTGGAATATCAATTTATTAATTTGCTTTCTCTAATTTATTCTTTACCTACCAAAAAAGACTTACAGAGGCTAATTAATTGACTCTTGCATTATTTGTAAAGATTCTCTGATTTAGAGGTACATGCCATGGTAGGAAGTTTTCATATGGAGAACATTTAGGTCATAAGCAAACTATAATGAAAATCACTGGTTCAAGAACCAATCTTACACATTTTGTAAAGCCCTATTCATTTAGTATCTTCTATAAAAGGGGTTTCTAGTACTTTACCAAACCTTTTGTTTTCCAGTGAGATCTTAAATGGAATCCAATGTATAAAAGATAACAATCTGATGGGAGAGACCTAGAATCTCCCTGCATCAGCCCCTGTGGTTCCCTCCTCAGAGTCCTTTCTAGCAAAGTTTGAAAACCACTATATAATAGAAAGTATCCATTGTGTGCAAGAGGCAGAGAGAAAATTACCTACTCTTAAAAATGGTTAAGTATGCGGACTTCAGTTTTAATCCTTTTAGAAGTACAAAAAAATAATAGTATTATCTAAAGCAACACTGTCCAACAGAAATATGACGGGAGCCACAAATAGAAGCTACGTGTTTAATTTTACATTTTCTAGCTGCCATACTAAAAAAGTAAAAACAGATGAAATTAACTTGATATATCTTATTTAACCTAACATAGCCTAACTGATATCATTTCAATGGTTTTAAGCATAAAACAAATTATTAATGAGATGCAGGTTTTTGTACTTAATCTTTGAGATCAGATATGTATTTTACACTTACAATACATCTCAATTTGGACTAGCCACATTTCAAGTACAAATCTGGAGGTTCGTGATAAAAGGTGCTTAGTTAAATGTCCCTCGATTTAGGAGGCAGGGAGAGAGAGGAGGCTGAGATCAACCAGAATTAGTTACTCATTTTGAATGTAAGACTCTATAGTGAATATTGCCATAAGGATGTTCCAGTGTATAGAATGGCCAATAGTACTATTGCTTGGTTCATATTCATTATAGTGAAATTAGCTAAGTCACCTAATTCTAACACAGTTAACGTTTTATTTCCTAGAGACCTAGTCCATAAAATTAAATGCATGATGGCAAGACACAGTACAAATATAAAGGAGAACATGAGCACCATGGGCATGCAGGAGATTTTATATAGAGTGCTTAGAGTAAAACAAAACAGCAGAGGGAGGAAAGTAGCAAACATGGATTCTGTGAGAAGAAAATGAGAAAAAAAATGCTATCGTTTCTTCACAAGAGTTTATTTTGAAATATTAGATGTTTTAAAATTTATTTCTGAAGCCTTATTGAAAAAAGATTTTTTTTCAAGAATAGCAATATAGTTGACTCATCTTGAAATTCAGTTAAAAGCATTTTGAATTATTAAGTCATTAATCATAATAATATTATAAATATTATATAATTATAATATGGTAATATAATCATTCTATTATAATGCTATTATCGTATTATAGTGTTTTTATATAATTATTATATTATAGTATAATTTTATTATTTAGGTGATTAATTTTAATCACCTTTTGGTTCAGGTGTTTCTAATTCCTATTTTGTGCTTAGTGACTTCATTTTTACCCTACTTTGAAGAGAGATCAATATTGTTTTAGCTTATCAGTAAGTATTTCAAATGTATAGATTATCATGTGTTATTTACTTAGTTTGGCTTAAGAAATTTAACACCACATCCTCTGTCTTGACTGAATTTAAATTTGTAATATTTTGTACATGTGTATCTGTATCTTGGTTTATTGACAGAAGAACTAAAGAGCTATGGTATACAAGACATATTTGTTTTCTGCACCAGAGGGGAACTGTCAAAATACAGAGTCCCAAACCTTTTGGACCTCTACCATCGGTATGCAATCATCACTCATCATCATCCAATCCCAGACGGAGGGACTCCTGACATAGCCAGCTGCTGCGAAATAATGGAGGAGCTTGCAGTCTGCCTTAAAAATAACCGAAAAACCTTAATACAGTACGTTTTTATTTTCTCCATAAATGACTTGAGAAATGCCCCAGTCAGAATGATTTTTCTAATTATTGCATCCTTATTCACTTATTACCTACCTTCTAGTTTGATGCAAGGATTAAAAGGAGATGAGGCAGGAATAGTACTAGCACAATGTCTGCTACAGGGCAAGCACTCAGATATCTGCCATTATTACTTTTGAAGAGCAAGGACAATAAATGAGTAGATTTGGAAATTTTTTAGAACAGGTTTACAGGCTTGTTATTCTTTCCTTTTGCCTTAGACCTTTACTTATAATTTTGGGACCCTCTTCCTCCCAAAAAAGGTGGGGCATCATCTTTATGATACCCTTACTCATTGGTCAGGCTTTCAGTTGCTTAGTTGCTTCTAACAGCAAAAAAAAGTCAGTTGGAGGGGCGCCTGGGTGGCTCAGTTGGTTAAGCATCTGCCTTCAGCTCATGTCATGATCCCGGAGCCCTGGGATCAAGCCCCAAGTCAGGCTTCCTACTCAGCAGGGCATCTACTTCTCCCTCTCCCTCTGATCTTCCCCTCCACTCATGCTCTCTCTCTCTCAAATGAATAAATAAAAAATCTTTTTTAAAAAGTCAGTTTTTAAAATATTAGCAAAGAAATCATTCATAAGCAATGAACATTCTTAAAAATATGACTGGAAAATTATATTTGATGATATGAATTTGCCACCAGAATGAAAGAGGGACTCCCATTGTTTGTCAATGGCTACGTACAAGCTGCTGGTATGGAAATTTAAAACGAAATAAAATGAGCTAAGGGGGGAAAAAAAAGAGGAGAGAGGAGAAAAGTAGCTTGGAGAAAGGAAGAAGGGAGTGACAGTCAGCAGTAGGCAGTAGCAATACAAAGATGAGAAGTGGTGCTGGGGGTAATGCAGCAGATGCTCTGCTGGAAGGGAGACGCATGGCAGAGGAGAGCCGGCCACAGGGAGCAAACTAGTCCTTCTCTGTGCTTCTCGTACGTTCTGTATCCTAATAAATTGCTTAATCCTTTCTGGAACAAGATGGAGTATCAAATAGCTTGATACCTCCCAAGCCTCAAAGTCATTGATTTGAACTAGAAAGTGTGCAGACAATACCAAATAAGCAGGTAGGCTCAGGGCACCCAGGGAAAGGGCAAGCCCAGCCAGCTTCTCTCCTTAGACCTAGAGCTGGGGGGCCTCGTGCCGACTGTTCCCATTCTGAAGGCAAACCAAGTAGTGCACAGGGCTTTGGGGACATACACACTCTTCGTGGCTGAACTAAACTCTAATGAACAGAGAACTAGAAACAATCCTACATTCTATAGTTTCCAGCCTTTCTCTAGAGAAAAGCATAATCTGTAATTGTAAGCAACTACTAATTGTTTTACTAATTATAAAAGCAAACTTTTAGAATAAGTTGCCTATACTAAGTAATTTTCTAACAAGTCTAAGGTAAAATAGCATTAGATAATTTCATGTGGCTCGTGAAAAATATTTTCCAATTTTGGGACCCATTTTTCAAATCAGTTCTGAGATTTTTTTTTTTAAATACATCTTTGAAAAAACAGCCTCTACTGAAAAGTTTCCAGAGATCAAACTAGCTCAGATTAGTGAAATTTAACGAATTCTACTTGAGCAGGTTCTAGCACACCAAATGCTGTCTGGTGTTTGAACAGAATACAAACAAGATGGAAAGATGGTTGCATATGTTGAATGCTTCTGGCTCCCATAAAATAAAGCATCTGATGACTGGAAATTTTCATCGTCCTAGAGCTTTCAAAGGTGTCCTACAGTGACTAATTTTCTATCCATTCTGCCATCTTTGAGCGCTCCCATTGCTAGATGGCTCTAGAGTTTATCCCTCAGAAACTGGGTCTGGTAAAATTTTTTCCACCATTTTGTTGTTTGCTAGCACTGTCCCGTTGATTCTCCCTGTGCATTTTTGTTCCTTTATAAAATCAGCAGACACTGCTTGCCTACTGTACTATGCTGTTTCCTAGGGCTGTTATAACAAAGTACTACAAAGTGGGTAGTTTGGACAACAGAAACTTGCTCTCCCCCAGTTCTGAATCTAGGAGTCCAAAATCAATGTGTCAACAGGACCATATTCCCTCTGAGAATCTGGTAGAATCCTTCCTTGCCTCTTCCTAGCTTCTGGTGGTGGCCGTCACTCCTTGGCGTTCCTTGGCTCACAGCTCCATCACTCCAATCTCTGCCTCCATCGTCACATGATTCTCTCGGTGTTGCTGTGTCTTCTTGGGGTATTTCCTCTTATAAGGACACCAGTCAGGGCGCCTGGGTGGCTCAGTCAGTTAAGTGTCTGCCTTCAGCTCAAGTCATGATCCCGGGGTTCTGGGATCGAGCCCCTCATTGGGTTCCCTGCTCAACAGGGAGCCTGCTTCTCCCTCTGCCTCTCTCCACTGCTCGTACTCTCTCAATCTCTCTCAAATTAATAAATAAAAAATCTTAAAAACAAAAAAAAGGATACCAGTCATACTGGATTAGAGCCCACCCCTGTAACCTCGTCTTAACTTGATTACATCTGCAAAGATCCTATTTCTAGATAAGGTCACATTC
Organism: Callorhinus ursinus; assembly: GCF_003265705.2. Taxonomy (NCBI): domain Eukaryota; kingdom Metazoa; phylum Chordata; class Mammalia; order Carnivora; family Otariidae; genus Callorhinus; species Callorhinus ursinus. The sequence goes on from NW_027397070.1 coordinate 29,105,082, forward strand.
ATAGTACCAGGATTAGGACTTCAACACACCTTTATGAGGATACAATTCAACCCCTAACACCCACTGTGTACCAAACACTATAAATACAGAACACGCACTGCGAGGCCCGCTCCCCACCCTCAAGGAGTCCAGGCTAACAGCGCGAGCACGCAAGTGCAGTAAGACCCTGTGGCTCACATCCTCTCCCAACTTCACCTACAGTACCCCATGCTCATTCATGTTCCAGAGAAGTCGTCAGCACCCCATCAGTTTCAATAAACCCTCTAAGAAAGTTAGGAAGTGTGTAATGCATTTTTTTTAAGCATCCTTGAAAGTAATTAGAATGAATGGTTTTGTTGCTTTGAGGTTTAATCATGATTTTTTTCTGGAAAACCCAGTTATGCAGAACTGCTGATTTCTTCACAAGGCTAGACTCTAGCAGCTAACATTCATTTACTTCTTACTCTGTGCCAAGCTCTGTTGCAAGCTCTTTACAAATGTTAGTTACCTCATTCAGTACTAACTATGATGCAGGTACTGTGGCTGTCACTATTTTTTAGGTGAAAGAAAGGGCTGAGGCCCAGAGGTGAAATCGCTTGCTTAGGTTCAAACATGCCATAATGACAGCCTTACCATTCAGCCCCAGACAGTGGGGCTCTAGAACCCAGGCTCTAAACCTCTGTAACACACCGCCTCTGTACTCTTTTTAGATAAATGAAGAGTCATCATATGGACTTGTTCCATAACCAAGGTTTTGTTTAGACAGAGGAAAATAAACCGGCAGTTGGTCAAAATAGTCTGATTTCTATTTAGTAACGTTCCATTTCTCAGATGTGGATCCTGGTGTTTAAAATGTCGATAAAAAGGCCCTGTCTACATTGACTGTTAGAGGTGTTCAGAATGCCTCCCAACAAATAAATAAGCACCCTTTGCTCTTGATTAATTTAAAAATACTTACTAACCTCTGTGTGCCAGGCACTGTGCTAGTAAGGCACTATTAGATTTAGAAAGAGAAGGCAGAGAGAGCAAGTCTTTAGTTCTAATTGGTGGGATGGAAGGAAAATGTACAATATTCAAAACTGTGCTTCCCTTTCAGCTGTTATGGAGGACTTGGGAGATCTTGTCTTGGTAAGAAATGTGTTTTCATTATTCTGTCTTTTTTTTATCCTCAAAGTAGGCAAAAGTATCCTGTTTCTGGGCCATATGCTCACTTTGTATTAAAATGAGACAAAACACAATATAAATCTGCTAAGACCTAAAGAATTATTTAAGGCCCCTAATTTGGTATTCTCTAGAAAGCTAGAGTGTGAATGGGAGGTATTTTCAACACTGTTTTGAAGGATTCTGCAAAACATAATCTACAAGTCTTAGCACCTGCATTCTTGTGTTTTGTTTTGTTTTCTAATGTTTTCCCTATGCAGGTGTTATGATACTGACAGTAAATTCTAAATAATATCCACCATAAGTATGAAAACCAAAGTTAATTACTTCATGCAATTACAGTTCACCTTTGAAGAAATGTGTTAGGAAAAAAGATAGTTAACAAAATGGCATACTAGAGTAATAGTTATTCCTTTTAATGTTGGACGGTATCAAAATTAAAAATGTTTATGCTTCTAAGGACGTTATCAAAATGGAAAGACATCTCAGAATGGGAAAAAATATTTACAAAGCATATATCTGATAAGGGACTGACCTAGGATATACAAAGAACTCTTACAACTCAATAATAAAAAGACAACTCAATTAAAAAATGGGCAAAGGATCTGAATAGATATTTCTCCAAACAAAAACATATAGATGACCATCAAGGATGTGAAAAGATGCCTAACATCATTAGTCATCACAGCAATGCAAATCAAAACCACAATGAGATACCACTCAATATCCATTAGGATGCCTATTATCCAAAAGGTGGGGAAAAAATGTGTTGGGATGTGGAGAAACTGGAACTTTCATACACGGCGGGAGAGAACGTGAAATGGTGCAGCTGCTTTGGACAACAGTCTGGCATTACTTCCTCAGTTAAGCCTAGAGTCACCATGGGCCCCAGCAATTCCACTGCTGGGTATATGCCCAAAACAAATGAAATCATGTCTACATAAAAACTTGTACATGAACATTTATAGCAGCATTATTCACAACAGCCAAAAATGGAACCAACCTAAATGCCCATCAACTGACAGTGAATGTATAAACAAAATGTACATCCATACAATGGAATATTATTCATCCATAAAAAGAATGAAACAGTGACATGCCACCATAGGTATGCATCTTCAACACATTATGCTAAGAAGCCAGTCACAAAAGCCCACATATGATTGCATTTATATAAAATATCTAGATTAGGCAAATCCATAGAAAGTAGATTAGTGGTTGCTTAGGGCAGGGGTGACGGGGGGCAGGGGGATGATGACAAGAGGGGACAGGGTTTCTTTTTGAGGAGATGAAAATGTTCTAAAATGGACCGCGGTGATGGCTGCGCCTATCTGTGAATACACTAAAATCCACTGAATTGTGCACTTTAAATGAATGAATCATATGGTATATTAAATAGTACTCAATAAAGAATGAAGCCAGTTTAGACTTCAATTTGACCACAGTCATTTAAAATCATAATTTAACTGTCAAAAACACATACTGAAAGTCTTTTAATTCATTTTGCACAATGACACTAAACTCCATCTTCTGCACCAGCGGAAGTCTAATTAAATATGCAGTGCTCTACCCTATCATTAATTATTTAATCATATACTATTTTCCTAACGTGTTCCGTTAGTAGCCGCCTGTCTCCTCCTCTACCTGTCTGACACAGTTTCACCACAGCAAGCCATCGACAGCCTGAGAGACCTGCGAGGGTCTGGAGCAATACAGACAATCAAGGTAAGGAGGCTGCCCACTTCCGTGAGCTCGCGGGTTAGGGGCAGTTACAGACACGTGGAATCCGTCATCAAGAGGGCAATGAAAACCCAAAGCATTCTGTTATTCATATATCACCTGCTCAAAATTTATGTTTAAATATAACTCAATGTTATATTTAATGTCTGAAAAAAGTGAGAGCAGGAACACAAGCAGGGGGAGTGAGAGAGGGAGAAGCAGGATGTCTGAAAAAGTTCAGTGTTTCAAACAAAATAATGAAACATCTGAACTTTCCAGTTTACTCTTGCAGGATCTACTACTGTTCAGTTTTTGCCCATCCAGTTCTCAGAATGAATCCTCTCATTTAGAAAAATTTTCCGAATTTTCCAAATGAGAGGATTCCTATAAATTTGGTAGTTTCCTGGCCAGAAAGATCTAGTGATGATCCTATCATATCACCAAAACAGTTAACAAAGACAGATGAATGACTGTAACACAAAAAACCCGCAAAGCAATGCTAATTATCCTTTGCCATGGATAACTAAGGTGAAAACTTCACCATTTACTTTCCCCTTAACACTTAAAAACCTCTGCAGTAGCAGAGGATATTATTATGTATTAATGTTCCTGAAAGATTCTGCAGATTTCACTTTATTTCTAGATTTGTAAAGCCAATTTGCCTTCCTTTCCCAAGTACCCGGTCTCAGCATTAGGACTAAATCAGAGGATCAGGCACAAGAGTCCTGGCCTTCAGCAGCTTCCTGGGCTTGAGTCCATCTTCCCAGGGTCAGGGGTCTACCCAAGGGCCATGACTGTGAATTATTACAGTAACTGACAAATTCACCAAGCAGTCTGATTCTCAGGACTTAAATCAGGTCATTCAAAACAATCCATACAGGATCCACCTCACTGTACAGGTTCTGAAAACAGAGAATTCCTCTTCTTATCTCTTAAAACCAAATGATTCTTCAAATTCAAGATGTTTTCAGGCCTCTCTCTGAAACAAAACCAAATGGTCAAACATATCCGAGTGTGAGTGTTTTACATCTTTAATCCAGGAGAGAATTAAGCCCATGTTATATGGACTGTCAGTTGATCACCTCAGCACTCTGTAGCAGACGGGCTTTCCCATCCCTGTGCTGACAGCCAGTAGTATGCAATTTCAACTTCCCAATGATAAAAAATGAGATTATTGGCAGAATAAGAAAATCCTCTGGGAAACTATTAAAACTCCAAATAAATTATTTAAAGCTTTATTTCACTTATCTGTTAAGATTAGTGATTTTTTTTAAGGTTTTTTTTTTGTTTTGTTTTGTTTTGTTTTTGACAAAGAGAGAGACAGTGAGAGCAGGAACACAAGCAGGGGGAGTGGGAGAGGGAGAAGCAGGCTTCCCGCCAAGCAAGGAACCTGATGCAGGCAGGGCTCAATCCCAGGACCCTGGGATCATGACCTGAGCCGAAGGCAGATGCTTACGACTGAGCCACCCAGGCGCCCTGATTTTTTTTTTTTTTAATATTGACTACTGTGAACATTGTTCCAAATGGATTATGTCATCACAAGAAGCAGAAATCTAGGGCTTCCATAAACTAAGAAATAGATTTTCTTGACTATACCATGGTTAATTGCTATAGAATGTACCCTCTCCTCCCTACCTAACCCCCAGAGGAAAATACATTAGCAAAAAAGAATGCCTTCATGTATTATTTTTAATTTTAATTTGCTCCAGTAAATGCGAGTAAAGGGAGAAAGGATTTTACAGATTTATAAAACATTCAGGTGTATTGCATGCTACCTTCTGATTTTTAAAGCAATAGTTTTTTCACACTATATGCAGCTTTACTGAAAGGTAAAACTTCTCATAATGCAAACACTTCCTTACCCAAAAGGATGTAGAACTGTTCTTAGCTATTATTTTTTGATTCCTGATTCCTACTAGTATTGTGACTACTCTGCTAACTAGTTTTCTACAATATTATTTCAATATCTCTTTACTTTTTTCAGCAATATAATTATCTTCATGAGTTTCGGGACAAACTAGCTGCACATCTATCATCAAGAGATTCATTATCAAGATCTGTATCTAGATAAAAAAGAATTTCAAATAACATATATATGACCATGTCTGAAATTTAAGAGCTATTAACATAATTTGTATTGAAATGAAACTTACTAGTGTTACCAACCTGAATGTAAATGTGTATGTGCAGATATTACTAAAGCTTTTATTGACAAATCTCAGTTGTGTCTCTCATCTCTTACAGAAGATCGAAAAATTGCCATACGATTTTCCTTTTTAGAAATGCACTGACTTCTCTGGAATATTTTACCTGAAGTAATGCTGAAACAAACATATGGAAAAATATTTGCCTATTTTTATTATTTACCACACGTTTACCTCATTTTACTATTTGTAACTACGGGTAGAATATGACATAGTAATAAGTATAAAAATTGGTTTGAGTACCCAAGCTAAAATCAAGTAACTCATCCTCTATTCCTCCCACATTTTCTCCCATGGTTTTTTCTACTTCATAGACATACAGAAGTGTGAGAGATCCTAGGATTCGTCTGGTCACCTCCCACCCAATACTGGATCATCCCCAACAGGTGTTTGGCCAGCATTTGCTGGAACATTTTCAGATAAGAGGAATTCCCTGGGTCAGACAGCTGCTGTTTATAGAGCATTCATTTTTTTTTTTACCCTAGGGACTGCATGGAATGAATTTAATCCCTCTTTCACATTCATGTGAGAAAGCACTTATCCACAGATTAACAGTCTCCAATTCTCTCACTCCTTCACCTCACCCTTTGCTACTGAATATGTCTTTTTGTCTTTAACTGTGATGTTGAGCAGTTGGCACTGTGGACAAGGAGGTTTCACAGGCGTCAGTAGCCTCAGTGCTACATACAGTAAGTAGTCCCTTGGCTGCTGGCAATCACAAATGTGAACCACGGGTCATAGGTACTTCCACACAAGACAAAGTAAATTTCACCGCATCAAAACTTTGTTTCTGAATCACCATGTAATTGCCAAAAGTTCCCTTTTGTTTCACACTCTTCTTGCTGCTGATGAGCTACTTTAATTTCATTGGGGAATACTTTAAAACAATTACTAGTGCTGTTCGGGATCTTCAGACCAGAGACCAAGTACGTTCCATAAGATACAATCAGTATTTTAACACTTGTTTGTTTGTTTTTTAAAGATTTTATTTATTTATTCATGAGAGACAGAGAGAGAGAGAGGCAGAGGGAGAAGCAGGCTCCCAAGGAGCAGGGAGCCCGATGCGGGACTCGATCCCAGGACCCTGGGATCATGACCTGAGCCGAAGGCAGATGCTTAACCATCTGAGCCACCCAGGTGCCCAGTATTTTAACACTTTTATATATATATTACTTCAGGAATTTAAGATTTTATAAGACTACTAAGGAAGATGGGATAACCACAAATCCCACCAGTAGCTGAATATTTAAACTAGGAGTTTCTTATCTAGGATAATAAATGCCAAAAGTTACAGCTAGAAAAAAAAATTTTTTTTTAGTAAGTACGGGCTGCAATAACAGACTGACCTTCCTCATGGTTTCAGTATTACAACCAAATACAATTTAAAAATCACAGTACTCTAGTAAACTTTAGTAAATCACCGAAATTGACATTACCAAATCTTACGTTGCTTTTTCTTAAAACGAATATAGAGCTTATTCATGAACACTTAAGAAAGTAGAGGGAAAATATTGGCATGGATTAACCAAATCCCTTAATAATCAACTGAATTTTCAAAGTCCATGCTTCTCATTTTTACTGCAAATGCTAGTTAAGCCTTCCATGTTTAAAATGGTTAACTACTTTAATACTAAGTATCAAGGGAAAACAATTATTCTGTTAACAGAGAAACATGGAATGGCACTACTCAAAAAAAAAAAAAAACTAATTTCACACTGTTGGGAAAGTATTTTCTCTACAAAACCTATGGGATAGCCCTCCCTCAAAACAATGGGGGAGAGGCAGAGAGACAAGCTAGAGTCCTGGTCACACAAAAGCCAGAGTTAGCTGCTGAAACTGAATTAACACACAGACCCAGTCATTATACAAGGAAACATTTGAGACGGTTTTTATTCAACATACAAAAGCAAAATAAATGAAGCTCTAAGAAGGTAGGACTACTTAAGGGCATCTTCTTTGGACAGTGGTACAGCCCCAATCAGGTTAACTCAGATTTTAACAAACCATGAGCACAGATGGCTAACTACATTCTGTTTCTCTTAGTAGTTTTAGAGTCTACCTAGTCATCAACCTATTATTTAAGAAATTTTTCTTCTCCAGGCTACATGAACATGGTAAGCAAAGAGATTTAACTTATCCATGTGAAGATGTTCTCTACATCTTCATGTCCACAATGTGCATTAATAAAATTAACATAGGATAAAACCTTCACTCCAGTCCCACAGATCAGTCACTTTATATGGTTAATACTGTTTTCCAAAACTAAGTAAAACAAGCAGCAAAGTTGTTTACTCCTTTTAGATACTTAGCTTTAGGACTCTTCATTTTAATCGAAGGGAAATTGTTCTAAGAAAGCTATTCAACATATCCAGAAACAGAGCCACGTTTTTTTCTCTTGGCATCACTCTAAAGATTCATTCAGAATCATCTTCTGAGCTAAAATACTGGTACCAGAAACTCACTAGTTGCTGCTCTGACCACAGATGAGAGTTTGGTTTCAGCAAAAGAGCTTAAATAATTTGAGACTAACAGTAGTAGTTTCCCAAAAGGATGAATATGAGTACTCTTATGAACAGTGCTAGACAGGTATCAATATTATCTTTCCCCTTCGAAAAGAGTTGTTTTAAAATATTTTTGCTGTCATTTGTTTTATCATACAACTGATTGAGAGATGCACATTTGTGAGTGTTGAATGATAATATAAATAAGTAAATTAGATGAATACTTTTAAATACAGACCATTATTTAATTGGGTGGGATACATCATCACACTGCTATGCCGTAGCCACACCTAAAATGAAAGCTCACACCCCTGCAGGGGGTCAGAAGTCATTATTTGCACCATGGCAATAATATTCCATGAACACATAATTGGAAGAGAAATGTAGCAAGGAAAATATTTTTCTAGTTGAGTGTATCTACATTTCTATCTCCTTTCTATGCACACATCTGACATATTTTCAAAATATGCTGATTTGGAGAGCAGAGAAGAGCTATGAGAGCTATTAGCATGAGCGGTCCTCAGGCCTAAATAAACTGAACAGGCTTTAAATGAGACACATACTGCAAACCGCCACATAATTCGCTGCTCTGTGAAAGAACATTATCTGGGGATCTGATCTTGACTGCTAGGTCAGGCAGTTCATGGTGTAATCCACGAGGCTTCTCATATGCTTTCATAATACTCGACACATGTCAAAAGTGATTGTCTGGTCATTTCCTAACACTTCCCCTTCCCATGAAAAATAATTCAGACTTTAAACAAATTAGCACTTTGTCCATCGTCTGGGACCCATCCAACTCTCCTCAACCATGGGACAACTGGACAATACCAGTTAAGCATTGTGAAAATCATCAAACATCATTAATAGGCTTCTACCCCTACACCTCCTTAGTACTAAAGGGACATATTCCATGATACACTATTATTACTCCATAGAATAACTGCTAAATAGACATTTATTATGTAAGATTTTTAATTCAGGAGAATCTGTAGTACTATAGCAACAAAGAGTTGTCAGTATAGACACAAACCACCATGTGGTATACTAATGGTTTCTGGAAGTTGGAAAATTCCTCAAGATAAAACAAAGCACATAATAGCAAAAGTAATTGTAACAAGGAAAAAAAAATACCTAAGTAAACAGCTGTCACTGCACAGGGAGCAGGGTGATAAAAGCTGTACGGATTAGGAACCCAGGCTAACTATGCCGCAGCTGGACTGCAGGAATAACAGAACGTGAGGGCTGCCCAAACCAGATTAACAGGGGCCACAAATTAGACTCCGAGCAAGGAAGAGCCAGTAGGATACTGCCTAATGCAAGGACCTTGTTTCTGCTTTCTCCTGGCAAGTGATTTAAGTTCCTGAAATACCAGAAAAGGTAAAGATGGGCAGATATTGTAAGAGCTTCCAGGTACTCAATCTTTTAATGGCTTACATGCTTGGGAACCAACAACCTACCACTGAGATGGGTAAAGCTCACTGGCAGTCAGTCACCTTTGAGGAATCAGCTAAGGACTACATATCTAATTTCTGAAGCATGAGAAGGTGGCTTCCACATATTGCAGCCAGTAAACCTTACAGAATTTTGAGAATATTCTGGAATACATTATTAAAAGGAGATGTGTTAAAACTTAGAAAGTAGTGCTTGCTAAGAGACAACAAAGGCTTGTGAAAATACTTGGACAGGAATGCTAAAGTAACAGCCCAAGAAACCTATCTGGACTTGGCAAGGTCTGTGATGATCAAAAGTACTTGTGAACCAGAAAGAAAAATGAGGAGTGGGTGTTGACATTATTAGCTGGATTAGAAACTGAATGGCTGCTCAAACCCTGAGCATGAATCTTCAGTGCCTAGCAACTGGTCAATAAATAATTTTCTGCATGAACTGACCCAACAGACAGATCCCTCGAGGTGTCCTCCAGACCATAAAATGTAAGGTCTTTAAAGCTTCTCTCATGAAATGGTCTGGCTCTCCTCACTCTTCTGGTTCTACATCCTCTTCTTCAGCACACTCACCCTGTTACACAATCCCAAGACGTTAACAGCTACTCTCCCAAAGGTGGGGAGGCATTGTCTCACTAGCCAAGAATTCAACAGCATCTAATTCAAGGAGCTCTTAGAGTAGGAACTCCACAAACTCATCCATAAACTCACTTGAGCATTATGTGGAATTCCTAGGTATTGGTTTTCTTCCTTTGATGTTTTAAGAAACTTCTGAATCACTTACACTATTTTCAATTGCCTTAACTACTTCATTCCAAATAAAGCACAAGAATTCTTCCCAAAACATGCAAGCCACAATTTACCTACCTTACAAGCAGCAGCAAAAACTCAAATTTAACAAGTCATTTTTCCTTGAAACGTGCTGTTTCAAAAAGGAAAAAAAAAGTTTTTAACATTTTAAATGCCACAGTAATTTTTTAAATTGGTTAAGAAAAATGATGATGCTGCGCCATCCATGTTTATGAATCCTGCCAAGTGACAACAGAGGGTAATGTGCTTAGCCATTTAAAAATATTCCTTTTTAGAAGCATGGTATTTAAAAAAAAACAACAAACACGCACACATACAATGTCATACTCTACTATTTTTTTTAAAAAATTGACAGTAATATGTCTTTATTATGTATTAAGCAAGTGTAAGAAATAGCTATTTGTAATCTTTAAAACAATGCACTGAAAATAAGTTAATTTCAGAGTTTTATTGTATTGCACTAAAGGAACAGCAGGACGGTTATACAATGTTCTCATTCAGTTTTGAAAATCTAAAGTACTTGCAAATTCTTAAGAATACCTTTACCACCAGATTAGAACAGTTAAGTATAATAACCAATTTCTTTATAAATGACATCTTTACAAATTAAAACACATTTAAAATAGCTTTAAATGCATTCTTCACAAGTAAATCAGCATACATGTTTATATCATGTTCACTTATGCTTAAGAATTAAAGCAAGTATATTACTCTGATGGAAATATGGGAAATCTCTCATTCATGCAATATACAGGGATAATATTCAAGTTGGAGGGAAAAAAATTCCACTCTTATTTTGTAAATATGTCCATATATAATCACATACATGATAAATGAGGAAACCCATGAAGTTTCCCACAAGTCAGATATATATTTTCAGTTCATCAGAAGCACCTGATATCTACAGCTAATTTATAATTAGATGGCATTTCAATAAAACCAAAATGAGCCCTACAAGTTCCTATATATAACAAAAGCTTCCAATGGACTAAGGATAGTCAATAATTAATGCAATCATTCAAGGGATTATGGCTGTTCCTTAAGGAGTGCAAGTTCAAACCTGTCAACACCAGAGGTAATCATTTTATATTAATTTATACGTAATTCCATTTAAATTCTTTATCCAAGTATAACATATGAAAACAGTCTTTCCACAAGCAAAAAATGTGGAAACATTTAAAAAATAAGGAGTCATTTTTTAAAGTAACTGATCAGATTCCATAGGCTACTCTTGGAAACAGGATCTTGCTGGATAGAATCCCTTCATTTGGTGGCTTTTTGCATGCACTTTGGACCAATTCTTCTGTGTGTTGTTCTAAGAGCTCACCAAAACATAGATCATGCTGAAAAGAAGAAAAAGCCTATTAATTCAAACATTCCTGACTATAAAAACTAAAAGCACCAAAAAGTTGAGACTGCTTTACATAGCAAACTGGTTTATGGTATCACGCCACCACAGAAAATGAAAAGACCAATGACCAGTTCACGGTACGATCTCAATTTGCATTTATGGACTTCTGCCTAAGGTAGGACTTGGCTCAGTGCATGTGCTGTGGTTATTCCCTATTTCTTTTCCAATTTTAGCAAGTAGAACAGCACAGCTGAAAGCTTAATAGGGGATCAGAGCTTAGAGAAGCAATCCAAACAGTGCACTGCCCTGGAGTTGTCTAATAATAGCAGCGAGCATCTCCGGAGGGCTCACTTCATGCCAGGCCCTCCACTAGATCTTTTATGTAATGATCTCACTGAATCCTCCAAGCAGTCTTAGGAGGTGGGTACCATTATTATCCCCCATTTTACAGATGGGAATGGTCAATTAAGAAACTTCCCCAATAGGGAAAGGCTCTAGACAACAGCAACGGGTTGAAAAAGGGCACAAATGAGCAAAATAAAAACAATTACTCGGGGCAATTCTACCAGAGTGATGTGGGAAAGGCACGGTTCAAAAGCACAGATCTCTAAATGGAAATACAAAGCAAAGGGTTGTGCAAACTCGATAAACAATTTAAAGCAGAAATGAAATGACCTAGTGCCACCATCTCCTGGTGAACATTTTCCCACAACTATACATCTCCAATTTTATCATTTAGTCAATGATTCATGTCTTTCTTTCAACAAGTATTTTTTTTTTTTTTAATTAAGTAGGCTCCACACTAGCATGGAGCCCAACGTGGGGCTTGAAATCATGACCCTGAGATCGAGACCTGAGCTGAGATCAAGAGTGAGACACTTAACCGACTAAGCCACCCAGGTGCCCCTCCACAAATACATCTGAAGTGCCTGCTATATGCCAGCACTGTTCCAGACATTTGTTAAAGAAACTGAAAAAATGAAAATTAGCAGGAAATAAAAATGACACCTGGCATTTCACTTTTCAGAACTTATTTCTGTTTCATAAATGAGCATCTGTAAATGCACTAAAGGATACTCATTTTCACAATTATAATCTCTAAAAGCATAAACGTACCTTTTTCATAAATTTCGGTCTAGCACTTCATCGTCTTCCATAATAGAAACTTATATGATACAAAGAGAAATAAGAATATAAACCTACCATCTAATATTTAGCAAGTTTTCAAGTAACAAAAAGGAGAGGGAAATAGAAAGAAGCTGAATGATTACAATTCCATCTTATACAGCCCATCTTCTTCATTGTTCGAAAATCAGGTGGGATGTCCTCTCTGGTTGAATATATGTCAATAAAAGATGAGAAAGGGTATTTACGTAGCCTAAAGAAATATAATTCCACACTTGCAAGCGTCCTTTTCTCGTTTTAATGAGAATCTACAGGACACCTAGGGTGGTGGTTCTCAACCAGGGCTGGCTTTTGCCCCGCAGGGGGCATTCAGCACCGTCCAGAGACATTTTTAGTTTTGGTGACTGCAGGAGAGGAGGTGCTACTGGTGTCTACTGGGTGGAGGCCAGGGACACTGCTCCACATCCCACAATGCACAGGTGAGCCCCCACAACAAAGATTTATCCAGCCCAAAATGTCAACAGTGCTGAGGTTGAGAAACCCCGACCTGGAGGAATGATATGAGTCCATCAGGGTACAAAGGCAGAAGAATCGATAACTGCACCATCATATAGGACAGATCTGTTTTTTTCATTCATCCCATTCAGGTCAAGCAAGCCAGAAAATAAAGGGTAGAGCATAGAGTTTGTCAAAAATGACAAAAAATTAAACACCATCTCAAGATAGTGAAGCCAGGCAAACGGTTTTTTGCAAACTCACACTTTTTTGCAATCCTCTCAAGGCCATCACTTTGCCATGGCGAATGAGGATTATCCTTCACTGACGCACTGTGTCCGAGAGTTTAGGAAGCAGCACCCCTGCCCAAACTTTCTGCCGCGGACTATGCAGCAGCTGGCCGCCCTTGCCAAGTACCCGTTTATTCCTGTTCAGTGTGCGAGCATTTGCCGGTGTGCACAGCGCTGTTACCAGTCACCACCATTCAAGACACTGAGTTATTCTTCAAGTAGACTTTAAGATTTTAAGACCATAATGCCTGCAAACTTTTTCAGAAGGAAAATGAAATCATATATTCATTTTATTTTTTAAACTTACCCGTATAGGTAGTAAAAAAATGCTAGAAGATAAAAAGCTAATTTGCACCAGCCTTCTTTCTGACAATACGCTAAAATGTCTGCATTCATGATGGTCGTAGGGTCATAGAGTCCTGGTCCACTCATCACTGGTCTACTCATATACCTGTAATAAACATAGTCGGTTAGCCGCTCCAAAAGGGAAGACAACCTTTGAGATGGGAAGGAGGGGTTTTCTTCTCAAGTAACATTTGTTGCAATGAGAGGTGGTCCACACAGGGAAGCAGTTTAGTTCTAGGGTGGAGTTCTTTCCTCTTATCATCTTAATTTCAAAACAAGAGCCCCTATATGAGACCAGGACAGTTAAAAAAAGTCCTATCTGGTCTCCCCAACAATTTCATAAATATAAGAAAAAGAAAAATAACTGTAAAAAGGAAGTAAGATTTTCTTTTAACTTTTTGACATAATTTTAGGCTTACAGAAAGGGTGCAAGAACACTTCAGCAAAATATTCCAAATGCTCACATTAACCACACAGCTTTACCCTTCTCTTTTTTGTTTTAGCTCCAAATATGCATACATTTTTTACAAAACAATTTCAGACTCAGTTACAGATGTCATACCACTTGACACCTAAACACTGCTTAAGTATATTTCCTAAAATCAAGAGCAATGAGGATTCTAACATTCCTATTAAAAAAAAAAAAACCTCTAACTCTATTATATAGATCAGACATAACTTTTAAAAGTTATGACATATGAATATATTTTATAAACAACCAAATTTAAAATCATAAAATAAACATGGAGAAAGAAGTTAGATACACTGTACATTTTGATTTATGTGAAGTTCAAAGATGGGCAAAATTAATCCAAGTTGACAGAGGTCACTGCTGTCCCAGGGAGGTACAGGGGTAACTGACGGGGATGGGGCTTCAGACTTATGCATATTATTGTATGTAAATTAAACCTCACTTTTTGAAAAACACCTTTAAAGAGTTACAAAGTAAGCTCCATAAAAGGTACTGAAGCAGTGCTTTGTTCATCTACTTGATTTTTAAAATAAATGCCAACCGATTTTCAGTTTTCATTTAGGTGACTAGCATGCAAGATAACTGTATCAACCATAGTATAATTAAAATATAATTAGGAAAAGTATTAGAAATATATCTAAATATTACCTCCAAATATGATATGCCAAAAGGGGCATATTGAGACCCAGCGTAAGCCACTCTGCTGCACAAAGAAACATGACACAGAAGAAAGCATGGATGAGGTACTCTGGAAGTACAAGCTGGAAGAAAAATACAAGCCAGTTATTAAAATGCCTTGGCGGTAAGTCAAATGCTAATTTGGAAAGCAGGTGGCAACCAAGTTTCCATAATGAAAAAAAAAATCAGTTTTCTTAGAATCGGGCACAAACGATGTTACTGAGGTCTGTTTCTGTATTTAACTTTTTACCAAAAGCAGAATTACAAGCAAACTGACCAGATGCTTGCTCTGAAAGAATAAAGAGAACTTAAAATTTAAAACTCAAATTCTTACAGTAACAGGTTAAATTATACAAAGTTACCACCCAGATGGTTCAGTTATTTGCTGATCACTTGGAATACTTTTTCTTTCCACCATTCAGTAATGATAAAAATACAAAAATGAGGTATCTGATCACATGCAACATGATATAAAAAAAAATCCACAAAAACAAAACTCCCGTTTAGAAAACTTTACACATTAGTGTTTTAAAGCTTTTAACAGAAACCAGGAATGCTATATAAACAATATTTAGCAAACCACATCACATTACCACAAAAGTAATTTTTCAATGGAAAGCCAAAAGCCAATAATCTCAGCACAGTCAGGGGGGAAAGAACACAGATGCAAACGATGTGCATTCTGCAATGTAGGAGGGAAAAGACAGTTCTGAACCATAAAATTGGAATTTTCCTGGTTCCTGAGCTCTGATTCTTACATGGCCTTTCTGTTTCTTTAAGCCTGATGAACTAGACAGACACAGCAGACCAGGAGAAGCTCAGAACTCAAAAACAAAATGATTTTTTTGACTGTAGGTGGTACTAAATGAGAAAAATTATTTGAAGCAAAATGCTTTTTATAAGGTGACCAAGAGTTCATGCTTTAATTCTTTTTCATCCTAAAGACTTCAGCCTAATGACTCTGTTAAATGAAAGTCCCAAACTTTTCATTGCAAGTTTCAGCTAAATAACTTCCTACAAGTCACAGATGCAAAGCCAGCTTCTCAAATGTCTGCATCAGATCAAAGTAAAATTATATGAATCCTCAGTATCATCAGATCATTCCCGAGAGGAAACCGTTGCTGTAGAAATAACAATTATACTACATATTCAAACCCACTTTCTAATACTCCCAAATCACTTTTTCCACTTCAAAGCTGTAAAGCAGTTTTTTTTAATGAATATTTTAAATGAAATCCCAGTAAAACCAACTAATCTACAACACTAACCAGGTATCTTCTACAAACGTAAGCAATATAATAAATAACAAAAGATAAACTCTGCATATGTATATAAACTTGTAAATAGCACGAACCATTAAGCCACACCATTTAATTAAGATCAAAATCAAACATCTGCAAGAAAACAAGAAAATGTCCACAGGAAATCCTTGAAACACAAGGACTGCAACCAGGACAAACCAAGAAAAATATATACTGCATTAGGAGTTCCACTAGAGCTGTTTATAATGCTAGTTTAAATTACAGGATTTTTCTTTACAATATAAGTCTATTTCAGCTCTCTAAAGCCAAGTGATATCTAACAATATAAATCATCATCCACGTTTTCATCCTACACTTCCAGACTGAAATATGGGGAGAAAATGACTTTGAAAGCACAATACCTACTGCTCTTAAACAATATGCTTTAGTAAGAGCGAGACTACAGATAATCTGCAACTCTTCCGGTTCTAATATGAAACACATGCCACACTCCCTTCTCCTCAAAAAAGTCCAGAAACTTTTATAATGCATCTCTTATAAAAACCAGTCCACTCCAATCATTGTTTCATGGTGAAATTTCCCCATAAGTGGCACAAAAATTATTCCATTTAGGAACCAATGTTTACACAAAAGCTAGTAGCCAAAAAAATTCCTCATGCAAATATGGCTGAAATGATAGTACTTAACATGCAAATCATAATATTCTCTAGTTAAGGTTCACATTTTAAAAAAATAATATTTGTCTTCCCCCATACTTTGGCAGAATTGTCAAAACAAATTTTAAATAGGGAAAACTGTCAGATGCGCTGCTAGTAAGCCAATTATCGGCACCCTATCCAAACGCAACATGTGCTGATATAAAAACTTCTTCCAATCTATGCAGCATTAGGAGGTCCCAAGCACATGTCTTTTTTAAGTGAGAATTTCCTTCCATGAAGAAGAGTCAGAAATCACACATTAAATGTAAAAATGAAATTAGTCCCTCTTAAATTTACGGTAAATTAGGGGAATACCAAAGCTTGAGTGTAAAAATCCAGCTGTCTGGGTTCAAATGCTGGTTCTACCTTAGCTATGTGACCTTGTTGGTAAAGTGCTTCAACCCTGCTAAGCCTCAGCCTACCCTCCTATTCATGAGAATATCAATATACCTACCCTTCAGACAGGTCAGGAGCACTGAATGAAAAAGCCCAAGTAAAGATGCTTAGCACAGAGCCTGGTGCCCAGAAAAGCCCTCATCTGATTTCAGCTCCTCATCCTCATTTGATTATTTGAAGTAATGAAAAGCCAAAGAAGACAGAATACTATTAATGAACAACCGTCAAAAAAAGAAATTTCGGTTTCTTAAACTCTTGGTAACAATTAGTTTCAACGGTAGGTTAAGATATTTTACAATCAACAGTATTACTTTCCAACAAGAAAGCGGATTCGTCACCTATTTTGTTTCGTAAGAGCAGAGAAGCGGCTAGTAAGTTAATACTTTTAACTGTACCTACATCAAGTCTTACTGTAGCAGTTCTTTGAAGACAAACTAGAAATCTACCCCATCGCTCGTATTTATCGAGGAAACAATGATAAAGTAGCAAACTCACTTTATAGACCCTTTTCCAAATAAAATCCCTCTGGCGTGCTATGCCTTACAGTTTTACACAACTAAAGTCTACACAAGTTCTCATCTTAAGTAATTTTTCAAGATGAATTATTGTATTTTATTGCTTGGAGACATACCCACTGCTTTCTTACAAACAACCTTTCAGCTTCTGACCAATTAGGCAAAATCAAACCTACAGACGAAAGGAGAATCCTCCTAAATGAGTAAACTAAATGAAGTCAAAAATATATATAAACCCCTAAGCACAATGGAGCCACATTATAACTAAATCCATCGGAGCTCAGAACTTAGTGTAAGACAAGTCTGTCTTAGAAATTTAGAGTGATATTAGAAATAACTATGTAGACATTTGTATACAAATTGTTATCCACAAAATTCTGGCAGCATAAGTCCGAAGGTCAGCACTAGTGCAAGATTCCAGAGCCTAAGGAAAGAGCTATCATCTAGAAGGTGCTGAATAAACATCAGCTGAAAGAGTGAATAATTAATTCCAGAACAGACATAACCAAAGATAAAAGCAGACATGGTACTGAAGACTCCACTTCCAGACTACCTCCCAATAAGTCACAACAGAAGAATCTTCCTACCATCTATTAAAGTCATTTTATGTTAACTAACTTTCAAACACTGCACCAAAAAGTGCCTATGGCTCTAGCATTTTTATTTTTTTTTATTTTTTTTTTAAAGATTTTATTTATTTGAGAGAGAGAATGAGAGATAGCACGAGAGGGAAGAGGGTCAGAGGGAGAAGCAGACTCCCCGCTGAGCAGGGAGCCCGATGCGGGACTCGATCCTAGGACTCCAGGATCATGACCTGAGCCAAAGGCAGTGGCTTAACCAACTGAGCCACCCAGGCGCCCGGCTCTAGCATTTTTAAAAATGCATAAGCATTTAACAGCTTTCCCTACTTGACTGGGCCAGCAAGCAAACATTTGCATAAAATGCAAAATTTCATGAAATCATAAACCTCAACAGGCATATGAACGAGGACACTGAACAGAACATTTTACAAATACAAATGCCCTGACCCTCCCCATGAAATGAATGTAGCATTAAAACATTAAACTAAAAAGCAGTACACACCTTTAATGCAATTTTGACTCTTTTAATCTTTTTGACCTTTTCAACTGTCTTTGGCCGACAATGTAAAAAGCAGATTGGAAGAATGTTAGTATGACAGCTGACAAGATCACTGGCAGATTAATAATAGTCAGAATAGTCAAGCAGGAAAAAGAATATTTTTGTAAATTCTGCCTACTTCAAAAAGTACAAATATATCATGCTACTGAGAATATTGGCCATTTTCAAAATAAGTTAAAAGCAAAAACAGTTTAAAAATCTAAAGAAAAATCCTATATTTATAACTTACAGGATTCAGGGTATTACACTGGTCTATAGGATTCTTGTAATCAGTCTTCAGTTCATCAAATGCTATAATCTAAAATAAAATTAAAATCAGTTAGGACCTTTAATAAAAAGCAACAAACCTGCCCCATCATCAAATGACAACTGAATAAAGCTAATAAAACAAAAGCAAAAGTATACCAATACTGCATGTACCAATTTATAGTAAATTCACTATGTACTAATAAATAACTAGAATCAGATTTAAAGAACTGAGAACATGTTTATACTAATGTCATTTAAATGAGCTGGTATCACTATGATAAATATCTTCAATTTTCAATGCCTCTGTTCAAGTCATTTTCTCTTCTTGAAATGATCTTTTCTATCTATCAAAACTTTTCACCCTAAAAACCCTCTTCCTACATCAACTCCTCTCTGTAGGTTTCCCTGACAGAAATGATTGCCTACCTGTCTAGTAGCCACAGAGCACAGGGCTTTACAGTGCTACCAATATGGCATTTCTCTGACTGGGGTATCTGTGTACAGGTTTGTGTGCCCCTCAGGGTGAGGTATTTTTAATCATCTGTGCATGCCCTGCCCCTGGCACATGGTTCAGTGGAACACTAGAGATGGACTCACGCGCTTCAATTTGTTCCCATTGTGCCCAAACACATACATTTCAAAGTCCTGCTTCAATAAGGAAATACAAGAAATGGCCTCAGCATAGAGGAACACCAAATGATTATTAAACTTCATGGCCAGGACCACCACAAAGAGTAGCGCCCTTCCTGCATGGGACAAAAGGCCAAGGTGGGAAGCTCAAAGCCAGCCCGTGCTCCTGCTGTCAAGCACCCTGGCATGGACTCTACACGAGGCTCTGCACTGAGGGGCCGCGTCTGTGGAGGATTTTTCTAATTCTTCTGCCCCAAGAGGCATCTTGTTCTAATGCACCTAAAGGCATCAGATAAGCAAGAGCAGCGCTGTTCAAGGCCAGGATAAAAGTGATCAGTCTAACCTCCTTTTGTGTCCTATGCATAGCCCTATACTTGCGGATGGTTTCATGAGGTCACCAAACCAAAGACTGACAAAGGGTAACCCAGGTAGGACCAGCTTCTCACGGTATGAAGAGTCAGTTATAAACGTAATAAGGGGAGAAAGATCTCATCCACTTAGGAAATATATGACAAGAATGTTTGTCTACACTCTGGAGAAATGTGGGTGTAACATTTAGGGTCACTTAACACAGTACTTCAAAGTCAAAATGTACTAAAAATCAAAATAAGGGCAACACCCCACTCTGTGGTATTAAGTCAGATGTCAAAATAAGAAGCCAAAGGCACCAAGTTTATAGGAGAGTTATTTTAGTTGCTGTCACTGGTCAGCCAGGAGATAAGAGAGCTCAGTCTGCCTTTCCTCTGGTGGGTTAGGAGTAGTATCTTTGTATGTGAGACCATGTTACTCAATATTACCGGTAATCAATGGAGTTCTATATTTCTAGCTTTTACTATGCTGGTTTATTTCCCTGTTAAAGTTTTTCACTTCATAAAAAGATGGGTTGTTCTTTTTTTTTAATTTCTAGAATTTTACAAAATCCACCAACCAGACCAAATAAAAATTCTAACTAAAACAGGAACAGAAGAAAATCATTCGACATTAAGATATAAACTCCATGACAGCAAAGATTTTTGCTGTGCTCACTGCTATGTCCCTGGGCCTGGCTCATACTTTAATGTTCAATCAATATTTACTGAATGAAAGCCTAGCTTAAAAAGAATACAGAACTCACCAAAAGGCATTTGCCCTTGTTAATGAAACCTAACACATATGTTAAAAATGTTAAAAATATCATACAACTAGAAGATACTAATTTCTGATTATTTAACAGATATTATTAATCAAATACCTGACATTTGCTGTGTGATATATTCCCTCCCAATGCATCTTAGTAATAAAGTTCAAAATAAGAATTGTCATTGCAAATTAAATTACTTGCCTATAACAAGATCCAATTTAATAGTAGAGTATAAAACTTATGTTTTAAAACTAACTCTTGACTGGACATTTTCTTCAGGTGATTTCAAGGGATCTTTTAATGAGTATGTTACTGCATGAGCTTCTGTCTGAAATGCTATAAGATGTTTTCAAACTCTTCTGAAAAGATCAACCTACTGGTTTTTGTATCTTTTCTGACTGTGCGTCTGGACAAAGATGTTCACAAAATTTCCAACAGAGTGCAAAAACAAAACAGATATATCCCTAAAGATATCAAACTATGCAATTCAGGATACATTCAAATTTGACACGTCTTTAGGGAATGACTTCTGTTCAAACAAACCTATGCTCCCATCTACTCTCCACAGAGTATCAATCACATGAATTAGTACTAAACTGACAGATGTAACCAACAGCACAAAAAGTATCCTCCATAAAATGATTAATGTAAACAGGATTCTTTGAATTTCTACTTCAAATTTCCAAGTGAGTCTTCTGATACTTAAACTACCTAAGAAAATAAACTGAAGGTTATGTAGTTAATAGAAAAATTAAAATTATATACTTTAGAATTCTCAATTTGTTCCCAAAGGATACATAATCCTCTGAACTACGAAGAAATCCCCAAGGATAAAAGCTTGCCACTAATCTGTGGAGTACAAATGAATTTTTAAAAGTTCTATAATAGGACTTAAAATTACCTACTTCACCGATACATTCTCATTTCAACGCTGAAACTAAGTTACCCATTTTTTTAATTTATTTTTTTTAAGATTTTATTTATTTATTTGAGAGGGAGGGAGAGAGAGAGCAAATAAGCAGAGTAAGGGGCAGAGGGAGAAGCCGACTCCCCACTGGGCAGGGAGCCGGATTCGGGACTGGATCCCAGAACCCTAGGATCATGACCTGAGCAGAAGGCATACACTTAACCAACCGAGCCACCCAGGCACCCCAAATAACCCATTTTTATTTTTAACGCAGTTCAGATTTTCCTTAAGCCAAACAACCTGGTTCAAAATGTAAACAAAGCCATCCACAGCTTTCTTAGAATCCTCATCATTTCAAAAAACAAAGAGTACCCACCAAGCAGGAAGTGACTTAAATCCTTATCTACAAATGGAAGGGAAGCCACACATTTCACTTCCACCAGTGAAATGTGGAGCTAGTTTGCATTCCAAATGATCTTTATTTATTGTTCTTCCACCAAAGAGCCTATAGTGCTCTTAATTTATTGGTTCCTACTGACAAGTATTTTGAGGGAGCAGTTACCAAACAGCCTACCTAAGCATTCTCCACTATAGAGCAGTTAGGTTCTAAAATAATTATGAACATAATCACACTCCTTATCAAAAGAGAATAATTTGTAGTATTCTACTTCTGAGATTTTTTTTTTTTTTAACACAGGACACTGCTGCCATTTAAATCACTTTGCCAGGCTATGTTCCATAAGAAATCCTTGTTATTGGCATGATGAAACCTGACTTAAAATTTACATGAATGAACATGTCCAATCATTCAAAAGAGGACTGATATTCCAGAAGTCACTAAAAGAGTATGAGGAGGGCAGAAGCAAATATAAGATACATTTTTAATGAATGCTGACTTCCAGAAGGCTGCTTCTAATTTTGTGCTAGAGAAACAAGAATCCTTAAAAATCTGTTGTAGAACTGTCACGAGGAACTTACTTGTTCCTTACAGTAACCAGTAAGGATGTGCTTCTATCCTGCAGCAAGATGTAAGTAAAAGAAAAAAAGAAAGAAAAAAGAAGAAAAACTGCCCTAGGGAAGTTTAAGATTTGTGAGCATTTTCGAAGACAAATTAAAACTACCTCCACTAAATCCAGCTACCCTGAATACAGAGGTGGCTAGGAAGAGTGTCTCTTGACAAACTCTGGCGGTCAAAGTATGATTTAGGGGAAAAGTTCGGAGATGCAGTCAACAAAGTAATCAATCCAATCTGCATCAAAGTTCACAAGGAAAATCTGTAGAAAAAAAGGGGGGGCATTCTACTCGAAGAACGCCCAACAAGTGCTGAAAACAGAGTTGGAAATTCATCTAAAGTAGGCTATACTATCTCATTGGGGCCACACTCCAGCGGAAACCCGAAAAGAAAGACAATGTGATTAAATAATTGTAATTCGGCAAACTTCATTCCCGCTAAGCACGCAGCATGCCTCCGTGCGCCCTTGACATCCTCCCCGGGGATGCGGGGATGCCGAGCCCCGGGCCGGCTCAGGTCCACGCCAGCGAAGCGCTGTCCCGCAGGGCCCCGCAGGGCCCCGCAGGGCCCCGCAGGACCGCGGCCGCCCCACCCATCCAGGGAGGAGTAGCGGCGCGCGCGGCCTGAGAGGGGGCACAGCGGGCGCATCCATAGAGCCACCGCAGCCTGGACCTGCAGCCCCTGGACCTGCAGCCCCCGGCCCGCAGACGGAGGGTTAGCAGAGCCCTCGCCGCGCGGCCTGTCCCGCTTCGGCCCCATCCCCCGGCGCGCGGACCTCCGGGGGCCGTCGCCGCACGGACCGCAGACGCGGGGCGAGAAGAAGCTGCGCCGCCTCCTCGCCCTTCTTCCCCTGGTCCCGGCTACTCACGTGCCAGATGGCGAAGAAGATGAGCGCGGCGGTGAGCAGCAGCGCCAGCATGTAGCAGAAGGCCGCGAACGTGAACGCCATGGCCGGGAAGAAGGAGCAGGCAGCGGCGCCGGTGCCAGCGGAGAAAGGCGGCGCAGGGCCCTCTGGGTAAAACCATTCACTTCCCCTGGCCTCAGCCACGACCGCCGCCGCCGCTGCTGCCGCCGTCGCGGCGCCCGCCCTCTCTGCGCGCCTGCGCACCGGCCGAGGTGCGCCGACGCCCTCTGATGGCCGAAGCCTACGATGCACCTACATTGTCCGCGCAGCAGATTGATTTTTCTTTTCCTTCCCTCGTTCATTCTTTGAACAAATATTTATTGAATGAGTGCCTAGTATGTTTCAGGCGCTGTGCTTCCCCTTTGAGATACAAAGATAGGAAACATAGTACTTGAGCTGAAAGAACTTAGTATAGTGCCGGAAACGAACACTTAAATAAATCATTACGGTATTATAACCCTGTTAACGGAAGTCTGCGGCTCCTGATGAAAGGTCAGAGAAGGGTATTCATCCCGTTCTGCAGCGTTCAGAGCAGGATTCCTGGAGTATGTTTCTTAAGCTGAGGCGTATGTGATGAGCAGAAGTCCAGGCAAAGAGAAGGTAGAACGAGAACTCCTAAGAGAGGGTTCAGCTTGAGCAAAGACGCATAGAGAAAGAAAGAAAGAAAGAAAGAAAGAAAGAAAAGAAAGAAAGAAAGAAAGAAAGAAAGAAAGAAAGAAAGAAAGAAAGAAAGAGAGAGAGAGAGAGAGAGAGAGAGAGAGAGAGAGAGAGA
>NW_027397070.1:29129361-29222996 GCF_003265705.2 Callorhinus ursinus
AGGAAGGAAGGAAGGAAGGAAGGAAGGAAGGAAGGAAGGAAGGAAAGAAAAAAAGCTCAGTGTCTCAGGTGAAATCACCAGCAGCTCTAAATTAACGGAACCTAGCACAAAACAGTTTTGAGAGTTCGGGGTTAGCGGGCGGTTCAGACCACAGAGTGTCTTATAAGCTTGGTTTTGTTCTTATGCTGGTTGTGACCCACAAAATTGATTCACCACCTGCTAACTGATCGCTGCTGATGGAAGTGGAAATCACTGAATGATTTAAGCAAGAGAGGGACATATTTAGATTTGCATTAAAGATCATTCACCCTAGCAAATTGTATAGAGAGGGGTTTAGAAGCGGAGTCTATCCAGTGCTGTCCAACAAAACTTGTGGCAATAGTGGCAAAAGAAATTTTCTTTTTCTGCACTGTTCAATACAGTAGCTACTAGCCACATGTGGCTATTGAGCACTCTCAATGTGGCTAGTATGATTATGGAATTGAACGTTAAATCTTGCTTATTTTCATTAATTACAATGTAAGTAACCACGTGTAGCTAGTGGCTACTGTCTTAGACAGTGCAGGTCTATACCACCAAGATTACAGGGCACCCGTGTGCAAATCACAAAGGTATTCTCTCCAGAAAACGAAGTCCACACTAGGGCACAGGAATGCAGGCTGTGTGTGCAGTGTGCAAACTGCCCAACTGTGCACCATGATCCTGAATAGAGGAGTGTGAGAGCAGCAGGAAGGAGCCCTCAGCAATGGTCCAGCAGAAGCTGGGCTCTGACCAAAGCAACAGAAACCAGGAGAGAAAGGAATGAACAGATTTGATAGTATTTGAGAGATAAGCTCAGCAGGACTTGATTGATTGGACGCAGTGGTTAGAGAAAGGAAGGCCCACAGGCCACAGAAGCTTAGCAAAATACAATTTTGGGCAATATTTGTCCAAGAGAGTTCATCATCTAATGAGGGGTGCAGTTTCCTGGATTCAGGGAAAAGTTTTTGGGGAATTGTCTAAGCCAGACCATGAGATGCAGCTTGGTTCTTATAAATAAATTCCGTCTACACTTTGGGAAGTGATGGTTCATCACCAAGAATCTCCAAGTCCTCCTACCTTTTAGCAACAAGCTATTCTCCTGATTCGCTTGAAATGTAGCTTTCCCTTACCTGGTAACTATGTGTAGCACCTTACTACACAAAATGGAACTGCCTCCCAAGAACACATCCTTGGTTCTGGAAGGGACGTCCCGCATTTCACCTGAGGAGATGGAGAGACTTGGCAAGAGAAATTTTTTCTGCTCCAACCCCCCTTAATCCTTAACTGCTGTTATATTATAAAACCCAAGCCCCTCCACTTCATTCAAGGGTAGCATTTTAGGTGTTTCAATGAGGGTTTATTGAGCATCCATTCTATATCGTGTGGAATACTGATTTGCTCAGAAGCTGGGGCAGTATCAAGCCCTTTCACATTTTACCAGAACACATAGGTAAATTGTAGACCTGCATTGTCCAGTAGAGGAGACCTGTAGTCACATGGCTATTTAAATTTAAATTGATAAAATTAGGGGCACCTGGATGGCTCAGTCATTAAGCATCTGCCTTCAGCTCAGGTCATGATCCCAGGGTCCTGGGATAGAGCCCTGCATCGGGCTCCCTGCTCCATGGGGAGCCTGCTTCTCCCTCTCCCACTCCCCCTGCTTGTGTTCGCTCTCTCGCTGTCTCTCTTTCTGTCAAATAAATAAATAAAATCTTTAAAATAAGTAAATAAATTTAAATTGATAAAATTAAATAAAACTAAAAATTCAGTTCCTCAGCTATACTAGCCATATTTCAAACGCTCAATAGCCTCATGTGGCTGGTGGCTACTGTGGTGAACAATGTAGATATAGAATATTTCCATCATTGCAGAAAGTGCTGTTTGCACTGCTTTAGACAGTATTACACCGCTGTAATCAGTTAAAGAATACACCCATTTTAATGAGGGCAAAGGGCTAATTAGATCAACTATAGGCAAGGCAGTTGGTGAGGAAGATAATGGGTTTACTTGACATTTTGGAGAACCCTTACAAGCAGCGAGTGATCTATACCATCCTCATTCAATCAATTCTCAGTATTCTTTGGAAGTTGCATCAACCCTTCCACCTCATGGGAGTAATTTTGTAGTACATACTGAATTAAGTTCCTACTTCTACTTGTATATATGGCTGGGGCTGGATGATATTGCAAAGAAATATTAATCTTATGTTCTCTTTCTCTCTCTCTCCTGCACCCCCCTTCTCCCACTCAGACTTCCTTTGTTCAACTTGTCTTTTCCATCAGTTTGCGCCCACTCCACCCACACTGCCCATGCCCCCAACCCAAAAGGCTAGGCACAGGTCAGCCACTGGAGAATTAGAAAACAAAACACAAAATACAAAGCATGCAGTCTGAGAATGGGACCCAAAGAGTTCAGATATACACCTGAAAGAAATTTCCAGCCCCCTTGACTAGATAAAGAAAGCCAGTAGTGGGAAGGGGGGAGGGGAGGTGCTGAGCGGTTAAGAGAATGTGAGCTCAAGATATCTTCAAGCCCCCACACTAACAAGCTCAGCCATGCCAATCTCCAGGGAGTAGCCTGGCCTCCCCCCTGAGCTCAGCTTTCTTTTTCACTGTGTCTGTTGAGAACTGCCAGACAGCAGCAGGCCATCTTCACACATCCATCATCCAAGTGGTAGTCATGTTTGCCACTCTGCTCAGCACCCCATCCAGCCCGTGCCAGGGAGATAGTCCTCTTTCTATGGCCAAGGAAACTCATAAACCGCACACACACCCCCATGGGGAGCAATAACTAGGAAACTTAAAGACATGGTGGTAACATAAAAGGGAAAGCTCCTAGACAATCATGAATTTGCACTTAACCAATTTGAGCTCTCCCACAGATGTGAAATAATAAGTGAACTGTAATCCTAGTTACATAGATCATATGGTGCCCATGACGCTTTGGGAGGATCTGGGCCCTGGCCTTGAGTAATGAGGCACTTCCAAGAGGATAGAACCCTGAGCACAGAAAATTGTGGGCCAGCGGTTCCCCACCTTCCAGAGGAGGTTTGCACATTGGAAGGAAAAGCCATTTCACCTGGGGGTTGTGCGTGGCACTTGGATCTGGACATTGACATGGGACTTGAAAAGAGTAGCTATGGAGCTGGGAAGAATGGGAGGTGTAGCAGGAAGTATTGGTTGCCCCCAAAGCCACCCCACTTCTTTCTTGTTGACCGAGTTCGAGGTTTGTCTGGGGTTCATGGTCCCCATGCCATGTGCTTAGAGGAGGAGCCCTTCTCAGCCCAAGGTTTTGGGAAAAGGCAGCTCTTGTCCCTCCAGAGTGAGGTCTGACTCCCAGTTGCTTTCCGTATAGAGTGGAGCTGATGACTATCGGTGTTATTTTTTGTTCACTATACACATTTCTTTTTTTTTTTTTTAAGATTTTATTTAGTTATTTGACACAGAGAGAGATAGAGAGAGAGCGCAAGCAGGGGGAGCAGCAGAGGGAGAGAGAGAAGCAGGCTCCCCGTGGAGCAGGGAGCCCGATGTGGGGCTGGATCCCAGGGACCTGGGATCATGATCTGAGCCAAAGGCAGACGCTTAACCAACTGAGCCACCCAGGCACCCCTCACTATACACAGTTCTAACACACTGGGTTACAGCTGCATGCTGTAAAGGGCATTGGATTGTCCAGTAGGATGTGGCTTCTCCGTATTGGGTGGCTGTGTCATCCACCTTGCCCTTTGCCCTGGAAATACCTGTTACACAACCATTTACAAGAAGAATCAATGTACAGAAACGACTCGCTCGACAATTTCATGTGTGCAAAATATGTCTTTATTGTTATTGTTCTTATGTGTCTTTTTTTTTCATAAAATCACATAAAGGTAAAATTTAAAGCTGGTGAAAAACATAGATTTTAAGAGTATGAGGACTTTTGATACACACGTAAGTCCATGTAATAACCACCACCACACAAGACAGAGAACATTGCCACCACCCCACTTAATTCCCTCATGACCCACCGCCATGGGCAACAACCCGTTCTGCTTTCCAGTACCATAGATTAGTTTCACCTGTTCTTGAATTTCATTAAATAGAAACATATGCATTCTTTGTGTTTCCTTGTTTGGCTCAGCATAATGTTTTGGCACTTCACTCTTTGAGATTCTTCCACATTGCTGCATGCATCAATAATTTATTCATTTTTAAAAACAACTTTATTAAAGTATGACTTACAAAAAATAAAATGTACTCATTTTAAGTGCACTATGATCTTAGACAAAATTATACACTGAGGTAACCACCCGTAATCAGTGTGTTCAACATTTACAGTACCCCCAAAAAGCTTCACTCTCCCCCTTCCTAATCCCCAGCCCAAAGCCATCACCGAGTCTGTCATCACAGATTAAATGTGTCTTTTCCAGAGTATCATAGCATTGAAATCATACAGTATGCATTCTCATATCTGGATTCTTTCAGCATGTCTCTGAGATTTGCCCGTGTTATTGTTGTTGTATTAGAAGTTAACTCCTTTTTATTGCTCTGTAACATTCCATCACATGAATATATCATAATCTGTGTTCCATCCTCCTATTGATGGACATCTAGGTTATTTCCAGTTTGGGGCTATTATGGATAAATCTGCATACATTCTTGTACAAGGCTTTTTTGTGAACACATATTTTCATTTCTTTTAGGTAAATATTTAGGAGTGAAATTGCTGGGGCGCCTGGGTGGCTCAGTCATTAAGCGTCTCCTTTCGGCTCAGGTCATGATCCCAGGGTCCTGGGATCAAGCTCCGCATCGGGCTCCTTGCTCCGCAGGAAGCCTACTTCTCCCTCTCCGGCTCCCGCTGCTTGTGTTTCCTCTCACTGTCTCTCTCTGTGTGTCAAATAAATAAATAAAATCTTAAAAAAAAAAAAGGAGTGAAATTGCTGGGTCATAGAGAAGGTGCTATGTTCTTTTGTTGTTGTTCTTTATTGTTTTTTAGTTTTTTTAAAGATGTTATTTATTTGAGAGAGAGAGCAAGAGAGAGAGAGCACAAGCAGTGGGGTGGTGGGGAGAAGGAGAAGCAGACTCCCCTGCTGAACAGGGAGCCTGCTTCGGGGCTCGATCCCGGGACTCCAGGATCTTGACCTGAGCCAAAGGCAGATGCTTAACTGACTGAGCCACCCAGCCACCCCCTTTACTGTTTTTAAATCACTTAATTCTGACTCTAATTCCCCTTCCACTCAATTAGTGAAAGATTATGTATCAGATATTATCCAGTGTCACCCTAGAGTTTTGGAATTGTATGTCCTCACGGCAGCAGAACGGACAGCTCTTAGAAGTGTTGCCAAGGCTAGAAACTCTGGTCCCTCCAGGCACCCTGGGGTCGTCCTCTCTACCATGTCACCACCTCCCCAGGGCCCACAGAGCAGGGCACAGGGGGCCACTGTCTGCAAGACCCAGAGACCTCTGATCCCTTTCCAATTTGGGAAACTAAGCACTAACTCTTCTTTTTCTCCCCAACCCCACAGCCCTCACTCACCACCCTCCCTCTCTGGGACACCCAGCAGAGTCTCTTCAATGCAGTTACGACTTTCACAAAAGGCAAGGAGAACTGTTGACCTCAAATGGCTTCTTCTTCCTGGGTCCTGCCAGCAAAAATACTCAAGCAAGGAAGCCTAAAGGGCCTCACCACTTTCACAGTATGGAGGAAGAAGGGAATACAAAAGTAAAACACCAACAATTATTTCAAGACATTAATTAGCCACCTTTTAAGCACCAGCATGGGTGTTTAACCTTCTCTGAGAACTTTGCACATTGGATTACCTGAAGTTGTAATCTGAACGTCCTCTGTACTTCATTCTCTCTATGGAACATACTCTTCTCAAATTTCCTTTATTAGAGATTCTGCCCACTTGACCCGTGTGTGGGTTATTCAGGCTCACTAGGGTGACAAGGAACAGTCGTGCTCAAGTTGCATGGGTTTATGGAAGTTTGTCATCAGAACAGACTGGAAAGAAGAGGAGCTAGGTACAGAGGAGACAGCCCCCAGGGCAATGCTGTAGCTCAGCAGGACAACATCCTCAAGCAGACCACACAGATTCTTTGTCTCTGAACAGGAGATACATACAGACACTCGGCAACAGCGGGCAAGCCCACAAGTGCGGAGTCACTAAAGAGAAAGCAGTAAGCAGAACCCAGGAGTACGTGGAATCTCAGAGTGAGGCAAAACCATAAATAACACAAGTTAGGAGTAGATCAAAACCGTGCCTAAGCAAAAGCCAAGTAACCACTCCCCACCCCCCACCACAGGCACTGCTTCTTTTCCTAAACAAGAATGGGAAAGTATTCAAACTCTGTAATATCAACAGTCCAAATGGGCACTGCTTGCTTGCTACTTGTATCTATTCTTCATGTCTTCCTAAGCCACCTCATTAGTCCTGAGACATCACAGAACCTGACACTGGGAGTCTAGCAATGCCACGGGCTCGGAAAACATGAAAAAAAGAGCCAACTTTTGCAGACAACATAGCAAACCCTCATGTTATGAAGGTGCTATTCAGCCAGCATGGCGCACCAGTCTCAAGGCTTCTACGTGTGGGAATTAGGCCAGATAATGAGTGTGCGGGTATGTTTTTTCATTTGTTAATCTTTGAATTTTATACTCTTTTGTGGTTAATCTTAAAATTGTACACTTTAAAAATCTTTACACATTTTTGTATTAGAAACATTTTATAATTTTTTAAAGTAAAAAGTTCCTAATTTTTAAAGAACCTATTTCCCTCCAGTTCTTTTGGATGCGCTCCATTTCTCTTTCTCAGAGAAGGCCGCAGCCTAGTAGAACAGTAATGAGGTTCCACCTCTCACCTCCAACATTACGTGAATTCTCACCTTCGGAAGCTGGGCTGCATCGTAGCCAGGCCAGGCCTGAGGCAGATACAGCGTCCTGGCCTGTTGGCATCTTGTGGGCAGGGCTGCAGGAAGCTAATGGGGAAGGTGCAGGACGCCGGGGTAGCCACGAGCTACTATAACCCCCCAGGCCCTCAGGGATGTAAAGGGAACTGAATCTGAACTGATAATGTGAGAGTGGTTATGAGGCAGGAGGGGCTAACATGGGCCATGGGTAAAGGAAACTCAGATTGGTTTTGAGCAAGTCAAAGCAGTGAAATTGAGATGACATTAGCGGAGTACATGGCCAGGTGGTTCAACCATAGGAGCAGTGGAATGAGGCAGGGAGGTGCTTTATTACCCTAAGCGTGGAGGATCAACAAACTTCTGCATTTGAGGTGAAAACCAGAAAATTCAGTCTGTGTAGCTGAAGCAAGGTGCTTCTAGTTCCCAGGACATATTCCAAGTTCAGTGAGGCTCAGCTGTACAGCCTTCCCTGGGTCAGGTTCTTCATTATCCTGAGTACTCTCATGATCTATCATCTCTATCATGAGCTAATCCCATGACTAGAGACAGATTAAAATGAATCCCCAGAAATTTCAACAAGGAATGTGTGCTACCAATATGGACAAAATTGAACCACCTCACTGAGAAATATAGAAGATGTAACAAAGATTTTCCTTGACTGAAGTTTAAAAAATGTCATTTTTCCCCAAATTAATTTATATTAGCATGATTGTAATCAACATCCCAATGAGATTTGGAACTAAATTATTTTAAAATGTCATTTTCCCCAAATTAATTTATATTAGCATGATTGTAATCAACATCCCAATGTGATTTGGAACTAAATGATTTTAGAGTTCACCTTAAACAATAAATACATGAAAATGCCAAGTAAATATGTGAAAATAAAGAACGATGAAAAGAAATTAGCCTTATTGAGATTGGAAAACATCTTATAAACCTGTAGTAATTCTAAATATGATTGAGGCACAAAAATCAACAAGCATTAACAATGTAGTAGAACAATTATGTCAGAAAAAGACCACATTCTATATAAGAATTGAACACTTTCTAAAGGAAGCATCCCAAATTATTGGGAAAAAATATTTTAGATATGTTAAAAGCTTTGTTGAGGTATGTTTAATAATTTAAATTCTCTCTTTATATTATATAATTAGGTCAAGCCAAGGTTAACCCTAAAATGATAAAAGAACACATAGGGTTGTCAAATCTCTGGGCATGGGTGTCTTTTTAAATGAAACTTTTTAAACTAAAAAGCAGTGAGTTACATCACATACACACACACACACACACACACACACACACACACACACACACACACACAAAACCCACCCAATCAACAGATTCAACATTACAAATAAATAAATACAAATTTTAAGACAGTAAATAAATAAAAGAGGAAACAAATATTCCCAGCAAAATAAAAAAAGACAAAGGATTAATAAGTACATTGAAAACTCACTAAAATCAATTCTAAAAAACCAGCTGATAAATGGACAAAAGATAGGATCACAAAATATACAGTTGTATGTGACTAACAAAATATATGAGAAAATATTCAGGTCTCTCTAGTAATCAAGGAAAAGCAAATTTAAAAATAAAGATAACCACTTTATAAATCAAATTAGGCAGTACTTTAAATAAATAAATTCATTGTTGGCATGGTTCCCTTGTCCGTACCTGCTGACAGTCCAGTTCAGTATAATAACCCTCTTAAAAATAATCCAAAGCATGGAAAAATTCTTTTCACAAAAATATCTTCAGCAGTAATTTTGGAAACAACCAAAATATCCAACAACAAGAGAATTATTGAGTAAACCATGATATAAGCACTCAGAAAAATATTATAAAGCTACATTTATGAATAGTTTTTTTAAATAAAGAATGTATATATTATGTTACTCATGAAATTGGATACATACCATATACAATTGTCTTCTATATGTGGAAATAGATTGAAATGAAACTAATATATATTAAAATGTTTTTCCCAGTTTTATTGACATATTATTGATATACAACATGTAAGATTAAGGTGTACAACATGATGATTTGATACACAAATATAGAGTTGACCCTTGAACAACATGGAGGTTAGACCCCCTGCACAGTCAAAAATCCACGAATAACTTTTGGCTCCCCCAAAAACTTAACTACTAATAGCCTACTGTTGACCAGAAGCCTTACCAGTAACATAAACAGTTAATTAACATATATGTTATATATGTATCATATACCATATTCTTACAATAAACTAGATAAAAAGAAAATATTAAGAAAATCATAAGGAAGAGAAAATACATTTATAGTACTATACTGTATCAAAAAAAATCCACGTATAAAGGGACCCACACGTTTCATACCTGTGTTGTTGGGTCAACTGTAGCACTTTTTTTTTTTAAACCATGCACAGTTATCTCACTTTTTAAAATTTCTATTATTTTTTTTTTACTTTTTTTGAGAGAGAGAGTGGGGGAGGGGCAGCAGAAAAGGGAGAAAGAGAATCTCAAGCAGGCTCCATTCCCAGGGCAAAGCCCTATGCAGGGCTGATCTCACAACCCTGAGATCATGACCTGAGCCAAAATCAAGAGTCCGAGGCTTAACCGCTTGAGCCACCCAGCCGCCCCTGTAGTTTCTTTTTAAATGTATTCATAAAATATTTATTTGTAGAAATGCTATTAGCTGCCTATTCCCAGATAAAAGTCCTTTGTTGAGATATAAAGGGTTTATAAAATATTTTGTAGACTATGAAGAAATTTTGTCTTCCTTGCTTTACTGTTCAATCTTACTAATAAAACTTTTAGGGGCACCTGTGTGGCTCAACAGTTAAGCATCTGCCTTCGGCTTGGGTCACGATCCCAGGGTCCGGGGATCGAGCCCCGCATCGGCGCCCTGCTCAGCCAGGAGCCTGCTTCTCCCTCTCCCACTGCCCCTGCTTGTGTTCCTGCTCTCACTGTGTCTCTCTCTGTCAAATAAATAAATAAAATCTTTTTAAAAACCTTGTATGACTTTTAAATATGTAACTGAAATTTTAAAATCACCAAGTGGGGTGGAAGAGAAAGTTGAGGTTACTCTCCCAGAAAAAGAACAAAAAAAAAGATAGAGAGATGAACAATAGAAAAGATAAGAAAATCAGAGAATCAGAGCAAGTAGTCCACCATCCAAACCAGTAAGAGTTCTAGAGAGAGGAAAAATATGAAGGTTACCAAACAAATAATAGGAAATTTTTCCTTGAACTGAAAAATATGAATTTCCAGATTCAAATAGTCCATCAAATATCTAGCACAATGAATGAAACCAGATCCACACCAAATCACATCACAGAGACATTCCACAATATCAAAAATAAGGAGAAGACCCCAAAGGAAAAACTTAACTTACAACAAAATTGCAGTCAGACTAGCATCAGACTTCTTAACAGCATAGTGCAGCTGGAGGAGCAATGCCCTTAAAATTCGGAGGGAAAATCATTTCCATTCTAGAATTGAAACCCAGGAAAGAGATGGCACTCTCAATTAAGATAATTTGAGTCCTTTGATAAAGGGCTATTACTACAGGCTAGGAAGAGATACCTCTGTCCTCAAAGCTCTGCTGTTTCCATCACTAAAGCCTAAGGAAGGAGGGGAGGGGGGGTTACCAGGATTCAGAAAGAGAAGACTGTCTCGAGTGGATGAATGACTTTCTTTCTTTTTTTTTTTTTTAAAGATTTTATTTATTTATTTGAGAGGGAGAAACAGCATGAGAGGGGAGAGGGTCAGAGGGAGAAGCAGGCTCCCCAGTGAGCCGGGAGCCTGATGTGGGACTCGATCCCAGGACTCCGGGATCATGACTTGAGCCGAAGGCAGTTGCTTAACCAACTGAGCCACCCAGATGCCCCATCGAGTGGATGAATGATTTTCAATGGAGGGCCATAGCCTGCGGAGACCCTAAAGGACTGATTGAGGGAATAAGTACCTGTCTTCCCTCTCCATCCTCCCCAGAGATTGGCTGATCTCAAGCAGAAACCAGAAGGCAAGGGAGCCAGTTGATGTCTTTCCTCAAGTTCAGCCTCCTGGGGGGCAGAGCCAGGGTGGAGAAGGGTGGAGAGGGATTCTGGAGAGGCAAACAGAAAACATCCAGGACAGCTGCCAAACCACTGATCAATTGTGAGGATGGAGCAAAAATATTTTCAGAAATACGAAAGCTCTCCTCCCATGTACCATGAGCTATAGCAAAATGGGTTAACAAAATAGGGAATACATGGGATCCAAGCAAGGGGCTCCAACTAAGAAGCAAGCAAGGAAAGCTTCTGGATGACACACTCACGCCTACGGAGCATCCAATACAGATTTTAGAGGGAGGACAGAAGATGGGGAAGGAGGTCTCCAAGAAGGGGGAAAAAAAAGAAAACCTTATAGATTTTCTTTTTTACTTTCACTGGGAATTATTATTTAACTGCAAATTACTTAAATATACGTTATTTCAACTCTCCTTTCTTATTCGAATCTTTTGGAACAGGAAGATTTTATTTGTTGAAGCATTTGGAAGAATTGCTAGGCATTTAAGCAATCCACTGAAGGTATTTAGGGAAAAAAATAATAACAACATTGGAAACTAAGAAAATGGGGACAAAAGATCATTATTAATTCAAATAAAACAGAAGTTATAGAAAGGGTAATCATGAAGAAACCCTACAAAGCAGAAGATGACTTCTAGGGAAAAATCAGCATTTGAAGGCTTGCCCTACTCTGGGCACTCATGGCCGGTCAGTGTTCAATAGAGAAGCAATGACATCCAAAAGAACAGCAACCTACTTACCAGCAAGGTGTGCACGCGCAAGAAAGGAAATCGATCCCGCAGCTTAGAGTCAAAGCTAACGTCTTTTCTGTCTCCACCCTCGCATCCCCGACACCAGGGCGGGAAGCACCAGTGGCAAGATAAGAGAGAACTTGAGGATAAATGCTCCTTCGTGCCCCTCCCAGAGCCACAAGTGTAGGATGTGCTGAAGGAAAGAAGAGGTTTGAATCAAATATGAGACTGAATTTTTAAAACGAACAGAAGTGGGCGCCTGGGTGGCTCAGTCGTTAAGCGTCTGCCTTCGGCTCAGGTCAGGATCCCAGAGTCCTGGGATCGAGCCCCGCATCGGGCTCCCTGCTCGGCGGGAAGCCTGCTTCTCCCTCTCCCACTCCCCCTGCTTGTGTTCCTGCTCTCGCTGTGTCTCTCTCTGTCAAATAAATAAATAAAATCTTAAAAAAAGGAAAAAAAGACTCCACTTGAAGTTTCTTCTACTGACTAAATCAAGGCAATCTGTGGTGGGCCTGAAAGCAAGAAAGTGTTCAAAGAGTGATGAGTACATGCCCAAAAGACTCCCCACTTGGAGGCGCCTGGGTGGCTCAGTCCTTAAGCGTCTGCCTTCGGCTCAGGTCATGATCCCAGGGTCCTGCAATCGAGCCCCGCATCAGGCTCCCTGCTCAGCGGGAAGCCTGCTTCTCCCTCTCCCACTCCCCCTGCTTGTGTTCCCTCTCTCGCTGTGTCTCTCTCTGTCAAATAAATAAATAAAATATTTAAAAATAATAAAATAAAATAAAATAATAAAATGAACAGAACTGAATCTTAGTGACGGAAAAAGGCACTTGTAACACCTAAGCGACTGAACTATAATGGAGATAGATCACCAAGCAAGCCTTTTAGCCAGAGGAAAAAAAGAGAGGTTTGATGGGAAACAGAGGTAGCAAGTTTTGAAAAAACCCCAAAATTGTCTTTACATGATTACTTTTGAGAGTCCTTCTGACCAGTTACATAAATTAGAAAACTATCAGATGGTGGTCAGCATTAGGCAGAGAATTGGAACAGATGGGTTATAATGGTGAAGGTGTTGCTACCTTAGGCTGAATGATCAGGGAAAGTCTCTGTGAGAAGCAACATTTAAGCTCAGTTCAGAATAAAGGAGCCAGCCAAATGACAATTGGAAGGTGGGTACAGAAAAGGGAGAGTGGGCAATCTTCCCAGGAAGAAGCTACAGCTAGTGAGAACGTTTGAGCTTGGCGTGTTTAAAGAACAAAAATAAGCCCAGCATGGCTCAGGTGTAGTGCGCTAGGAGAATGGGCCAAAATGGGGTCAGAGAAGTATGCAGGGGCTAGATCTGAGAGCTGCCCCTGATGGCGAAGGAAGCAAACTGTACCCTCCCTGATGGCAGCAAGGCAAAGATGCATGCTTCTTGGGGGCCAGTATGAACCCTGAGGAAGGGAGCCAAACAGGGGACACACCTCAAGATACAATCTGCAGAAGCGAGGTGCCAGGGACAGAGCTCACTACCAGAAGCCAAGAGCTGGGAGGGGCGTTTCTAAAGCCACTAGCCACAGAAAACATGACCCATGTCAGGGGACTTCCAGCCAAAATCCCCAGTGGAAATTGGCAAGGAACTCACAGAAGCATGCCATGAGGAAAAAGAATTGATACTTGACATTAGCCACAGCCCAGAGGGCACCCACTCCAGATTACATCTGTACCAGGTTAATGAGTCATTGCCCCCCTCCACCAATCCGAGGGCCTAGAGACAACTAGTGAATGGGGGAGCAAGGCAGGAGGGTGATAATGAGGGACAGACCACACCCCATCCCCACCCCCATGGTGGGTTCCCAGCCTGATGTGGATTTGATGGAAGTGGAGTGGGAGGAAAGAGAGATGAGGGAGCCTTAAAGGAAGTAAGATATTGAAGTTTTGACATTCGACTAGGTTGGAATTTTTATTACCTGAGAAAATGAGTGTAATTCTATCATTCTTTAGGGTTCCTAAAAAAGCTATGGGGCCAGAGAATTCCTCCAGAGATAGGGAAACAGATAACCAAAAATGTCACGATGGATTTCTTGGGGAATAGACATTTTCTTCCTTTCGCTTGTATTTTCTAATTTTTCTCTAATGATATTGGTTTAATAGAAGTTTTGTGGGTTTTTTCCTAAATTAGTTACTATATTTAGTTCAACAAACAATCAACTTCATGGTAGAAATGGTTTTTGAGGTAATTATTGAAGATTGTTGATTTTGACAGGCCACAGCAGCCTGGGGTGTTTCTGTCAGTAGAGGCAAGGCCCAGAGCATGCTTGCATGAAAGAAGGGCGTTCAGTTAGGCTGGGGTGGAAATGTAGGAATGTAGGGAATGGTGGCAGGTGAAACCAGAGGTCCTACTAGAACTAGCTTCTCTGGCATGCAAGTAAAACAGACATGTCCACATTAACTTAATTTCTGGTAGGGGTAGCCATGTAGAGGAACCCAGAAAGAGCGAAGCAACCTACCAGGCCTCAGAAAAAGGGAACTCTGAGGAGTGGCCCTGGGTCAGAGGAGGCCCTAGGAACCTAAAAGGCGGGAGTGTGGCTCTTCAGCATGCTTCAGCTACTCTGAAAGCCTGCTTCCTTCTACGCTGCCCCAGCCGACATTGTCTCTCTTTTCACCATCTAATGGCATTCTTCTGAGCTTAGTTGCCACTTAAGAGAACGGGCTCCTCTTTCCAATGTCAGGAACTGAATTGTAAAGTAACTCTTGGTACCTGACACCGGGAAAGATGGGCCCAGCTCATTGTTTGGTACCAGTCAGGCAAACATCTTAGAGGCGAGGCTCTTGAGTTCAACCACGGGGTGCTGGAAGTGAGAGGTCCTCTGTGTATTGAGGCTGAGAGGCTGACAGGCAAGTACATCCATGTGGGACAAATCATGGCTACCTAAAGGGCTTCAGCAAGGAGCAGTGCCTGGGGCATTTCTATCTAACAAAGGGCTTACAGCACATTTGGGCTTGGCTGTCCACCACAGGTGAGGAGTGGGCCAAAATGTTGAGGGCCTTACATTCTAGGAAGAGAAGCTGTGTTTAATCATGTAGGTGGTAGTGAAAAGGAGCGTCACGCTCACGCATGCTCTCTCTCTCACACACACACATACACACATTTTCTCTGGGGACTACAGCATGGCTTTTGGATGCGACCTAGGCATTCTGCTTTTTCTTTCCTGTAATTGGAGAAGGGGGATACCTCAGTAGGGTGCTTTCAAGTCACCTGGGGACAGATCTCAAGTAAAGAACAAGAGCCGGTGTGAAAACTCCCTGATGCTCAGCAGTAAGATCTTTAATCTACTTGGCTCCCCAACATAGCCAAAAATATTACTGTAAAGGATCCAATATCCATTCAGGGTATGCCCTCATACAAATGAGAGTGTGCCCACCCTGGGACATTAAGTGGTTAGAAATGCTTTTTTCTCCTGAAAAGTAAAAGGACCCCCCCGCAATAAAAATGAAGGTGAAAAAATTTAGGAGCTGGCTGTTTCGAATATGTAAATGGACAAATTTGAGAAATAAGACATTTCCAAACTCTGGCCAATTCTCCTTATGAGATTCTTGAAGACAGGAAGACAATAAACTACTCCTTTCACAAACCATGAACAAATCGTGACTCCTATCACATATTCAATCACAAGAAGTGTACGTTAAGACTCTAAAAATTAGGTAAGTAGTGGTGATTTGTATTCATTCGACAGATACGAAACACAAACCATTCAGAATAGTCTAAAACAAAGGCAAGATGGATCTTCAATGGATGTTTAATAAATAGTGACACACTACATTCAATAAAAGATCCTTCACTTTGATTTCTTGGGAAGTACACAGCCCCTTTAACTTATGGTTTTCCCTTTAAGAGCAAGGGTTCATCATTTGAGATAATGCCCTCTGCCACTACAAACAAATCATTTTAGCCTCAGAACAAGTTTGAGATATAATCTTGTTACATTCTCCCTCACCCAATCCTATCTTTGCCAAGTGGTTCCTGTTTATTTTGCCTCTTAGTTTTTCCAGAGAAAGTAAACTGCTGAATCACTGTGGCTCATGCAAAGGCCACAACTGAGCCAGGCAGGTGAGAGTAATTCCAAAATGGAGAGGAGGTGAGAAAAAAATGAGAAGCCAGAAGTCCTTTCATGTTAACATTTTATTTAAACCAGTACAAGCACCATGCTTAACAGAAGACTGTCCAAAATAAACATGCAATATGAACTAGCAGAGACTGAAATCACAGCTTAAGAAGTTGTGCCAGTTGTTGAGTTTGTTAAATGATGACAGGGAACTGTTAAAATTCACAAGACTAAACCATTAATGTTTCAAGCCTCCTGAATGAGATTATATTGGACCATCTAGATCAGTGGGAACTGCCCTGGCAAGTTAGTGATCTCAAACAATATTCAAGTAATATATGTGTATGAACTATATTCCAAAAAGCAAGAAAACACAGTTTCTATCACAACCCTAACATAGTTGTTCTGAGTATTACAGGAACATGATCACTGATTTGAAATGTCAAATGGCATAACAAGAAACAAATTTTGCAAGAATATTCAACTTGGGGCCACTGGTGTTAAGTGGCCTAAGAAGATTTACATTCTTCCAGAAATACAAAATAAGATTTGTCCAGAAATGTTTGAGACACTTCTTCACATAAGTTGTAAAGGCTCAAATTCTATAGATTCCAGTATTATCAGTCTATTGAACAAATAGGGAAAGCAACCATACTAAGAATATGTGAATTGATAGAATACAAGTTACTCTCTACTTTCACCAAATATCAGCATTTAAACTCTCATGAGAATATCTATCCATCACTAGTCCACGTTATGGATTAATGACATTGCTCAGGTTTTAAAGTAGTCCAAACATTTTTTAAGTATACCTTCCTAACTACCTATATAGGTGGGGAATAAAGACAGCCAAATTTAATTTGGCAATAAATTCCTCTAACTGGAAATTTTTCGTTAAAGTGTCAGACCAGGATACAGTTTATGGCTACATCTGACTCCTGAAAACAGGAGACAAAAGGGGAGAGAAAAGTGCAGACAGACATTTTCCTACAAAGATTATTTAGTAACGGTAGTAAAAAATTTTGCAACACCCTCTTAAACAAGAGTATGTTTAACTGCACTAGGTATTTGGTAAACTTTTTAGAAATAGACAATTTGAACATTTATTTTAGAAGTCAATTAAACAAAAATGGTCTAGATGGATCTTCAATGGATGTTTAATAACATGATTGCTTCAATACCAGAACAAAGCGAGACTATTCAGAACTCTGACATTTTGGAATTTCAGCATAGTAACCTGAGAACAGTTTTTCTTCATATGTCATTTATGTTGCCACAGAAACCATACTGAAAGCATGCTAGGATTACTAGTTGGCTCTATTGTGACAACATTAGATGCTATGCAGAACTCATGCAAGGCCAACAATTTCAAAACTAATGCTGACTTAGAAGACCATGAAGGAGGTTCCCAGGAAAAAAGCTGATGCCAAAAGGGAAAGATTAAGATATGAACGGGAATGGCTGCACCAGAAAGCTATGGAATGTAAAAACTGCAATTATCCAATCTGGAGTTACTATTTGAGAGAAGCAGAAAAAGAGAGCAAATTGAACATATCTTGAAAAGAACAATGCAAAATTTGATTACATGGAAGGGAAATTTATATAAAAGTCTGAGAACACTCTAGAGCATAGGATTTGTAAGTCTCCCTATAGGACAGAGGGAGTCAAAACATGTTCTACTGATTCCCCAATCATAATCTATTGTCTTGCAAAATACATGTTATTGATAAGGAGTCAAATAAGCTCAAAAAAGCATGATTTATCACAGCTCTTTGTCCCTGTTAGAGAACAGGGGAACTAAGTTCTGTTTATGGAAGTCAGGATCATCTGACAATATGGAGGATTTTCAAATTTAAAAACAAAACAAAAACATGCAAGACAAAATAAGGAACCTCATTAAAAAATACATTCTTGCAGCACTAGTTTCTCTTATTGCTGCAAACATGGTGAAATGAAATCTCATTTCCTCCATTTAAAAACATTAAAAACACTCTCCATTCACTTGGGTTATATCTGCATTTCCACAGAATTATAAGCATTATTCTCCAATATCAAAATAGCTGTTTAAAGAATTTGTAAACTTCCTGGGTTTGAAGTTCTCTCTCTCTCTCTGGAAATTGGAATAAAGAGTCCTTCCCATTCATTAACCAAAACAAATGCCCACTCTAGCACTTCCTCATCTCCAACTAACTTCCTATTGCTTCCTGTTTTTTAGATTAGTAAAGCCAAACAGTGTTGGCCACAGAAGATTCAATATTGTGAAAATTCCAACTATCTTTACCTCTTTATTAGTGTTGGCACAGAAACTTCAAAAAAATGCAAAGAATATATAAATGAAACATACACCAACATAAAATAATGCCTTTCTAGTTTTGAAATGACTAAGATATTCTAATATAAGAATTCACTCACCAAATTTGGTTAGTTTTTACAGTCTCAAGACCTTTTGTCAAATTAATGTGAAACAGTCACTTATATGTTGTTCTTAAAGTACACTATATATTAGAATCCTTGCTTTATGCCAAGGATGCCAACAAGATGGATGTCCAGTTGGGAATATCTTCTGACGTTTAGGATATAAGATGCAATTTCTATTACTGTGTTAATGTTATAACTCTGGCCAAGGTTTTAAGATAAGTAATTTTTCTTATGGCACAAAGGTAATCATAAATACACCCCAAATTATAACTCTCAACTGCCATATATTCACCAATGCAAGTAGATAGTTGGAATTTTTAAAAATATGAAGTTGATTTTATTACAAATTTCAGATATACACATTAGAAAATTGTTTTACTTGGACCCTTTACAAAAGTATTAATTTCACCAAATCTGGAATACTGGCAATGTAAAGTCTTAAACTAACTTTAAAGCCAACAAATCAAAGGCACAGTATTAACACATTTAAAATAACTTGTGTTCACAGGACAACATTAAGAGGTGCTTTATAAATAAAGTGTTATTAACCTAGATCCAAAACTATCTAGCTATGACACAACCAGGAATGAAGCCCTTGATTAGTTCCAACCTATCAATTTTCAAGCCTAAGATGCTATTTCCTGTAAGAAGAAAACATAATAGTCATAACTACTATAAAATCTAATTCCCAGACCCTAAGAACGAATGACTGATGAACAAAGTTTCTGGACTTGATTAAAAAGATATAGGAAACCAAAAAAGGTATGGAATTGATGACAAGTATACTTGTAATGCAGCTTACACTACAGTAAATTATTTTTCATGGCTCTGAATTGGGTCATTCAAGTCTTTTACCCCAAATAAATTTTAAAGATTTGACAAGCGATAATACGCTATTTTCATATATAAACTGCTAATATCCAGTATTTGTCAAAAGGAGGCAACTGTTGTCTATCACAATCTAATACCCACTTTCCAATGGTGTCTGTAAATAGTAACAAATTCTGAACCGTAAGTTATAGAAATTAGTCACAAGAGTGCAAAAAGTCCCTGGAGAGAAGTAGTCCACCTAACAATTACAAATATAAGGAAACACTTTACAAAGTTTCATTACTATGAAGATGATTTCCCCTTTGTTCAAACTTTGAACAAATGAAGAATTTTTCTTTACTGCAGGAAACAAACTGTAAGTAACAGTGCATTTTTAGGCATAAGTATTTATGTCTGGTTCCAGTATGGTCAGGTTAATACATAAATACTTCAGAAACACAGAAGTTCACATTAGTGGAAAAATCCAAGTTTCTCACGTAACCATTCTTCAGTTAGGTCTTCGGTATTTCTTATTTCAAATACCTTTAGAAAAAAACGTTAGGTCATACTTTGACACTCTCAAAAAAAAAAAATCAAACACATTG
This sequence comes from Callorhinus ursinus, assembly GCF_003265705.2. Lineage (NCBI taxonomy): Eukaryota > Metazoa > Chordata > Mammalia > Carnivora > Otariidae > Callorhinus > Callorhinus ursinus. Next base: position 29,148,970 of record NW_027397070.1, read on the forward strand.
TATATATGTATTACATACCAAGTTCTCCTTCCTTCATTCATGTTGGTCATGACATATCTTTGTAAATTAGATATACCTTTACTTCTTTTAAGTGCTAAGTACTGAGTTACCAAAGTTTAGCAATCAGGATGGCATAAAACCAAAACTCTCTTAAAAGCTTTGAATATTCTAAAAGAATCTACAAATCTCCAATCAAATCTACAAATATTCTAAAAGAACAGTTCTGTACATCTTACCCACTAGAAAAGATACCCCAAGTACACACAACTAAAATCAATCTAGTTAGTTAGGAAGTGGAAGAACATATGCTGGTCTTCCATAGTTGGAGGAAATACAAGCTGTGGATTGTTTTGAAAAGGATGGACTACAGGTCCTCAGCCACGGATCTCTGCAAGAATCTGTACACACGCAGGCCCAGGAAGTATTTCTATACAGAAACAACATAATAGAGCAGAAAGGATGGGATTGAGGCCAATGTGGGTTTGAATCCTAGCTCTGTCATTTACTATTATGCAACCGTGGGCAAGTCTTCTATCTTCTGAACTTTAGTTCTCCCATCTACAGAATAGGAATATCATCATCAACCTCACAAGATTGTGGTGAGGATTCAATATGATTATTTGTAACAGTAACTTATAAATTGTAATGCCTTAATTCCAGCACTTGATGGTGTGCCGTGGGATTAGAATGGAAATGAGGCTGTTAACAGAGCTCCCTCCTAATCACCCAACCCCCTTAGAGCAACCCCAGGGTGTTCCTATGGTACAAATGAGAAAAAGTAGCATCTATAAGTTGGTGGTGTCAAATGACAATCACATGAGCTAAAGGGAAAAGGCAGAGGGCACTTAAAGACATCTCCTGGGCTGATGGTTAAACACCTAAGGGTAAAACACTGATGCTGTCCTTAAAATAAAACCTGAAAGGAAATGTTATTTACTATTGTTTTAGTGATGTAATATTCTATTTCAAAACCTTAGAAGTATATACTTTTTTCAACTCAAACTAATACTTGGAAGTTAAAGTTTGAAAACAAGTACCCCTCTTACCGTTAAACTTCAACAATGCCATAAAACAATGGGGCCTGTTAAATCTTAAGGAAAGTGTCTCATATAAACAGAATGGTCTAGCTTAATAAAGCTAATAAGTATTCTTAATAATTTCAGACTTGGGAATAATATACAGTTAACTGCATAATATGGAATTCCTGCACAGAATCTGGTTCATTTAGCCTATGGTAAAGAGCTCTGAGAAGCTTCAATGCTTACTTTTATCTACTAGAAACTACATTATGGAAGATGAAAAACTCTGAATAGATTGAATGGTGGCAGTGGCTTTTCTAAAGCTGCCTATATTTTAAATGTGATTTCTTCTAATCAACTTATAATTTCCATTCAAAAAACACACTTTGATTAAAGACTTCTATCATTCTATTTCCAAACAGTAAAACTCTCTAAATTTACTGCTCTGTTCTAATTAATTTTCACCTGCATAAAAAATACTTAACTGTTAAGATTATTTTAGCTAATGGTCTAATAGTGAGGGAAAAATATTATCTCAACAAGCAAGTAAAACACAAATATCACCTTGGTTAGTTCAGCTGTTTGGACTAGCTTATTCTTACTCCCAGCGTACATCATCTGTTGTTCAGGCTTACATCCTGGAAAAGAGATCAGTATAGAAATGAGACTTAGATTTTAAAAATGTGATGGGTTTTCATTTTTTACTTATAAAATGACAAATGTAGGATTTTCTTATGCTATCAGGTTTACAGAAAACTTCAGTCTAACTGTGTAGGTGCACTTCACTGCCTGCACGGAGCCATAGCTAACTGAAAACAAGACCTGGGGCTTGACAAAAATAAATGTGGCTAGATCCCTGCACATCTTTTAGAACTTTGTAAATACTTAAGAACTTTTCAGCACAATCTTAATTTTGACATTAAATATCAAGATCGATTTTATGGATGCCTAACATATATAGGTTTGGGGATGGTGATGGATCAATGTGGGGAGATCTGCCCTGAAAAAAAGTTACAGGCTGCTTACAGATTAAGTTAAGGGCGCCTGGGTGGCTCAGTTGGTTAAGCGACTACCTTCGGCTCAGGTCATGATCCTGGAGTCACAGGATCGAGTCCCGCATCGGGCTCCCTGCTCAGCGGGGAGCCTGCTTCTCCCCCTAACCCTCCCCCCTCTCATGTACTCTCTCTCACTCTCTCAAATAAATAAATAAATAAATCTTAAAAAAAGAAAAAGGTACTGCAGTTATTTTAAGTGCTAAGTAAATGATACAAATAGTAAAGTTTAAAGAAGAGTTCAGAGTTTACTGTGGGCTTAAATGGTAGTGGTACTGGGAGTTCTGGTGATAATGGATATATCTTAAATAACAATAAGCCACTTCAATATCCAATGTAAGCTACTCTGGGACTATTCTTAAGGTTACAGGAATATCAACATTAAGTACTATTTTAAAGATAAATGCAAATATATATCATGATTATACACGAAGTTCATGCACTTATACACGAAACCTAGAAAGAAAATGTACATTGGTGTTTTAAAATGTCACTACATTTCAAATTCCTTAAAATGTATGTATGATTTGACCATACAATTACACTTCTAGAAATTTATCCTAAGAAAACAAGCAAGTTCTAAGAGGGGACGCTTTATAGCAAACTTCTTTCTAGGGATGAATTCGTGTGCACAGACACACATACCTCTATTTAGGTTATTCAACACTTTACACCTTTAAAACAAGCATGAAATTTGTCTCCTATAAAAATGGTTTAATTAGATCAGAACCAAATATGCACTATTTAAAGAAAGTCACTCACCAACAGGACTGGAGAAAATAAAGCACAGAGGATATGAAACTCTTCCATCATCATGTTGGTATTTATAACTATACACAATGAAGGTTTTTCTCAAGTTAAAGAAATTAAAATTACTGTTCTATTTGACACAAGTACTTACCAACAAAGTTCTGAAAGACAATACACACCTGGGGAGCTAGTGAGTGGTAAATTTCTGTTCTCTCCATTTGAGCCGTACCTTTATTATCATTATCTTTCCATAAAAGTATACATGAGCTCCAAAGATAAGGTATAAAAACATATAATCTCTCAAAAATAAATGTATTAAAAGTATGGAGTTAGTATGGATTCTTTTCTCTTTCTAAATTTTTACTGTAAACACATAATAATAAAAGGAATTTTTTAAAAAGGAAGTAATTCATCCCACTACTGTGTCAACTTCCCATTTTTCTTAGTCCAATATGTGCATACATATTTTGATTGTGATCATGGTGTAGGAGAAATTTTTGTAAAATACATGGCTTTTAAAAATTGAACAAACCAACTTCATAAATAAAATTCTGACCACAAAAGAAAACAAATCTTTTTAAAGCACTAAGAAAAGGATATCGAGGTTGTCGTTCAGGCAGTTCATCTTTAAGTTCATCTGGTGAAATGCCCTGGCACCATAAAGAAAAACAACTTTTAAGCATTTTCTGACCCATAAATCCTTAAGAGATATACCAAGCACCCATTCTACTAGTAGATATAAATTCATAACCATATACCACAACATAAAATCTTATGTTACTAAACTGCATATAACCTGAGATTACTAAACCCTTAATCCACTGAAAGCCCACTCCAGCCCACTCAGCTTAGTTCCATTTATTAACTAAATAGTCGTGCTCATGTTCCAGTTGGCAGGAAATACTGAATAAGATAAAAAGCCACCCCCCAAAAGAAACATCAACGTCTGACTTAGGGGGGAAAAAGTGAATTTCTTTCCAGTCTAAATTTGTTACTTAATTTGACAAACTAATGTTTAGGTTATAGCATTTTAGTTTTTAATTACTGGCCAAGCAAGTTAGAAGTTGTATTGGACATGTAGTCTTAACTTCTACCACTTATTACACTGGATTTCAGTAATGTTTTAAAGAAGGTGATTCAATCAGCAAGACAATGTGCTACATAATAATTAGCACATGCTTTTCATGCATAATGAGCATGTATTTAGACTCGTTTTAAAAGTACATGTAACTAACATAGCATCTTTTAGGCAATAATAATCGCTTAACTATAAAAATGTACTTAGATGATCAAACAAACCTCAAGCTCTTCATCCAGTACCACCAGGCGTTTATCCTTATCAATTTTCACTAAAATAAAAATATAGTATAAGTAAACTGATTTTTTTTTTGTAAACTGATTCCAATGTGACCTTGATCTACCCAACCCACAGAGTTTCAGCCTTTTTTCTGGCATCTAAAATTAAAACATTAAGAAACTCATTTGCAGTTTAGTTTATGGTCTATTAGCTAGCTGTGCTTTTCAAGCAGTCAGCATTTAAAGGCTTTTACCCATAATTCCCATCACCTAATTTGCTTACTTAGAATTTTATGTGAACTCCTTTCATTTTCTGTGTGTCTGAAGAATTTTGTAACTCAAATGCAACTTCCTACATAATAAGGTCTGAAAGGGTGACTGTAAATGAGATTGGTCTATGTAACATGGTTAGAGTTGCAAGGGGAAAAGCAGACTGGGGTTACGATAGAACAACCACCAATTCCCAGCTTCTCCAGAGTCAAGATTTCATAATGCAGTAGGATTATTATGAGATAGTGGATTACCAAATAGCAGTGATATTTATACTCAAATACATGTAACATAATCCAAAGCCAAACTGAAATATGTTTAATCTATGCCTTTATTCTTTTCCATTACTCAGGAAAGGTGGCCATTTTTGGTTTTACACTAATTTCATAGTAAATTCTGTAAGATATGGTAAGATCTCAGAGCTTTACCTTTCGCAGCAAAATGGCACGGACATGAATTTTCACTTTTAAGAACTGTATGCCTATGTTGCAGTATTTATTTGTAACAGAACCAAAACTGATTACAGGTTGTAACTACCTCATTAATTCACATCTGCCAGATGCCTCTCTGTTAAGCAGTCTATAGAGATCTACACTCTTACCCCCTTGCCCTCCCTTCATCTTTCTAAATCACCACCCACATATTAAATATTACTTAAGAATATAAAAGAAATCTACATAACATCAGATACAGTTCACAGTGGGAGAGGAAATATACAAATCATTCTTTCTACCGTCAGAAGTCAGTGACACTTAAAAGTACTCTCCACGAAACTGGGGTTCAAGTCTAGAATTGAAATAAGGCCCCAAATCACTGTGAAGACAATGCTGAACACTACCATTTTAGGCGCAGGCAGAAGTTTCTGGCTGAGATTGAATGACCAGACAATTTTTAGTCTCCTGAGAAGTTAAAGGATGGAGTTGGATGGGTCATTACAATGACCAGGTAACTAGGAAGATCATCTTCTTCAGAGCTGTAAAGGCAGCTGAGGAGGGAGGTAGGACACTCCACCTCTATTCTAGGATAACAGCTGTTACTTATTTTTTAAAATGATCTAAAAACAAGGGGGAAGGGACACCTGGGTGGCTCAGTCAGTTAAGCAACCATTGTTGTCTCAGGTCAGGATCCCAGCGTCCTGGGATGGAGGTGCCCCCCCACCCAGCCTTGCTCAGCAGGGAGCCTGCTTCTCCCTCTCCCTCTGCCTGCCGCTCCCCCCCACCCCGGCTTGTGCCCTGGCACATGCTCTCTCTCTGACAAATAAATAAAATCTTTAGAAACAAACAAATAAATAAAAGCAAGGGGGAAGATTAAAACAGAAGGAGGCAAATTATTTCCTAATGGCTCAGTTTATTCAATGTAGCTATAAGATAAAATTCAACGAAGGCCATGTAACTGAGGCAATCACGTTTAGCTTACTTATAATGGCAGCATTGTTCGTTTCTTTGCGAAAACGAAACTTTCTCAGCTTTTCCACTAAATCTTCAGCGACATCACAAACCACCAAAGACTCACTCTAGAAAAGAAAAAAAATCATGACTTCAATGCCATGTATGTGTTTAAGTTATAAAACAATACCTTTAAAAACATACACTGACATCTACAAATGTCACAGTTATGTGAGTTAACATGAAACACATGAATACTTAAAGAGCTTTTAAATCTACCAACCTTTGTATCTACATTAATTGTTCACCTTATATCTAGGCTACACTTTAACTTTCTCTTTGGCTAATAAATGTCTTAGAGAACTAGATACAATAATGTGCAATTTCATCAGAACTGGAGAGGAAGAGAAGAATATAGGCAATTCCAGGATCACTGTCTGCTGTTAGGAAGTATAATATTTTTGCCCTATGCAGGAAAGTAATCTTTATTATACTTAGAATTAATAAGACCCTGGTTCATTTTTGCACCTCACAACTATGAAAAAATACATATAAAGTATGAAAAATAAACCACAAGAGTAAAGACCAATAATATTTTATATCTTAATAAAATGACTATGGGAATTTAAAAAAAGAACTTATTAAGAATTATGAAAGCAAGATGCCTGCCTGGCTCAGTCTGTAGAGCATGCAACTCTTGATCTTGGGGTCATGAGTTCAAGCCCCACACTGGGTGTAGAGATTACTTTTAAAAAAAAAAAAAAAAGAAGAACTACGGAAGCAAAACCAGATGAAACAAATATAAAAACTAAAAGAACCTTTTACAAATTATGAAAAAATGTAAAAGATTCTTCTCCAGAAATGTGGCAAGGAAATGACCAAAGGACTCTTCTCTTAGTAATGCAAATATATTATTGATTGCAAACACAAGCATGGAAATGTTTTTATTCTTTTTTTTTTTAATGTGTAAAACTTCAAACATAAAAAAGGAGAGAATAGTATAGTGGAATCCTATGCACCTATAATTCAGCTTCAAACATTATCAACCTACAGCCAATCTTACTGCATCAACACTCTCAATACTGCCCGATAGACTGTCACACAGCAAAGACCTGAAGTCATTTCAACTGTAAATATTTTAGTATGCATCATTAAAATGACAGTATGTGCCATTAAGAATATAAGGACAATAACATTATCTCACCTTAAAAAACTAACAATAATTCCAATCTCAAATAATCAAACAGAATTCAAATTCCCCTCAACGTTTTGTTTTGTTTTTTTCCCCCAACAGTTGGTTCGATTGAGTCAGGTACCAAACAAGGTCCACATTCTTTGATCTTTTCATACATAAGATCCCCCCTCCTTCAAGAGAATTAGAACAGTTCTGAGACCCATGCTAAATACACGTCTCATTATAACCCAAAAAGATTAACATTTTCAATTTTAAGTTAAAACACAAATTTAATAAAAGCCTGGTTTTTTGACACCATGTTGGGTAAATGAGAGCATAGGTTAAAGCAGGAAATAGCTGTCCATTTTAAATTGTCCTTTAAATTCAGAACACTGGTAATATGTGAGGTATGATATAGGATATGCTATTTACAATTAGAAAGAACATCCCACCAATAAGTATTATCCAATGAATAAGGCTCCTGTAGGAGTCAAGTACATGCGTCCTGTTAGTTCTCCTTAGAGAAAGAGATGCTAAATCATATGAAGCTTCCTGAAGGTAGTATTCAATCCTAGTCTATTTTTTCTATCTTCAAGAAAGATTTAGAGTCAAAAAACTAGAATTTTCATTCTCTCTTCAACTAAAGGTAGAACCCATTACTGAAACTAATAAATATTTTAGATTCCTCTTTAGGCAAAGACCAATTTATCACAAATGTCTTATCTTCCAGCTCTGATACTCAGAGCTGCTTGTGCAATCCTGACATTCTAAGGACCAGGAACCAAGTGAAAAACATGCTGTGATTTAATTTATACAGTTCTTTTGGAGGGTATTTTCATCCCCCCAATATCGTAATAAGGCCAAAAATTCCTTCCTACAAGAAAAGGAATCCAGGCTCAGTCAATTCTAATTGCTTAATTAGTAGAAGCATTTAGGAATGAGTGTAACACCCTGCAAACAACTCTGTATGGGTAAATATTAACACACAGTAAAGTGGAGTATTGAACAAGTGTTCACTTATTGGTTTATCCATGTAAGGAACATTTAGTGAGTGTAAGCACTGTGCTAAGTGCTATTCATATAAATACAATCATATAAAATAAATCAATCAATATAAAATAAATAAATAAATATGGGCCTGCCCTCAGGGAGCTTCTAATATAGTCTATAGGGAACAGACCTACATCAAAAGGATCAGGTAAGAAAACATACTTGTTTGCACCTGTGATAAGAACTAGGCAGGAGAGACACAGGCTGCTATGAGAACTTATGACTAAGGAAGAACACCATGGTCACAAAATATCTGCCTGAAAAAAGTATCTGAAGGACCAAAACTGCCTATGCAAGGCATCCCTTTGATTAAAGGGATCATGGCACATCTAAGTTAATGAAAGGCCAGTGTGACTCAAGCACAAAGAATGAGAAAGAACATGGCATAACAGGAGGTTGGGTAGGGGCTGGACCACATAGGTCCCAGTGGGTCATATTTTGGTCTTTATCCTTTAAGCAAAGGGAAGTCACTAAAGTGTTTTAAGCAGAGTGATGATGGGAAACGTGACCAGATCTGCATGCAGGAAACAGGCAGAGTGCCAAGATGAATACAGCAAGACTACTTGGCAAGCTTAGTACAAGGGAGAGATGAAAAGTAGCTTAGGTTGATGAAGATCAAGAGAAGTAGGGAAACACTGCTAATAACAGTTAACATGTATTAAACACTATGAGAGAAACATGGTGCTATATCCTTTACACGCATCTCCTCTCATCCTTAAGACAATCCCTTAGGATGAGTTTGTTCTGTTATTCCCATTTTGCAAGAAACTAAGGCTTAGAGAGATTGTTTACCCCCCAAAGTTACACAACTAGTGAAGCCTGATCTCTAGCCACTCTCTTAACCACTACAAACGTGCTAGTGACAGATTGGATATTGGAGGGGTGAATTAGGAAAAAGCGTTATCAAGATGACTCCGAAGCTTCTCACTTGTGTAACACACTAAATGATACCTTTCACTGAGTTAAGAACACTGAGGAAGAGCAGGTTTGGAGGGAAAGAGCATGAGTTCTATTTTGGAGGAACTGAAGTGGCTTTGAGGCACCCAAGTGGGGAAAAGCTTCCTAGAGTATAACTAAATAGTAGGATATATAGGTCTGGACTGGATCTCAGAAGCAAGTGTGATAAAAATTCACAAGTCATCTGCTTACAGGTAGGAGGTAATTGAAGCTATGAGTGTAAGAAAGGATGAAGAAAGAATACAGAATGGAAAACAAAGCATTAGACTGTAGCCTAGAACACCTACATGTGATATCCAGGTAAGGAGAACAGTCTGCATGAGACACAAATGGACCAACAGAAAAAGTAGGAGAAAAAAACAGAAGCCAAGGGGAAAGCATGCCGGAAGAAAATGCTTCAAAAAGGAGAGAGTAGTCAACTGCCTGGAATGCAGATGAAAAGTCAGGAAAGATGAGAAGCGAAGACAGTCCCTTGGATTTGGTGACCACGACAAGATCTATTCGAGGGAGGTGGGTTGAGAAATGAGTGGGAGGTCAGAGATAGGACAGTGGGGGGCTGTGTTTTGTTTCTAATTAAAGAAATAAGCATATTTAAACACCCGATAGGAAAGATTCAGAAAATTCTTGCTGGGCAATTTATTTAATTCTCCACTTTATTTTTGAGCGAGGGGTTGAACCCATTCGAGAACGGAAGCCAAAGCCCCAGAACAAACTAAAGCTTTTGACGGTCACTTTAAGGCTAAGGACCAAAACCTTAGGTCAAAAGATTTCCAACTGCCTTAACTGGAAGAAAGCAAGAATACGGAAAAATCCTTAGAGGCAGGCCGGGGAAGGAGACAACAGAAGCTAAGGCGAGGCCATGAGAATGGAATCTGAAATTTCGAGCCCTCCCTGCAAAGGCCGTCAGGAGGAAGGTACTCAGCGCCTGTCGGCCTGGCCCGGGTCCTGGCAAAGAAACCGACGTTTGGGGCAGCCCTTCGCTGGGCCGGACCCCCGGCCCCTCCGACCCTGCAGTTCAGGAGCTGGAAGCCTCCATCCAGAAAGACTGGGGGAGGATGATCCAGCCGTACTGGCCGCACCCCAGTCCCAGGAGCCGCTGGGCGGGTCGACCCCAGGCCCGGCTGGAGGATGCTGCCCTTACGCGGGTTGGCAGCGGGGGGAGGCCAAGTCCCTGGCTGTGGGCACGCGCCAGCAGCCGGGCGGAAGCGGCCGCCGACCGCCGAACTCGGCTCCGGCAAACGGGAGAGCCCGGCAGGCTGGCCCAGCCCTCCGGCCCCCGCCCTCCCGGCGGCAACTCACCATTTTCCTTCCGGCCGTCAGCGGCTCCTCGCCTTCCCTCGGGCCCCTTTAAGAATGGCACGGCGGCCGCCTCCCTTCCTGCCCCGGCGCCTGGTAGAGTGGCCCCCCGCCCACCCATTAACGCGGCCAGGGCGGGCCGGCACGTGACGGCGGACGGCGGGAGGCGCGGCTCAAAATTAGCCGAAACGCGAGCGCCCGCTTGCTCCTGCTCTTTTTAGGAAAAGAGGTTCTGTCCGTCTGAGAGTGGGGCCGCCTTGCCGAAATACACGCTTAACATTCAAGCCCGTTCTTGCTCCTTTTTAACTTTACTCAAACTCTGAGAGCAATTTCATGGTGACATGATTGAGTCAATCATTTCAGTGGCAAATATGTGCGTTGACCACAGCCTACCTTCCAAATTTAACTCTCCACTTTATTTTTGAGCGTGGAGTTCAACCCGTTCGAGAACTGAAACCAAAGCCCCCAGGTCCCTCAAAGGTCCCTCAAACTTAGGCACGCCTGCCTTTCCTCCCACCCTCTCTGACCACGCCCACCCCGGGGTCCCCACCACTTTCCAGGACTTGATGAATACATTCCTTTTCTCAATGGCGTTTGTTTATTGAAGTATGATTAAATGAGGATTGCTGTCTGTATAGGTGTTATGAACCACTGCCTCATGACACTTAAAGAAGTTTCTGTAGGAGATGCAGACTCACTGGAGCAAGCTAATTTTTGAATGTAGTGAGGAAAGTAGTTTGGAAGAAGTAAAGTTTGAACTCTAGAATTCATACAGTTGCCTTCAATAAAGAAACTTCCTGGGGCAGGATATCATGGTGTTTACAGGGTAGTGCTAGCATGGTGCCTGGTCCATAATAGGTGCTCAATTAATATTTGCTGGGTGAGTGAAAGAACCAAAGAAAAAGAAAATTCCAGAACATGCTCCCACTGCCATCCTTCCTCATTAGAATTATTAGAATTTTTAGAGTTTGTATTAATGTTTAAATTTAAAGAATTGTTAGCATGTTAATAAATAACATTAAGTCAGGGTTCAAAATACATAAACTAATTTGATACAATACTTACATTTGCTCATAAATTAGAAAAATAAAAGTATTAGCTATAAGAAATTCCACAGCTCAGCTACATTCTCATAGTGATCTGCCCCCATAATACTTTTTATTATGAGAAGGGGACTGGTAAGTTTGACAAATAGTACCATATAACAAATGATGGAAGATAAAATGATGTTAGTGGTCCATGAGCTTATATGTGACTTTAACATAAGTTCTCTCCCAACCTTCCCCACCCTTTCCCAATCTCCTCTCTCTCCATCTATAGGAGGAATTGGAGGAAAAGGTGAAAAATTTAACATTAAGCTACATGATATCACACCTGATAAATAGAAAATCCGTTGGGTTTTTTTTTTCCCCTTGCATTCTGTTTTTTTTTTTTAATGTTTCCCAAGTGTTACGGGCTATGAAATGGGCTGGTCTTATATTACACGGAAGAGAGGTTGAACTGGGTGTACTGACAAGAACACTGGTGAAAATGTGATTTATTTTCTTTTATGGGAGGTATAAAATTAATATAGACTATGTACAGAAACTTTGAACTCATTCTATAGAACATGTTTTAACCAGTAAAAATATTACAGCTATTTTAAATGGGGCTTGGAAATGCCATCCGGCTTGGGTTATTTACGCAGGGGGTGGGGGGGTTGGTATGGCACAAAGTTCCGGAATGTTTTCCAAAACTTTTCTGCCTGGCTAACCTATATAAAAAAGTCAAGTACCTATCAATACTAAGCTGTGTTGAAGTCACTGAAATGTGTTCTATCCCCGGGGAAGCATTTGACATGAAAACAAGATCAGGGTCAATGGTAAAGGAGTATTCTAAGTAAAAATTGACGGAAGATCAGAACTAGAATAATCTTTTCTGGCCTGAATTTTTTCTAAGTCCTTTTTTCTCTGTAACAGCACACTTGCTAAAGTATATTTGTATTATTTATATATTCCCACCGCCTCGCTCCATCAATAAATATTTAATAAGGGCCCATTATAGAATCGGCACCAAGCTCCAAAACAGATTTAAAATCCCTACCCTCCTGGAACTAACATTCTAATGTAGAGGAGGAAGTAATAGACAATAAGAATAATAAATTAGTAAACAATTGTTCAGTTAGAAGGTGATTAGTGTTGGGAGGGGATAGGAAAAGAGATTGGGAGTGCAGGGGATGAGGGATTTGTGATTTTAAATAGGGTAGTAGTCCTAGTCCTCATTAGGAAGGTCATGTCTGAACAAAGATTGGAAGCTGTGGAGATTAGCCATGTGGATATCTGGAGGAACATTCCACACAGAGGAAACACTGCAAAGGCCCAGAGGCAGAAGCATACATGCTATTACAGGGGACAAAAATCAATCAAATGACTGGAGTGGATAGGCTGGGGTGAGTTGTAGATGAAGTCATAGAGGGATTGGAGGGCCGGATCTTACAGCCTTGTAAATGATCATAAGGACTCTGGCTTTTACAGAGTCAAGATACAGTGTTATTGGAGAGATGGAGCAGGGGAATGATGTGGTCTGTCATGCATTTTAGCAGAATCATTCTGACCTCAGTGTCCTTTTAAGAAGATCCTTCTGCTACTGCATCAGACTGTAGGGACAGGGGGACTTCCAGAGCCAGCCAAGACGGCATAACCAAGCTGCAGTCTCTCTTTCTCACTGATTACAACTAAAAGCTCTGGGCAGAATATAAACACAACCACCTAAGGACTCTAAAGAATAAATAATAACAAAATAGTCAGTGAATTGAAGAAGGAAAGGTTTTTTTTATTATTATGTTATGTTAATCACCATACATTACATCATTAGTTTTTGATGTAGTGTTCCATGATTCATTATTTGCGTATAACACCCAGTGCTCCATGCAGAACGTGCCCTCCTTAATACCCATCACCAGGCCAACCCATCCTCCCACCCCCCTCCGCTCTAGAACCCTTAGTTTGTTTTTCAGAGTCGATCGTCTCTCCTGGTTCATCTCCCCCTCCGATTTCCCCCCCTTCATTCTTCCCCTCCTGCTATCTTCTTCTTCTTTTTCTTAACATATAATGTATTATTTGTTTCAGAGGTACAGGTCTGTGATTCATCAGTCTTGCACAATTCACAACGCTTACCATAGCATATACCCTCCCCCATGTCTATCACCCAGCCACCCCGTCCCTCCCACCCCCTACCACTCCAGCAAACCTCAGTTTGTTTCCTGAGATTAAGAATTCCTCATATCGGGCGCCTGGGTGGCTCAGATGGTTAGGCGTCTGCCTTCGGCTCAGGTCATGATCCCGGGGTCCTGGGATCGAGTCCCGCATCGGGCTCCCTGCTCAGCAGGGAGCCTGCTTCTCCCTCTGCTTCTCTCTCTCTCTCTCTCTCTCTGTCTCTCATGAATAAATAAAAATAAAATCTTTAAAAAAAAAAAAAAAATTCCTAATATCAGTGGGGTAATTGATACAATGTCTTTCTCTGATTGACTTATTTCGCTCAGCATAACACTCTCCAGTTCCATCCACATCGTTGCAAATGGCAAGATTTCATTCCTTTTGATGGCTGCATAATATTCCATTGTGTATATATACCACATCTTCTTTATCCATTCCTCTGTTGATGGACATCTTAGCTTTTTCCACAGTTTTGCTATTGTGGACATTGCTGCTATAAACATCATGGTGCATGTAGCCCTTCGGATCCCTACAGTTGTATCTTTGGGGTAAATACCCAGTAGTGCAATTGCTGGGTCGTATGGTAGCTCTATTTTCAACTTTTTGAAGAACCTCCATACTGTTTTCCAGAGTGGCTGCACCAGCTTGCATTTCCACCAACAGTGGAGGAGGGTTCCCCTTTCTCCACATCCCCACCAGCATCTGTCGTTTCCTGACTTATTAATTTTAGCCATTCTGACTGGTGTGAGGTGATACCTCATTGAGGTTTTGATTTGGATTTCCTTGACGCCAAGCGATGTTGAGCAGTTTTTCACGTGTCTGTTGGCCATTTGGATGTCTTTTTCGGAAAAATGTCTGTTCATGTCTTCTGCCCATTTCTTGATTGGATTATTTGTTCTTTGGGTATTGAGTTTAAGAAGTTCTTTACAGATTTTGGATACTAGCCCTTTATCTGGCGTGTCATTTGCAAATATCTTCTCCCATTCTGTCCGTTGTCTTTTAGTTTTGTTGACTGTTTCTTTTGCTGTGCAAAAGCTTTTTATCTTGATGAGGTCCCAATAGTTCATTTTTGCCCTTGCTTCCCTTGCCTTTGGCGATGTTTCTAGGAAGAAGTTGCTGTGGCTGAGGTCGAAGAGGTTGCTGCCCCTGTTCTCCTTTAGGATTTTGGTGGACTCTTCTCTCACATTTAGGTCTTTCAACCATTTTGAGTCTATTTTTGTGTGTGGTATAAGGAAATGGTCCAGTTTGATTCTTCTGCATGTGGCTGTCCAATTTTCCCAACACCATTTGTTGAAGAGACTGGCTTTTTGCCGTTCGACATTCTTTCCTGCTTTGTTGAAGATGAGTTGACCATAGAGTTGAGGGTCCATTTCTGGGCTCTCTATTCTGTTCCATTGATCTATGTGTCTGTTTTTGTGCCAGTACCATGGAAAAGCTTTGATGGTCTCCTCTTCATCCTGTTTGTGAAGGAGGGATTCCTGCCCTGGGCTTATGGGGATAGCCAAACACATAACACTCAACACTAGACAGATGAGACTGATGGCAGTTTTGTAGTCATATATACTCAGAGTCCAGGGGAGGGGGACACCAAATGCCATGCAGGGCCAGGCAGCTGCCCTTGGGAACACAGTGAACAACTAGAGGCTGTGTGAGGCAGGCTTAAAGAGGCTGTGGTGCCCAGGTTGGCGGGGACCTGAAGCCTGCCACTGAAGGATAAGCAGGCCCTGTGCCTGGTCCCCATGATGAGGGTTGTCTGGGTAGAGGACTTTATCTATGTGAGCAGAGTAGGGAGCAGAGCTTGTACTAAGGTCATGCCCAATGTCACCAAATGTCATGGCAGCACATAATATGAGACCTTAATTTTAGGTCTTCCACCACAAGAAGGTAGAACCTGAAGAATGACCAGTAGAGTGTCAGTGAATTTTCTTGTACTTTTTTCCTCTTCTACTGCATGACAGGAGAGCAGACTGGATCAGGGAAGAGTGTGGAACAGGAGAATATGGAAGGAATTGCCCCCCCTTCCCCTTTTTTCTCTCCTCACCCTGCCCCGAGGGCAACACCAACCACCAAAATCGTTAGCTCTGTCTCAGCAGGACAGGAGCATAGGCACCTAAAACCTGAGAGAAAATCCATCTTTCTGTGAGGAATTTGGAAAGGGCCACTGTTGTGCATAGAGTGAAGGAGGTATGTCAGTTACTTTTTTTCTTCCTTTTCTCTTGCCATTTCATCTGAAGGACAGGCTCAGTCATATAGAACTGCACAACAGTGTAGAATGGAGGGTCCCATCTTTCAGACCAGAAGAACAGGGAAAGGGAGTCCAGGGGTAGAAGGGAAGTCCTGAAGAGCAGAGTTTGAAACTGAACCGGGGCACATACCCCAGGTCCATGTGTGCAGAACACACCCACAGAAGCATAGCAAAGACTACGAGAACTTACCTACAATATAAACCATTGCCAAGGCTCAGATTAACCCCAGAGTGGCTCCTGTGAGGGACAGACCCAAAGAGCATAATAAAGACTTTGAAAATTGAGCTGCCATTCTGTACCTTGATGGTGCTAATGTTCTATGACCTCTATACATTTGTTAGAACTCATAGAACTGTACATGAGACGTAATGATTTTTACTTGTATGTAAATGAAAAATTAAATTTTAAAAAAGTAAAACAAATTAAAAAAGAATAGACTATGGGAGATAGAGAAGCAAGAAAACCATTTAGGAGACTATTTCGGGAATCCAGGGAAGACATGGCCTGGGCCAATATGGAAACAGTGATTTGGTGAGAAGTGTCCAGAACCAAAAGAATTTTCTGTATCAGAGTTTCTCAATTTAGCAATACTGACATTTGGAGTTAAATAATTCTTTGTTGTGGGTGCACTGTGCTGTGCATTGTAGGGTGTTTAGCAGAATACCAAATGCCATGCAGGGCTTCAGGGGTGGGGCGGGGAGGGATTACACTAGAGGCTGGTAGAACCTCCCCCATTGGGAACCAAAATGTGTCCAGACATTGTAAAATGTTGCCAGGGCACAGAGGTGGGAAAGCAACCCCAGTTGAGAACCACTGTCCTAGACGAATGTCCTAAGCTTTGGGCCACAGACCATGTATCACATAAGTCATCGGTGTCAGTTCAGTTGGAGTGAGCTTCAGGTAGCCTCCTGTCACATAGTATATATAGATGACAGAAGTCCAACAGCTAAGACCATGAGAGGTTTTTACTAGAGGGACTTGGAAGTTCAGTGGGCTACTAGGAGTCAGGTTCTGCCAAGGTACCACATACAGGATTTTTCACAATTCCTGTCATCTATGGGATTATACCCAATTGCACACTCATTCAGTTCTGTTGGGCAATAGTTGTCTCAAAGTTTGAAACTCAGAGTTATGATGCTTATTATGTTTCTACTGGTATCTTCACAATAGACATAAATTTGCCCTTCCAAGAAATAATGTAGGCTATAGAAAGACCATATAAAATGAAAGAGTTAACAGCACCAAGAAAATTATGCAATGCAGATAATAATTTTTAAAAACACGTTAATATTTGCGTGCATTTCTCTTATGAGACCTTCTCCTTGGTCAGTCAGAAGCATGTATAAGCCTCAAAGAATAAATAGAACTGCGATGTTAGGAATGCAGAAGCAAGCAAGCAGCTTTTGGCTACCAAAATAAGATTTTTGAATCCCCAGAAACACAGTCAATCTAGAAAAAGCCAGACACTACCAAGAAAGGTTTTATAAAATTTTAAAGCTCTACCAACATTTCAAAATCCAGACCATGGCAAAATTAAAAATGGCATTTAGCCTATGCCATGTGGTAAGGGAAACCGGGGCGAGGACAGAAGGCCTGTATCTGTCAAGTGGGAAGGAGGGGAAGTTTTTCCCTTCCAGTGTGCTGGAGCGGGGCAATAAGGTGGGGCTTGACTAAGTACAGCAGGCCAGACCGTACTGATGTTCTGGCTTCCCCTCCAGACTGCAGTCTCAGAACGGGAAGGGGGTGGGTGCTGGAAGGGGTTGGAGTAAAGCATCCAAATAGGTATGATATTGGAGAAGCTGAAAAGACTGAAATTGGTAGTCCACTTTCTCTTAACAAAGAAGGCAAGGAGGGGCGCCTGGGGGCCCAGTCAGTTAATCATCAGACTCTTGATTTAGGCTCTGGTCCTGATCTCAGGGTTGTGAGATAGGTTGTGAGATAAGAGTCCAGCTCCTCCCTGGGGTGTGGAGCCTGCTTAAGATTCTCTCTCCCTCTCTCTCTGTCCCTTCTACCCTCCTCCCTCCCTCTCTCTCCCTTAAAAAAAAAATAAGAGAGAGAGGATTTGCATTTGGCTCTGTACCACCTTGAACAGGAGCAATAGTATTCAAAAGCAGAGGTGGCCGCCCTGAACAAAGACTGTATTTTCCAACCTTCCTTCCAGTTAAAGGTGAACATGAGGCTGAGTTGTGGCCAATGGAATGAGTGGTGCCTCCTTAGAGTTTCCTTAAACTGAAGTATCATCTCATTCTCCCTCTCTGTCCTCTTTCCTGCTAGTAAGAATATGGAAATGATGGCTGGAGCTGCAACAAGCATCTTGAACCATGAGGCGACCTTAGGAATGGGGGCTACACATGGTGGAGCAAAATAGAAGCCTAGTTCCCTTGCACTGTGCACCGTATCAGTCCTGCATTGACCTACCTCCAGACTTTTGCCTGAAAGGGAAATACATCTCTATCTCAAGTGATTTACTGTTTTGAGTTTTGTTACTTACAAATGAAATAATTTCTGACTAATAATCCACTTCACTGCAAGTCCTCGTCGCTATTCTAATCAGAGTTACCAATACTTCTTGCCTGGACTTTTTAAAGAATCTGTTAATTGATATCCCCATATTCATTTATATCCATCCTAGCCTCCTTCCAATAAGTTCTCTACACAATAGCCTAAGTGATTGAAAATGCAAACAGAATGTCACTTCCTGTATTAGTCTGCCTGGCTACCATATGATACCCACAGACCAAGTGGTTAAAACAAAAGAAATTAATTTTCTCACAGTCCTTGAGGTGAGAAGTCCAAGATCAAGGTGCCAGCAGCATTTCTGGAAAGAACTCTCTCCTTGATTTGCAGACAGCTGCCTTCTCACTGTTCCCCCATGGACTTTTCTCTGTATACACCTGCACAGAGAAAGTGATCTCTGGTGTCTCTCTTTTTTTATAAGGGCACTACTCCTATTGAATTAGCATCCTACACTTCACTTAACCTTAATTACTTCCTTAAAGGCTCCATCTCCAAATACAGTCACATTGGGAACTAGAACTTCAGCATATTAATTTCGGGGGGACACAATTCAGTCCATAACATGCCCCTTCTTCAATCATATCAGTGGCTTCTCATTGCTCTAAGGGTACAGTTGAGTAGTTAAAATAGCAAGACTCATGTATGGTCTGGGCCCTATCTCTCCTTTTCACCCCCTAGCATGCTCTTCCTCACTCTCCATGCTTTAGTCATATTGGCTTTTCATTTTCTCAGGTGTGCTATGATTTCTCCCACCTCAGGGCCTTTGCACATGCTAGAGCTTCTGTCCTAAATGCTTTCTCCCCTCCTGTCCCTTTGTCTGGTAAATCTCTCTCCATCAGCTCTCAGCTCACTCATCTGTTTTTCAGGGAAGATTTTCCTGGTCTTCCTTATGTTTCACTAGTCTCTCATTATATGCCCTCATAGCTCCATGTACCTCTTTTTAATAGCACTTATTATAATTTTGCCTTTATATTTTCTTCAAGATTCTTTGATTAATGTTTATCTTTTCCGGTAGATGATAAATTCCATGAGAACAGAGATATGTCATTTTTGGCTTATTATTGTATCCCTGATGGCTTCTACAGTGTCTGGCACATATCTGACACAAAACAAACATTTTGTGAATGAGTAAGTAAGAGGTAAGTGGGAGTCAGATCATGTAGAGATGGGCATGTCAAACAAGGAACTTAAGACTTCATCCTCAAGGATACATAGCATGGCAATCAAGGATTTGGGGTGGTGGAATGAAATAAAACGTGCTTAAAAATAAAGGATACATGTTAAAAAATAATTTTTGCCTGCACTGTGTATCGTGTAATATGTGTTAGAAAGAATCAATGTTGCAAGTAAAGTGACAAGTTGGAATTGTTGTAGCAGATATCCAAATGGGAATTAAAGGTTTGAGTTAAATTTGTGTTAGTTCATGTTCTTTTTGAGAATTCTTCAGTGTAAATCAAGTTGAGTCAGTTTTCTCCACTGCTGGTTTGGGATTTGACTTTCAAGGGCTGGTTAGTGAATTATCCTTGTTCAGCTGTTTTCCATCTTCCAATATGTGCTGCTGTTATGTTATTTCCTCTTCTTCTTTTTGTTGATTTATTTTTTACATCCCTTTACTGTAGTTTTAGTGGAGTTTGGGGAGAGAGCAAAATTATAGGCATATGTATAATATGCCACTTTAATTTGGAATTCCCTGTTTTCATTATGAAAACTCTTTATTGCTTATTGCAATAAAACTGCCTTTCCCATTGGCCAAGCTTTTTAAGTGACAATATCAAATGATCACAAAACTGAGGATGAAAAAGGGTGGGAGCATAAATCGGTATAATACTTCTGGAGAAGCATTTTTTCCCTAAAGGCTTACAATGTGCATATTTTTTGAAACTAAAAGTTCCACTTCTAGGAATTCACCTAAGGAAATGATTTAGCTTTAAGAATGTTCATTGCAGTGTTGTTTATAATTTTAAAAATTATCCAACAATAAATAAACTATATACTTTCACAAATCATATATGTAGTTATTAAAAATTATGTTGTTGAACCAAGCTGCTTACACAGCATTACTCCAGAGAGTACACAACACATGGTCATTAGCCAAGAGATATGTGAAGCCATAGAACAAATTTAGCTCATCTTTCTCCAGCATTAATTTTACTAGTGGTTTGCTGCTCAGAATAAAAGACTAAATTACCTGTCTCTGTGGTAACTGCGTGTGGCCAAGGCTAAACCCAAACCGATGAGCTGTCAGTGGAGGTGTGAGGGACTTCCAAGGAGGCTACCTTGATGGGGCTGGCTGAATGCGGATGAGGAGAGGGGGATGAGCATTTCGCTCCTTTCTTAAAGGCATATATATATACATATATATATATTTAAAATTATTATTAAAGTAAAAATTAATACAAAAAAGTTCAAATATCTAATTCTAATGTGAAGGAGGTAGGGGGAGGAGAAAAAGAAGGGAATGTGGGAGGACAGTTGATTTACTTCTATGAGAATCTTGATACGCAATGCTAATTTTCCTTTATCATTATATCCAACTTGAAAAGGCCGACAAGTTTCGTATAAACTGCTTGTAAGACTCCTTTTGGTCTTTCGTAGTGTCTAACTGTAACTTTTCTAGATAAAACAAGAGCAGATGTGAGGTTACTTCACTTTGTAGAACCCAAGATGCCGGCTCTTCTCCTCCTCTCAAATTTGCCGAGGATCCAAGATGCGGGATTTAGACTCTGTGACGTGAATTTCGGACTGTGCCTCCTCTCTGCGTCATCAAAAACCTTACCTGAGCCTTGAACAGATTTGGCCGCGATGCGTATTTAGAATTTGCCGCAGAAAAGCCCTGACCGCTAGGACACACAGACGCTCTCCGGTTACCAATCCCGTGAGTCCAGTCTGGGCACCGCCCTTCTGCGAAGCCAATAGCTCGGGACTGGAGCAGGAGGGGCGGGGCGAGCCCTGCAGGCGACGTCGTGATTGGCACTCTGGCTCCCGCAGCCGGCGAGGTTGCCCTGACGTCTAGCCTTAGAACCCCGGGCGAGTGCGTAGCTATGAAGTTTGACAGCTCTGAGGCACCGTAGTGGCTTTGACACCGGCGGAGTGGGCTGGGCTGGGCTGGGCTGGGCGGCTGAAGCTCGGCTCAGTTTAGGACATCCTGATGGCTGCGGTGTTTCTGGTAACGCTGTATGAGTATTCGCCGCTTTTCTACATCGCGGTGGTCTTTACCTGCTTCATCGTGACCACCGGCCTGGTATTGGGATGGTAAGTGCCCCATGGTTAGAAACAAGGGACGTAGGGGCGGACCGCTGGGGCAGTGGGGTCGCGGAGAGCGGAGTGGGGGGGCATCGGAGCCGGGGGTGCTGCGAGGCTGGCGCTCCTGGGGCTGTCGGGGAGCTGGTATCGCGAACTCCGACTGGCTCCGGGAGCAAAACAAGGTGCGTTGTGCACCTGCATCACTGCTCTGTATCACTGTGCCGTCCCCGTCGCAGCGGGTATCTGGGGGTGGTGCCGGATTGAGGTTTGTTTCTAAGAGATAAAGCGGTCAGTGAGGGCCTCGTCTCGGTGTTGGGATAGAGTGCTTGACCAGCAGGCTTCTGTCCCGGGTTGGGGCCTACTGTGTGCCCAGAGTGAATCAGTCACCGGCGGTACAGTGCACAGACGTGGACAGTAAACACAGTTGATTGTTGTTCTGACCAGAACTGAGCACTTGACCTCAGATCTTTCAGCGTAACTTCTAACTGAACTCCGTTACCGTTTGGGAATTTAATGGTTTCTAGATATATTCTACGCCTTTTGAAGTAATATTTAGTCGATAGAACTATGAAGTCATAATTTTAGAGCTGGAAAAGACCTTTGAGATAAGTTACGTTAACGGGTAGGGGCAGTTTACCCACTGGAGACAAGGAGAATAGACTGTTCGATAATCCCTGAGCAATTTTTCTAGCTCAGAGATTCTAAAATTTCTCTCTTGAGGAGAAGCCATTGTATCATGTTTAGAGAAGCCTTATAAATACGGCTAGTTGAAACCATCTTACTAATTCATCCATTGCGGAGAGAGACATGAGCTGGATTTTGAAGAATCGGTATTTTGAGAAACAAATGAAGTTAAGTGTGTATGATAGAGAATAGAAGGCATTTCAGGGATACAACATGAGCAGAGGGACAGAGGAAGCGTGTTAGTGAATGGATCAGCCTGTGTAAAACAAATCTTAAAATACCCTTTGATCACATATATAGGATTACTTTACAGAAAGGAAACAAGCCCTTGTTAATTTCTCAAACGATATGCCATCTTTAAAAACTAAGCCCAGTCTTAATATTTCCATACTGCCCCTCACCTTGCCTGCTGTAGAGCACAAAATTCCTTGTTTGTGGGTGGGAGAAGATTAAGACTAGTCTTATGCAATTTGTTATTGACACCTCAAATTTTATTGTTATTTATTGTTCATTTCAAGAAAGTTTGTAACTGGAATTTGCAACTTGGTTGCCTAAGTGAGTAAAGCAGTCTTAACACAAGATTTCTTTTTTTAAAATTTTTTAAAAAGATTTTTATTTATTTGAGACAGAGAGAGAGAAAGAGAGAGAGGGAGAGAGAGAGCATGAGAGGGGGGAGGGTCAGAGGGAGAAGCAGACTCCCCGCTGAGCAGGAGCCTGATGTGGGACTCGATCCCGGGACTCCAGGATCATGACCTGAGCCGAAGGCAGACGCTTAACCAACTGAGCCACCCAGGTACCCGAACACAAGATTTCTTAATGACTGTAATGTTAATGTTACTCTCTTAAAGAAATGTAATTTTCCTCCATTCAGGAAAATAGTTAACTCATTGATCATTGCATTATATCCTTAAATTTTAATTTTCTGTAGGCCAGCTAATTAGATATCTTAGATATCTGTCTATAATATTGGGAAGAGGAAAATGAGTGAGGACCATGGACAATGATGGGCAGCATCTGTGGGTAAGGGTAGTCAGGAACCTCATGTTTGTAGTGGTTAAGAGACACTTTGGAGTCAGACAAACCTAGATTCAAATTCTGGCTCTGCCAAGTTTAAGACTTGTTTTGAAAACTTAATGATCGCATAACCCCTCCATTTGGGTATGACTTTAGAGGGGTGGAAGGCCAGATACCTGTAGAATTTTTGGAAATCTGGGCTAAGCATTGCTGAGGACCCAAGACCATGTAAGTGCCAATCACTTTCATTCTGATTTGGGCCTAACCAGTTATTTTGAACCTAACCCAACCATTCCCTTTAGCTGGGTAAGCTTTGTCCATATAGATAAACTTTTTACTAGTGTTTATTTGCTAACCTAAGCCAAGGCAACAGATACATTGAGTAGAAAAAAAGAAAACCATCTAGATCTCATAAAAGCAACTTTCTAATAGTACCCAGACAGAAGGTAAACCCATGAATCCACTATGCTTTTCACCTGTGTCATTTTTTTTAACCTCCCAAAATATAATCCCTATTGTTTTGTGTCTTCACCATTATCTCAGTACTGCTTTAATTTTCTTTCCCACTGCTTCTTTCTACTGTTCTCCTTGTCTGCTTGCACTGTGTGGGAGTGGAGAAAGAACAAGAACATCTGAATATTGGAATCCCAATAGCAATAGCAAAGAATCATGCCACTGAAGTATGGTATTTCTCTTTAACTCTCAGTGGTTTCGTGAGCTCTAATAGCTCACATTTATTAAGCCGTTGCTATTTGCCAGGCACTGTGCAAAAAGGAGACCAAAATGCCACACATCCTTTAACAGTTTCAGATAATCAGGTACCCTGACCCGGCAGCTGCTCCCTGCTTCCTCTTGACTACAGGTTGTTAAGCTATTGTCCCTCAGCTTCGTAGCACCCCTTTAGATTCTGTTTTGTGAATCTGGGGCAGAACCTCTAAACCACATTTCTTCTTTGCTAGTTGGCTGCCTAGCAGGCTTTGCCAGCAGGGGAGGGAGAGTGGAAGGGTAGAGGACAAAGGGGCTTGCTGCTTCCTGTGTGCTTCTTTTTCTTTTCTGTCTCACCACAGTGATAGTGCCTCACTCTGGCATTAATAGTTGGCCCCAGTTTTTCCAGTTTGTAGTTTTCCACTCTCTTAGAACCAGCCTATCGTACCCCTTCAAAGATATCAAGATCTGAGTCCCAGCTCCATGGTAGTCCTTCCTCCAAATTTCTCAACTGTAGTAATTCTCTTTATTCCTGTTTTGGAGTGATAGCTGTAGTAATTCTCTTTATTCCTGTTTTGGAGTGATAGCTGCTTCCTACTGGTGCTGCTTCGATACTCACTGTCCCCTTTTAGCTTTTTCAGTTCTTCAGCATATGGTTAACAATTACTCATATTAAATGCCCTCCTAAAATAACTGGTGTGTTTTTTGTCTCCTGATTGGACTTATAAAAGGTATTAATAAAGAAGTTGTTACTACAATTGGGATCCCGGGGGAGAAACTCTCAAAGATGGGCTTCAGGGATTACCTTGGTCACATCTTCAGCTCCTTGCCAACAGGATATAAGGTTCTAGTAATCCATGGCATGTACTGGCATCACAATTCATCAGATTACTACCTTTGATTGATTGTGATAAAAAGATTTCTGAAGTGTTTGGGGGACCTAGTGGCTAAAGCACTTTTTGACTGTAAGGACTGAGGGATGGGTGGGATGGTTGCTTCTGAGATCACTGGAGCCCAAAAAGAAAATGATAAGCTAAGATCTTAAAACACCCAGGTTAACTCTTAGAGAATTAGAGAGGGTCTGGGTTCTAAAGCACTTTCTGTCATGTAGCCACAGAACTAAACATTGAACACAGTTTTAATTGTGCTGGTAATAGAATTACACCACCTTGTCAATGTCTCATTTAGGGCACTGAGTGGAAAGAACCAGAGCCCTGAGACTTGGAATGGGAACATCTAAGTTGACTTGGATAAAACTGAGAGTCTTGAAACCCTGGTCATTCTGACTCTCCTTTGTTCATGGAAGCAGCCTGCTTAGCTTTCCATGTCCAAAAAACTGTCCCTTCTTGGCTTGAAGGTCCTGTAATAACCTTTCTTAGAGTAATTGCTTTGCAGAGGATGTCTATACTCAAGACCTATCTCTATAACCTTTTGTTATGAGGCCCGGATCTCTTCATGCTCCAAAGGACAGGGAGAAAATCCAGCCTGGCTGGAAAGAGCCTAGCCTCTAAAAGATTTGCAAACGTTTGCTAATTTGTATCATTGGGAAGGAGCAGTATCTGTGAGAATGGGTTGTAAATAGGTTAGGCCAGGAAGGATAGGATGTAACACTAAATCAGATAAAATGTATTTATTTCTTTTCTTTCTTTTCTTTATTTATTTTTTAGTAGGCTCCACCTTCAGTGTGGAGCCCAAGGCAGGGCTTGAACTCATGACCCTGAGATCAAGACCAGAGCTGAGATCGAGTCTGATGCTTAACCAACTGAGCCACCCAGGTGCCCCAGATAAAATTTATTGATCTGGGTGTGTTCTCAAGAAATTTTGAATCTAAGGTATTAACTCAGATTTGGTTGACTGAAACTTGGACTCAGTGATGGCCTATATGTAATAAGGTTGAGGTGCTAGAACTTTCCTGGCATAATGAGGAAGGACTCTGAAGGCTTAGAAAGATAGGAATATTGGACTGGATTTATTATGTGCAACCTGCACACCCACCCTGCTACTGCATCCTTTAAGACTATGCAGAAGACACACTTTTCATGAAGGCACTGAGAAATAAATTGCTGGGAGGAGACTTGTATCCTTGAAAATCTCTGTTCTCTGTAGGCTGTTTATGATGGTGGGAGCTTCTGACTTGAGGTCCAGTGGCACCCCACAGGAGTCGAGGTGGACGTATGCTCCGTAATGGGCAGTGGAGGATAAAGCAGAGAATGTTTTGGCTCACAAGGATTTTTGGCAGTGGCTAATGCATTATAGTGTCTCTAGGAATAAAATAGGTGGGCAGCCTACTAAATGCTACATGAACTACATAGAAGGAAAAACTCCACGTCTGGAGCCAGAAACCTGACTTGAGTCATCACAATGGAGAGTTAGCATCTTTCACCCAGTTTACAGATATAAGCCAATCCATAGACCTGGAGCGTCTGATTAAAGGGGAGGTGAGGTCCCCTAGACGAAGGACCCTGTACCCTTCAGTGCTGCCACAAGGACATACGATCAATCATCCTCCAGATCTTTCTCAAAGGCTGTTGTGTCTCAGAAGCAAACATGCTCTTCTGTGCTCTGCTTGGTAATACTGGGGATGGGACTTTGCAAACCATTTTTCTCTTGTCCTTTGCTCCCTATTAGAATCTGCCAGTAGAGGATGCTAGAAAGAGACTGGAAGGCTGGAGGAGGAAGAAGGGACTTCCTCTTAACAGTTTGCTTCGTTTTCCTGGTCTGCATTCCTGCAGCACTGACCTTTGCCCTGGCAGTTGGCCTGAGTAGCAGCAGTTTATTTTGGCGGACAACTTTTCCTCAGACCTAGAACTAGCCTTATCATACTCCTTCTGAGATATCAGCACTAGCTGGCCAGCTCTCCTACCATGAAAGTCTGCATGCCAGTTCTGGGAGATCCCTTATCGAAGCTTATAAGTTGTAATTAATCCCCACTCTTCTCTTTGTTTCCCCACCCTAGGAGTGAGTAACTGCTTCGTGCTAGGATACCTCAGTGTCCCCTTCTTGCATTTTCAGTCTTTGGTACTTGATTAACAATTCTTTATGTTAGTATTAAATTCTTTATGTTTAAATAACAGATGTGGCTTCTGTCTCCTGCTGACCCTGCCTGATACACTGACCTTGACTATTTCTCATCTCGCTTGTTGAATGCAGTAGCTTGTGTGTGTGATGACGCTGGTGATGAGGTACAGATTCCTCCTTAGGAAGAGAAGATGACTTTAGTTTGTATTTGCTTAGAGCACACAATACTTGACTCTGGCATTGGCAAGAATGTTTTAGAACAATCTAGAAGAAAACACAAAACTGTTAGAAATGACATCTCACACCTTCGTAGGGCCTTAAGGTCACTTATTTTAACCCTTCATTTTATAAGTAAAGGCACAGAATTTTAGAGACTGAGTCATTTTCCCAAAGTCATAGCATTAGCACAGCAGTTCCCTCAGAGACTGTCCTCCCCTGCAAAGCCTTGCCCCACGAATGGCTTTTATATCCTGATCCAGTGTCAGTATCCAGCTAGCTGGGTGAGACCACCTTTGGGAGATCGCCCTGGGGAGAAGACCCCCCCAAATTAACAACTGCCTGTCTGCTTTCTGATTGGCTTGAGAACTCAAGGCTGCAGGGGTAATAAAACTTGTACTGCTGAGCCTGGAATTTTAGCTTCAAAGTAGGCTTTATTTATGAGGAGCTCCATGAGACTCCAGACACAAGGAAAGGAGGTCCAGTCTACCAATTCAGCCTCTGATTAGAAGCTTCAGAAGTATGTGCAGAGTAAGACATTATATAGGCAATAAGAAAAATGTCAGAATTGGAGGCCCACAGATTATTGCTGTGCTAGAAGTTTAAACATTATGAACAAGTACAACAAACAATTTAGAAATGGGAAAAACTAGAATTACAGAAAAATCCAGGAGGAATAAGTATAAAATTGTATCAGTAAAGGAAAGAGAATAGGAAATTCTCTTTATGAAAAAAAGGGGAACTAAGTTTATATAAAAGAAAGTTTTAGAAACTTAGTTTAGAAACATTTATTTAGTTGGTATTCTATTACTAACAGTTGCCAACATGACTTTGATTGTAAAAAGATATAGGATGAAATTTGATTGAAAAGAAAATTTGTCAGTTTTCTCTTTTACTATTTTATTTTATTATTCCTTGTAATGTCATATCAGCCATGGTCTGATACACAGGGCATAATGTCTTTATTCTAGTTTTTGATTAAAAATGTGGAAAAGACCAGATGTTAGGATGGTGGCCAGAGGCACGTGACTGGGTCTGTTTACCAGGATTTTACAGAACCGTTTGTCAGCACCAATTACGGATTACTGTTTGACCAGTCTCCAATTTTTAACCTTATTCCAGGTCATCTCTGCATATAGGCTTTTGAGTAATATGTTAAAGATAGAAATATTGGTCCACATCAAACAGGTTAAAACTGTGGCAGTTGTGGATTTTTGTGCAAAAATGAGCAAGTTCATGCTGGGTCAGGTATGTGAAAAGGTTTAGGATTATACTAGGCTGAAAGTTCAGCGTGAGTCATCCGTGTGTCAGCTGCCCCAAAACCGGCTTACATGATTTCAGACTACATTAAACATAATGCTTAGGACAAGAGCTGTGTTCAGACTGCGACATCACTCTATTACACAGTGAATACCCTCCCTCCCCCAACCCTTGCTTCCCCCAAAGCATAAGGATATCGGGGTAACAGGGCTGGTGAAGTCAGATATGGACGCCTTGATTCAGCATTGGCTGCTCTAGTCATGCCTGGCTAAGTCTTTTAAGAGGACAGGAATGCAAAAATGTCCGAGATCATAATTCAGAAATGTGGCACTGTCAGGACATAATTCAGATAAGCCAGTAATGAAAAGCCAAAGAGCAAGAGCATTAACCTTAAAAGAAAAGGTTAATAACTGTGTTAAAATTAAGAACTCTGTTCATCAAAAGATACCATTATGAATGTGAAAGGCAAGACGTAGGACGGGTGAAGATATATCCAACAAAGGGCTCGTATTCAGGATATGTAAAGAATTCCTATAAATAAGGATAATCAGTCATCTGAGAAATAGAAATTAAAACCATAACACAGTGCCACCACATACCTACTAGGTGTCTAATAAGGTTTTGGCAAGGATTTGGCGCAAGCGGAACATGGGAGTGTAAATTGATACTACCCCGTAGAACATTCGTTAGCATTACCCACTGAAGTTGAAGAAGCACAGACCTTATGGCCGAGAAATACCATTCTCAGCGTGTGTGGACCTAACAAAAATGCAGGTACACGCATGTGCACCAAGTGCCTTATGTGAAAATGTTTGTATAGGCATTATTCATTATGGCCAAAATGTGAGGACAACTTAAGTGTCCGTTAAGAGTAGAACGTGTAAGCAAGTTACACCACATTTATTGTACAATAGAATACTGTACAGCCACAAAAATGTGCTAAGTATAGCTGCATGGATGAATCTGCAAGCATAAAGCTGTAAAACAGGAAATAAATGTATACACAGCATCCTTCCACTTATAAATAATTCCAAAACAATACACTAAATTACAGTAATTGAAGTCAAGATCGTGGAGAGGGATGGTGACACAAGAGACTGTCTGAGAATATTGTTTGGGTTCTTAACCCGAATACCAGTTACTTTCTAATTCATTGAACTGTGTCTTGTGTACTTTTCTGTATGTTATCCTTCACGGTAAAAAGGTTATGTAGCATAAAAAGGCCAAGGGTTTAGCATGATCCATAATACCAATTTTAAAAGATGTATTTGACTCAAATCAAGGACCTGAGGCTATTAGAAAATGCAGACCCAAGAGTAAGCATGAGGCAGAGAAATAAAAAAATCTAGGGAGATGAATTTATTTTAATAATAGGTGTGCTTTGGCAGCTCTTGAGATGATGCTGGGCCAAGCAGCCTTGGATAAGCATGTTTAAAAAGAAGCAAAACTTTACATCTCAAATTATTTGTTCCATTCTGAGGTGTATTCAAAGGCACAGACCAGATATGGCATATCTTCCTACAACACTGATTTTATATAAAGATTTGGAGAAATAATACATTTTATATTAAAACCAGATATATCATGGAATAAATAAAGCATATTTTTTCTTTGAAAATTTATTTATTGAAGTATAGTTGACACACAATAAATAAAGCATATTGTAAAGGAATTCTGTGCTCACAACAGGCTGCTTCCAGGTATTTCTTCAAAGCCCTGCTGTTTGGGTTTCTGGCTCCTATACCTTTAAAGATTCTTTAATTGAAATTTTTAGGTACAACATGATAAAGTGTCTGAAATATAATGCTCGAACCTACAGTAGAACTGAACACAATGAGCTCTGATTCCAGGGTTTACTGCTGGTAGTGTGGGTGTAAGGAGCCAGGCGGTGGGGGTAAAGAAAGAAAAAGGGGTAGGGGACGGTAGGGAGAATTCAAATGATGAAGGGGCCAGGAAATAGAATGAGTATGTATAGCACAGAATGGTGTTTTCTCCCTTTGTTTTTTTCACTCCACGGGATGAAGGAAAGAAGAAGAAGGTGTTATCTTATGGCTCTCGTGAGAAGATTATATCTTGTGTCCTACCATTTCACATTCCTGACAACCGCTAAAAGGCACTGGGGCAATGTTGGGCAGCGGACACAGAGGCTGTGGGGTAACTGATTCTGAGGTTCAAAAAGGAGAAATTACTGGATTTGTTCCTTCTCTCTAGCTCTTCTGCCACCCCCTGTGTCTACTCCATGATCAGCATTATCATTGCTAGCACTTATATAGTGCCAAGCCCTGTTCCCATCTGGAAACCTGTTACACAGAGGTTGAGCAATTGCTTAAGGACACATAGTTATTAAGTGTCTTGTTCCTGATTTTAGGAGGAAAGCAGTTTTTCCTGAAGTATGATGTTAGCTCTACATATTTATTGCCGTCCTTTACCAGGTTAAGTTCCTTTACCTTCCTAGTTGGCTGCCAGTTTTTATCAGGACTAGGCATTGGATTTTAGCAAGTGGTTTTTCTGCATGTATTGAGATGATCATATGGTTTTTCTTTTTCAGTCCGTTAATATGGTGAATTGCATTAAATTTTTAATGTTATGCTAAGCCATCACTAGGTCATGATGTATTAGCCTTTTAATATATTGTTGGATTTCATCTGTTAACATTTTATTAAGTTTTGCATCTATGCTCCTGAGTGATAGGCATCTGTAGTTTTCTTGTACTTCTCTGCCCCTTCTCTGCAAACTGCATGAAGTTGTCTTTCAGTTCACTGATGTTTTGAGGTATTTTTCCCTCTCTGTTTCATATTGGATCCTTTCTGTTGATAAGTCTTCAAATATACTAATCTTTTGTTCTGTAATGTTAAGTCAGCTATTAATCTCATCCAGTGTATTTTTCATCTCAAATATTGTATTTTTTCATCTTCAGAAATGGATTTGGGTCTTTTTAAATATCTTCCATGTCTCCATATAGTCTGCTCAATCTTTACTTACCTTTTTGAAAATATGGAGTATAGTTATAACAATTATTTCGATGTTCTTGTCTACTAGTTCTAGGATCCATGTCATTTCTAGGGTCTATTTCTTTTGATTAGTTTCTCTCCTCATAATGAGTCATATTTTCTTCTTTGCATGGCTGTTAATTTTTTATTGGATGCTAAACACTGAATTTTACTTTAGGGTGCTGGATGTTTTTGTATTCATATATATATATTCTTGAGCTTTGTTTTGGGATACAGTTAACTTACTTGGAAACAATTTGATCTGTTAGAGGCTTGCTTTTTGGCTTTCTTAAGCAGGACCAGAACAGCCTTATCTAACTGTTCCATAAAATTAAATTCATCTAGAGTGTAACTTTATTCCATGTGTTACTTTTATTGGCCTTCTCTTGGCATTAGATTCATTCATGTGTTTTGAAATTTTGGTTTGCAACCTAAATTTTAGTAGAAGTTTTCTTCCCTACCCTTTGTCATCACCCTTGCTGTTTAACCATTTTACAATTGTCTCCAACCCAATTCCTAGGTGCTCCCTGGTCAAGGACCAGGTCTTACAATGACAGTTCTGTTCCATATTGATATTGGCTTAACCCAGTTCCTAGATTCAAATTATGAACCTTGCTCTGGCTCTTGTTTTAAGTGGACAACCTATAAGGTCCTTTTACTATGGGAAGGCTTACTTGCCAATGCCTGCTGACAGACTCAGGACCCATCAAACCATGGCATCAGCCTTACTCATTACTTTATATTTCTTTCCTTTTTCAGAACCATAAAGATTTGTCTTTGAACCTGCTATGTCTCTTTTTTTTTACAATGTTTTATTATTAAAAATTTCAAACATACAGAAAACTTGAAAAAATTATACAATGAACATATATATGCCCATCACTTAGGTTCTACAATCAATATTTTGCTATAGAGTCTTTATTACATATTTGTCCATCTTACTTTTTTTTTTTAAGATTTTATTTATTTATTTGAGAGAGAGAATGAGATAGAGAGAGAGAACATGGGCGGGGTCGGGGGATCCGAGGGAGAAGCAGACTCACTGCTGAGCAGGGAGCCTGATGCAGGACTCGATCCTGGGACTCCAGGATCATGACCTGAGCTGAAGGTAGTCGCTTAACCAACTGAGCCACCCAGGTGCCCCTTGTCCATCTTATTTCTTGATCACTTCAAAGTAAGTGATCCAGGTGCCCCTTGTCCATCTTATTTCTTGATCACTTCAAAGTAAGTCGTTACTCTTCCCATAGACACTAAAGTATTACATATTATTAACTGGGGCTCAACATTTGGGTTTTTTTGTTTTGTTTTTTTGGGGGGAGGGAGAGGAAAAGGGGGCCAGGGCAGAGGGAGAGGGAAAGAGAGAGAACCTGATGCGGAGCTCGATCTCACAACCCTGAGATCATGACTTGAGCCGAAACCAAGAGTCGGATGCTTAACCGACTGAGCCACCTAGGTGTCCCTCAACATTTGTTTTTGTTTATAGTTCCTTTTTTCCCTTTTGAAGTAATATTTACACACAATGAAATATACAAGCCTTCAGTGTTATCAAACACATCATCTATACTCAAACCTCTTCTCAAGATTTACAATATTACCATCACCAGAGAAAGTTTTCTCATGCTTTTTGCTGGTCAGTCCATACCCCTCCACCCCACAGAAGCAACCATTGCCTTGTTTTTTTATTTCTACTATGGATTAGTTTTGCCTGCTTTCTAATTTTATATTACAGAATCATATAGTGTGTACTCCTTTGTTTAAGACTTCTTTTGCTCAGCATGTTGTTTTTGAGATTTATCTATGTGGCTGTAGCAATAATTTATTCCTTTTCATTGCTGAATACTACTATTCCTTTGTTTCAACACACCACAGTTTGCTCATTTCAGTGGGGTCTTTTTTGATTTCTCTGTTTATTTTTTATCCATCACTACTAAGTGTCTGGAGAGAAGAGAGTGCATCAGAGTATGAATGCCATCTTAACCTAAAGTCCCCTGGTTTAACTAATGTGTATTCATTTTAAGTTACTTTTTTTAAATTGAGTGAACTTCGCTGCTTTCTAATTTGATAAGGAATTGAGTTTGGTCCCTTTCATTTTCCTTCTAATCTGTTCAATGTGCATTTTCACAGTTTTACATGAAATTTAAAAGTAGAAAATATGTTATATAAATGAAGTGCTGTATTTGGTGTTTAAAAGTTATCCTGTTCCAGCACTGGGTGTATCATGGAACACTACATCAAAAATTAATGATGTAATGTATGGTGACTAACATAATAAAATAAAATTAATTAAAAAAAGTTCTCGGGTGCCTGGGTGGCTCAGTTGATTAAGCGACTGCCTTCGGCTCAGGTCATGATCCTGGAGTCCCAGGATCGAGTCCCACATCGGGCTCCCTGCTCAGCAGGGAGTCTGCTTCTCCCTCTGACCCTCTTCCCTCTCGTGCTCTCTATCTCTCATTCTCTCTCTCAAATAAATAAATAAAATCTTTAAAAAAAAAAAAGTTCTCTTGTTCCATAAATAATGTCAAATAGTCTACATATTAAATATGAATTTGTTTTTTATATCAATTAAAAAATTGAATAATTCTCATATTTTTGCTGTTATATTAAGTACAATTTCTGTAATGACCACAGTACTTTGTTATCAGCAATAATATTAACAATAGAACTCTTTATTTTCAGGAGTATATCAGTTCAGCCAGCTGAACAATATATTGCAATTATATGGGGCCTCTAATCTCTCAACTCTAGATTAATTCCGTGATATAATCTAAACTGAATAAATTGATCTCTTGTTGTGGTGCTTATGTTAAAAGGAATAACTAATGAAGCACAACATACTTCACATAAACAAAGTTTCAACATTTGCTAGAATTATGTATTATTTTATTTTTCTTTTTCTTCAGGTTTGGTTGGGATGTTCCAGTAATTTTGAGAAATTCAGAAGAGACCCAGTTCAACACAAGAGTTTTCAAAAAGCAAATGAGACAAGTCAAGAATCCTTTTGGTTTAGAGATCACTAATCCATCTTCAGCTTCAATTACAAGTTGGTGGCTATTTTCCAAAGATCTTTTTCTTTCTGTGCCCCTTTCTTAGCATTTTTCTTTCTATATGCTTTCTCTTCATTAGAATTACCAAGTATTTATTGAGCACCTGTTTTATTCTGGGAGCTGTACTATGTAGTACTTTGTATTGCAGATATAAAGACTAATAATTCGCCAAACTTGCTCCTCAGGAATTTATCAACTAACAAACAGAGGCGTTCATGTGAGAAGAATAAAGTATCTTAACTGTTAATAAGAGAAGTTTGTTAGGACACTGCCATTTTCATGAGTCTTAAGTGCAGTGAGAAATGTATGGATCGTATAGCATAAACAGTTACTGGAAGGTTGCCAACCTTCTCAAGAACAAGTGTTTGTAATCTGAAATTATGGTATTTTGGGTATAAGTTATTTTGGTATAAGATGTTATATTGGGAGATGGTAATAATAGATAATAGTTGTTTGTTTCTGCACTTACTTGGAAAAATAAATTGTCTGCAAGACTATCTAGGAACCACTGGAGTGAAAGAAAGAGAGGAAGGGATGAAAGAAGGAAGGGAAGAAAGAAAGAGAGAGAAAGAAAGAAATGGTTTAAGTTTGCTGAGGTGGGGAGGCATATTCAGGAAAAGCTTCATTGAAGAATGTGCTGGGTCTATCTTATTTCTCTCTTTATTTATTTATTCATTTTTGAGTAGAATCTTGAAAGGTAAGTAGGTGTTTATCTCATGGGGTTGGGAGATAGTCTAGGTGGAGGGAGAAGTATGAACAAAGCACTGATATAGAAACAGAATAATGCAGTAGAGAAACAATAGTGGTTTGTTGTGGATAAAACACAGAGTGGGACAGGTAAGAGAGAAGAGCGGGGGAAGGTTCTTTGCAGGGGCTCTCCATAGACAGATCCTTTGACCAGGATAAAGAATACAGGAGGAGCAGCAGGTTTTGGAAGAAAGGTAATGACTTCAGTTTTGAACTTCTGGATGTTGGAGTGGGCAGTTCTAGGTACAGCTCCATGACTCTACAGAGATTTCTGGGCTGAGACCCTATCACCTTTTACACGCGCTCAGATTTCTGGGATCTTAAAAACAATCCCAAACTTTCTCAACTTTTTATCTTATTGTAACTACTGCCCTCTTTCTCTTCCCTTCACAGCCAGGCTTCTCAAAAGCAGGTTGCATTGCCTTCTTCCCTTAGCCAGCTCTACTTTCACTCCTCAGATCAGTGCAGTCGGATTTTTGCCCATCTCCCTCTACTGAAATGGTTTTCCCACAGGTCACTGATCATCACTTCTGCCCCCACCCTGACCCCCAGCAGTGCACACTTTGTAGGCCTGAGTTAACACTATCTCTGCAGAGTTTAACAGAGTTGACCAATCCTTCCTTCTTGATACCATGCTCCCTAGGCTTCTGTGACCCTTCTTGTATAGTCATCTTCCTGTCTCTAACTTCCAGAATCCCATGTCAAAAATCAGTGTACTGGGGCACCTGGGTGGCCCAGTTGGTTAAATGTCCGACTCTTGATTTCAGCTCAGGTCATGATCTCAGGGTTGTGAGATCGAGCCCTTGAGTCAGGTTCTGTGCTCAGCATGGAGTCTGCTAGAGGTTCTTTCTCTCTTTCCCTCTGCCCCTCCTCCTGCTGACATGCGCTCTATAAATAAATAAATAAATAAATAAATAAATAAAATCTTTTAAAAAAATCAATGTACTTAGTCAATAGGGATTATCAACCTTAAGTAAATACTAATTCATAATGAAGAAGTACAAAGTTTCTTATTCTTCCTTAGCTGTAAATGCTATACTATCACCCAATGACTTGAAGAGAACCAAGGACCTCTTTTTTTTCCCCTCTAATGGTAGATAAGGGGTTCATTCTGACATTTTTCACTTGGGAAGACCAAATTTCAAGACATGACAGAGAAAATTAACCTGTTTAGAAAACATGCCTAATTAAAATGTACAGAACAGTGGTAGCTTAGTGACCTCTGACCTCTGTGGTCAGGTCTTGGACCTTCTGCCACATTGGGGTCTTGAGTAGGACTGCCAATACAAAGAGCTGCCAGTACAAAGGTGTCCTTCCTGCTACATAGTTCCACAAGTCGGGAAATGCTGAAAAACTGAAAAATTGTGAGCAAACACAGGATACTTGTGAGCTAGAAAGTGTGAGGAAATCCACCAGTCTTCCTTTCAGGCAGAAATAGTATCAAAAATTGTCCCCCTTGCATCCCTATAAATGTTCGAAGCAAATGAAAAGATATCCAGTAAGTAGAAGACCTCTCAGCTGCCAAGCAACAGTAGCATTACCAAAGTACACAAAAAGATTTTTAAACGTGTGGATTTATAGCATGCTTATTGAAGTATTTTAATTTTTAAAATACAAGTGCTGGGGCGCCTGGGTGGCTCAGTCGGTTAGGCATCTACCTTCAGCTCAGGTCATGATCTCAGGGTCCTGGGATCAAGCCCCAAGTTGGGCTCCCTGCTCAGTGGGGAGTCTGCTTTTCCCTCTTCCTCTGCCCTTCCCCCCATACTTCCTCTCTCTCTTTCTCTCTCTCTCTCTCAAATAAATAAAAATCTTTAAAAAAATAAAATAAATACCAGTGCCTATCATTCATTATCTTCTTTGGGTAAATAAGGAGAAGGATTTTGGTGGGAATTATATTTGGCAGGATAAAATTCATTTGTTTAAACTGTGGAACAGTGGATATCATTAAAGATGTCTAACCAGGCATTTTAAATAATATTCTAAGCACTAATTGTGACATTTTAAAAGGTTATTTCCTTTGTTGTGTAGATAGTTTAAAAATCCAGGTCTTGGGCGCCTGGGTGGCTCAGTTGGTTAAGCGACTGCCTTTGGCTCAGGTCATGATCCTGGAGTCCCTGGATCGAGTCCCGCATCAGGCTCCCTGCTTGGCAGGGAGTCTGCTTCTCCCTCTGACCCTAACCCCTCTCATGTTCTCTCTCTCATTCTCTCTCTCTCAAATAAATAAATAAAATCTTAAAAAAAAAAAATAAAAATCCAGGTCTTTTTTCACCACTATACCCAAGGTGCCTGGCATGTAGGGAGGGAAGGGAAATATCTAAAGACCTGATTTACTCAAAAATGAGCAAGAGAATCAGTTTTAATCTTAGTCATTTAGTTCTCTTTACAATGGGTGGCTTGTTGGGATTTCTTTTGTTGTTATGTGGTGATACAGGATTTGGATTTATGATGTTTCCATGTCCCCAGTGTAAAAGGCTCTAATGAATTGAAAGGAGGTACTCAGGATGTGCTAGTTGAGTTTAATTCAACTGGTTCAGAAATTCTCCTGTCCCTTTGTAACAGCTTCCTTATATTTTGGCTTATTCACCCTGGTGAGACCTAACAAAGGTAAAAGCGTTAGACAAAATGACACACATAGCATTTTCGGAGGAATTTGTGAACCTCTATTCTCTACAATGTAAAATTTTCATCTCCCAGTATTCTAGATTTATTATCCTCATGCATGATCACCTTGTACATTAGTTCGTCTTTCTCAGGGACTCTCCTCAAGAAAGTTTGTGGCTTTTCAGCCCCATTGTTTCTCCTTTTTTTAATGGCTCAACTCATTGACTGTAATCCTTATTTTTTGCAATTTTTTGCAAGGCTGTCTCTTATGGGGGGCTTCATTTGGCTGTTACAGCAAGGCACATAAGGGCAGGTTGAGGGAAATCACCCCCATGCTGCTTCAGTTAACTTCGATTCTGGCTTTTCTAGTTTAAGGCTGTGTTCCAAGTCTGCTATTGCTCTCGATCTGAGATGGTATTGTGTTTGCATTGAATTTTAGAAGACTGAGAAAATGTAAGAATGAGAACTGTCTGCAGAAGAAGTAGGAAAAACAAAAGGGAGAACAGTTTTCCTGGGGGATTTGAACTGTCATCAGTTAGTGTAAATCAACACATTGTCTTCTCAGTCTATGTCATGGACAAGTGTAGGAGAGATTATGGAGAGTAGAATTTATTGATTGTATTCTCCCTTCTCATTAACTTATAATATTAATTTCAGAGACATACTCTGTTGAAGTCTGATTAATATCCGCTTATCAGTAGTCTTTGACACGCTCCCCACTTCAGTCACGTATATGCAGTCTGTAAACAGACCTTTTATGCAGCTCTGAATCTCTGGAACTCTGATGCTTTTTACAAAGCAAATAAACTGGGTAGTTTTACATGTTTTAGGGCTTATCCTTCCATGGTTCTTTTTTAGTGTAAACAAACACTTAGATATGGATATCCTCTCCTGTGAGATAAACAGGGGTATGCTGTATACTTGCCTCCATTTTGCCTTTTTCATTTGTATATATCCTGAAGATCATTCCAAAGTAGTATATGCTGATATTTTGCCATGCCTCAGTTCTTTTTTAAGAGCTCCATAATACTTCATTATAGAATACTCCACATTTCATTCATTTAATCTCCTATTGTTGGACATTTGGGTGGATTCCAGCATTTTGATATAACTAGAGCTCCATACATAACATCTTTTCACATTTACACATTTCTGCCAAGAATATTAAATCATTTTCTGGGTTCCTTTTTTTCTTTTTCTACTTTCTTTTATATGCCTTTTCTATTTCTCCCTTTTGTATCTATGTCAGCTTTTCTCCTTACCTCATGTTGTATGGTTCATAGAGAAAAGGACATATGATTTTTAATATATATATTAACTTTAAATATATAAACATTGTTATGTAATATAATATAAATAGTATATATGAACATGACATATTGATATATGTTTTAATATATGTATAAATTAATATAACAATTGTATATTAAATATATATAAATATATATTTAAATTTGTATTGATGGAGTGGTTTTCTTTGGCTATTTAATAGCTAACTGAAAAATAATAGCTAATTAAATTTCCCATTCTTGAGTAATACCTGATGATTGGAATCATATAAAACTTTGGAATCAAATTCTGTTCCAATTACCTATGCAATGTTCCTGCCGATTAAAAGTTTTGCTGAACTATGATTGGAAATTATCCTATGTTGCTGCTACTATGCATACTCCAAATCTGAAACTCTATGCACATACTACTAATTATGGGGAAGAAAAGTAAGAAACTGAATTTTTGGTATCCTGTAGAGCATCTGCTTGTGTTTGTGTATATCCTTCCAACACATGCTCTTGATCACCTTTTCATTTTATTCTTGTAAAGGGATGATTTATATATTTTTTAAAAGATTTATTTATTTATTTTACAGAGAGAGAGAGTGAGTGCGGTGGGCAGTGGCAGAGAGAGAGGGAGAGAGGGAATCTCAAGCAGACTCCCCGCTGAGTGCAGAGCCTGATTCAGGGCTCCATCCCACAACCCTGAGAGCATGACCTGAGCTGAAATCAAGAGTCAGACACCCAACTGATTGAGCCACCCAGCCACCCCATTGATCACCTTTTTAAAACTACATAATGTATCCATCAGAATTCCTATTAGCAAGTAACAGAAATGACTCCAGTCAAAGGGTACTGGGTAACTTACAGAATTGCCAATAGGTTTGGAGACCCAGAATCAGAGACCAAGGCTGTTCAGCCAGGAACAATGCCCCAGACCATGTACTTTTGGTCTTGCAAGTCCACCACTACCACTGAGCACCAGAGGCTACAGTTTCCACTGCCAGCAGTATAAGACCCTAGATATTGCTGCCCTTGAACTTAATATTGCTACAACTGCTATGAGCAAGGGGAAAAACCGTATGGATGCTAGTAGTATGTCCAATGTGAGTGTTTAATAAATAAATAAAACAATATAATTTGTATGTCCACTTATAATTTATTTTTCCACTTAATCAGGTTTACTCAAATTATAATATGTTTTATTATGCTGAAAGCAAATAAATGAATGAGGGCATTGCTATTAAGCCCTTCATGTTTTGGAATCCCTGCTCTTTCCTTGGGATGTTTTGCATATTATGTGGGACATTAACTGTGTGACAAGAGTATATATTAATGTTGTCAATGTGTATATTAATATTAGTTAGGCTTGATTTCTTTTTCATATTTTTTTCTACTCCAGTGATCATCTTTGGACCCCATTAGTTATGTGTATCCACTTTCAGAGACAGTCCTGCTCTGTTTCTTACAGTTACAAGTTTGCGTATATCCACTTTTGGAGACAGCTCTACTATTTCTTGTAGTTAGGATTATATATGCTATTAGAGCAGTAGGTTATCGATAGTGAACTATATTTCAGTTTTTAAACTCTATGCGGGAGAAGTCTCTAAATCACACACAAAAAACTAACTTGATAATTTCCAAGTGTAAATGTATAAATAAGAGTTTACTGATAGTGCTTCAAAATTGTGTAGATGTTGAGGTTTTTCTATCACTTGTTTAGGGACCAGTTCCTTCATTTACAGGCACGTGCCCTTTAATGAGTTCCTTTAACTGCCATCAGCCGGGCCAGCCTCCAAAAGGAAGCTTTTGTTATTCAGTGTGTATAATTGCATGAGAAATTACATTAGGTAATTTTCTTCTCTTTGTCTTCTTTTCTTCTTTGTTTTCTACAGCTGGCATAACTTTGACAACAGATTGCCTTGAAGATAGCCTCCTGACATGCTACTGGGGGTGCAGTGTTCAAAAATTATATGAAGCTCTGCAGAAGCACTTCTATTGCTTCCGAATAAGCACTCCCCAAGCCCTGGAAGATGCTCTGTATAGTGAATACCTCTATCAAGAACAGTATTTGTATCCTTTTATCTGATATATCCATTAACCAATGAAAATTTTAGACTTTAGACTTTTTTATGGATAAAATAAAGTATTTGCTCAGTTATTATTGATCACCTTTGGTGTATTACTGTATTTTGGGTTATAGTGGCAATTTACCTTTACATTTTCACAAAGTATTAAAAAGGACAGCAAAGAAGAAATATATTGCCAGTTACCAAGAGATACTAAAATTGAAGACTTTGGTACAGTGCCCAGATCTCGCTATCCATTGGTAGCACTGTTGACCCTAGCTGATGAGGATGACCGAGACATTTATGATATTGTAAGTAACTTTAAAATTCTGGAAGCATTCCTTTAAGTGATTTGGATGATGGGTCATAATTATTTGGTGAATAGGAACAGTTTTATTTTAATTTCTGAGGATCTACATTTGGCCCAGACACATTTTTCTTGAAGAAGGAATACCTGGGAAGTACACCTGTATGATGATCATACATGTAACAGCTCCTTCAGAGTATGACTTTTTTTCATATGAGTTACAAGAATATATTATTTAGAAAACAAAAGGTATAGTTGAATTAAGTTAATTTTATCATTCTGTATTCTGTCATATTTGCTAGATAGAAAATGTCTTGGGAAGCATGTTTATTCTTAGCATTTTTAACACTGAGTGAATAAGCATTGTAATCATCTGAAGTGCTCCACTTTAAGACCATATTCCCTCTTTTCTTTACATGCTTGCAGATCGCCTTGTTTCCATCATAGCCCCTGCCGCACCTACATCTTCTATGTATTTGATCCCTGTATTTTCAGTAATTGTAGTGATCTCCTTTTCTCATTATGTGCTCATTATTTTGTTAGTCTGGTAGTTTGTTCCTATTAGTAAGATAAAAGCATCTTAGGGATCTAAGAGGACCTGAGCCCTGACGTACCTCTGAGTATGGTAGAAGCATATACATGAAATAAACTTTTGGTGAAACTGTTTCATGGTGAGAACGCCCTCATGCCCAATTTACTACTTTTCTGAAGTGCATGATATCGATATGTTTATTATTAATGATATGGTAACATTTTTACGATACTTTGTAATATATACAGTACATTGGCTAACATTAACTTGTTTATTCCTTCCAACAACCTTGTGTGTTAGGGCAAATACTCTCCTTATAAAGACTGAAATGGGAGTCTAAAGAAGACTCCCAGTCATTCAGGAAGAGATGGAACCAGTAAGCCTCTGTACTTTGTGCCAGTACCTTAAAAAAAAATTTTTTTTAAAGGGATATCTCCTCGAAACAAGTGTACATTTTCATGCATTTGGAAATTGCAGACCCTTATTGAGAAATCTAGACCCTGCTCATACAGTTTGAGGTTTTAATCTTACCAAATTGAAGTTCCATTCAACTGAAGTCAATTTGTTTTTTTCCAAATAAGTCATACTAAAAACAGTATGCTTCCAGCACCTAACCCAGTGCTTAGAACACTATAGGTGCTCAATAAGCATGATAAGTGAAAAACAAAACAAAACAAAAAAACAACCCAAAGTCATACCAAGCAATGTTACTGAGCCTCATAGAACTTGACAGCAGGTCAGTTACTTGTGCATGAGAAGCGCATATGAGAGATCTGGTTTCCTCCCCCTCCTCCCCTCTTCCCCCTCACCCTGTTCAGTTGAAGATAAATAAGAACTGTTAGGTTGGTGTTTCATATTTCCAGCCTCCGTTCTTTACCCCGCCTGTCCCAGCAAGGTAACCCTTCTGTCACCACCGTGTCACCCGTGTCTTCCAAGCTCCCTTCCTTCCTTCCTCTCATTCAAAACAGAAAAGGTCAGATCTGTCCCCTTCCTCCCAGCCTCCCCTTTTGGCTTCTTTCCCCCTCACTGATGGTGATCTCTATCTATTTAAGGAACTCAGAGTATTCTTTGTTTTCTAACTTTCTTCCTCAGTCTGAACAGAGGTGTGTGTTAAAATATGTATAACATAAAATTTACTGTTTTAACCACTTTCCAGTGTATAAGTCAATGGCATCATAAACAGGGAAAGATTTGCTCTCAGCCCCCAGATCCAACTGGAACGAAGACTATATGGCCCAGCTGTACTTGTGGGAGATGCATTCCCACGGGGGAGCTGGGGTGGCCGGCCCTCAGGGGAGTTTAATAGGCATTTTCTCTTTTCCTTTTAACGTCTTCTTCTCTG
The DNA here is from genome assembly GCF_003265705.2 of Callorhinus ursinus. Lineage (NCBI taxonomy): Eukaryota > Metazoa > Chordata > Mammalia > Carnivora > Otariidae > Callorhinus > Callorhinus ursinus. The sequence goes on from NW_027397070.1 coordinate 29,192,219, forward strand.
GGTCTTTTCTTCTCATCAGCAGGCTCCCTCTCTTTTTTCCTGTTAATCTTGCTTCTCCATCTCTTATCACTCAGATTTGGGCTCATATTGGAAATAAAGCATATTTGTTAGCATAGTTTGTATTAATGTTCCCTATTCTTAATTTTAAAAAGCAAACTGAGCATTTGGTTTTTCAATATTTTATCTGGGGGTCAGAGTCTAAATCTAAAGAAAAAAAAATTAAACTCTACCATTCCTGTTCTAACAGTAAAAATTACACTTTGATAGTGTAGTCAGTTTGTCATTTTAGGTAGAAGCAGGGATTGTTGTTTTTTTTTTAAGATTTTATTTATTTATTTGAGAGAGAGAATGAGAGAGAGAGAGCATGAGGGGGGAGGGTCAGAGGGAGAAGCAGACTCCCTGCTGAGCAGGGAGCCCGATGCGGGACTCGATCCCGGGACTCCTCCTCTTTGGAGGCACGTGCGGTTCTTTCCCCTTATTGGTGATGTTAATTTTGATCTCTCAGCAAGGTGGCATCTCATTTCTCCTCTGTTCTGTTTTTTCCCCTCCCTTGCAAATAATAAGCAATCGGGGGGGGCACTTTTAAGACCATGCAAAATCCCAGTCTTTATGAAAATTTGCCCCCCTGGATTTAATATCCACTGATAATTCTTAACAGATTTTATCTTTACCATGATGGTTGCAAAATGATTATTTTCCAATTCCAGCCCTTCAGCCAGTCTTCAGGATTCTACTATAAACAATAGACCTCCCTTTATTTCTTTGTTTATTTATTATCCATATGGCCTCACAAATTCCATTTTTCCCCCAGTGATTTATAATTCATTACTGAATTTAATTATTTTGGTGCTCCACTGCCCTTTCCTTATTTTCTGCCCCAGAGTTTATAGTCAAATTCTGTGTCCATAAATTACTTGGATTAGTTCTCCTAAGTCAAAAAAATGCATGAAGAGGAAGTATACTCAGATGTTGCTCACATCTCCTCCCACAATGCCTTTTTTTTTTTTTTTTACGGTTTTACTTTTGAGTAATCTCCACACCCAACATGAAGGTCAGACTCACAACCCTGAGATCAAGAGTTATATGCTCCACCCCAGCCAGGTGCCCCCCTTCTTATACACCCCAATTCTTGTAGATAACCAAGTTTATTGTTTTCTGGTTTATCCTTCCAACATCTTATTGTAATGATGAGAAGATACAGATGTATATATTTCTTATTTTCTCTTCTTTCTTACTCAAAAGGTATCACACTATATATACTATGCATTTTCCTGTTTTTTTCACTTCATAATATCTCTGGAAATCACTCCAGATCAGTTCATAGAGCTCTTCCTCACATTGTTTTTCAATGACTGTGTAGCATTCGATGGTATGTAGAATGTATAGGTACCATAGTTATTTAGTCAGTCTCCTGTGGCTGGACATTCAGGTAATTTCCAGTATTCTGCAGTAACAAATAATTTTGCACTGAATAACCTATGCATATGTATTTTCATATTGGTGAAGTTGTATGATTGCAGGGTAAAGGTATGTCATTTTGATACCTATTATCAAATTCCCCTCCATTGGGGTTATATCCTTGGAGTTGTAACTTTTTTTCTTTTTTATACATTTCCACCAGCAATATATGAAAGTGACTATTTCTCCATAGATTATATTGATAAATGTTTGAAATCTATTAATCCACTAGTGCGAAGTGATATCTCAATGAAGTTTTAATTTGTGTTTATTATCTTGTGAGTGAAATGAACATCTTTTGATATGGCTAAGGACCATGTTTATAATTTTGTGTGAATTGTCTGTTCATATCTTTGGCCCATTTTCTAATAGGATTTTTGGTTACTTTTTTTCAGTATTTAAAAGTTTTTCATAAATTAGGGATATTGTGAATATTTTATTCCAGTTCATCACGTGTCTTTTGACTTTGCCTATGGGGCTTTTTGTCATACAAGCTTTAAATTTTTATACAGTCAAATGCATCTGCCTCTGGGTTTGAGTCATAGTTAGAAAGTCTTTCCCTATGCTGAGAGTAAAAGGAATTCACATGTTTTCTTCTAGTGCTTGCATGGTTTTATTTTTTATAATTAAGTTTCTTATGCTTTTGGAGCTTATTCTTACATATGGTTCGAGGAATGCATCTGATTTTATATTTTTCCAAATAGCTATCCAGTTGTCCCAATACTTTTTATTAAAAAGACTGCCCAGTGATTTCAGATGGTACCTTTGTTATATTTGTATAGATAGTTGGGTCTGCTTCTGGACTGTTTGTTCTGTTCTAGCCACCTGTCTGTTCATGTGCCTGTACTATTTTAATTTTAGAGGCTTTGCACTATGTCTTAATATCTGACTGGGCTTGATCCTCCCCACAGCTTTTTTCCAGTATTTTCCTAGCTATTCTTATGTGTTATTTTTCTACATGAGAATTTTAGAGTCAACTCATATACTCTATGAAAAAACTCATTGGTATTTTTGTTGGGATCGCACTAAATTTATAACTTTGCATATAATTAAAAATAACTGGCAAAAATATGTTCTGTAACTGGTTCCTCTTTAGTGACTATGATTTAAATCAATTATTGTAAGTTTTCTGATTTATCAACCTTTTATTTTTCTTTTATTTCACATACCTGTGAAATAATGTAAGGAGGTTAATTACTGACTGGTATTCAATTTTTATTTTAGATTTCCATGGTGTCAGTAATTCATATTCCTGATAAGACTTATAAACTTTCCTGTAGAATATTGTATCAATATTTACTCCTGGCTCAAGGTCAATTTCATGATCTTAAGGTAAGTACCCTGTTGTCTTATCTCTGATCCTTTTATTTGCAGAGTTTCAAAGAATGACCATCTATAAAGAGATAATATTTTTCAGTTATCGCAGAAGTTAGCTATTATTTGCTATTGGGTTTGTTTGCTCACAAATTTTTAGCAGCTTTTATGACTCCCAGATTTAAAGAGTAATTGTTGGGGCGCCTGGGTGGCTTAGTTGGTTGGGCGTCTGACTCTTAATTTCAGCTCAGGTCATGATCTTGGGGTCGTGGGATTGGGCCTGCATCAGGCTCCACACTCAGCACAGAGTCTGCTTCCCTCTCCCCCTCTCTCCCTCTCCCTCTCTCTCAAATAAATAAATAAAATCTTTAAAAAAAAAGAAGAATTGTCATTTGTGATTATCCTTAACCTTTTCTCTTTGATTTTCAGCAACTTTTCATGTCTGCAAATAATAATTCCACTCCCTCCAGCAATTCTTCTCCAGAAGAACAAAGCAGAGAGCACAGTCTGCTGGAAAAAGCCGGGCTGTCCGAGAGTGAAGTGGAGCCTCCGGAGGAGAACAGCAAGGACTGTGTGGTTTGCCAGAACGGAACTGTGAACTGGGTGCTCCTGCCGTGTCGACACGCATGCTTGTGTGATGGCTGTGTTCGGTATTTCCAGCAGTGCCCCATGTGCAGGCAGTTTGTTCAGGAATCTTTTACCCTTTGCAGTCAAAAGGAGCAAGAGAAAGACAAACTGAGAGCTCTTTGAGAGTGTTGTTATGACTGAAGAGTATGCTTTCCACTGAAGATGTAGAAATTTGTATCCTTGGAATTAATCATAACATGGAATCTACCGTGTTGACCATCGATGAAAATTCTATTTTAACTTCACATTTGTATGGTACATGGATGATGCAAATGAATTCCTTCCTGTTTGGTATGATAAATACTGGAATACCATCTGTGTTAATACATAAAAATGCATTCAACTCTTGAGAAGAATGTAAATGTTGGCCTTTTATCAGCTAGAGGATTTCATATGATGTTGATTAGGAAAATTCTGAAAAGCAACCCATCTAAAATCTGAGGTGAAAGTCAAGATCTCTGGATGTTTTTGCCTTTGACATCATCTGGAGAGCAATTGGGAAAAAACTGAATTCTTCCTAAAGTAATTGTATGTTCCCCAGTTTACAAAGGAGTTGGAAAGTGCTTCTAACTCTAGATCTTTTCCTAAAATAACAGTTTTTATAAATATCCATCTAATTTTCCTTATAGTCCCATAAACACAAGTCTTAATTTTAATATAGTGTCTTAAATCGTAAATGCAAGATACAATTCTTGTCTGTTCTCAGTGTATCATAGGTTAAAATGATACTCATCTATAGGAAGCAGATATATAAAACTTGGATAATAAAGTTTCTTAGATAATTAAAATTATTGTCAAATATGACTAGGTTAGCAGGATGTGACCTATCAGGGAAGAACTGTGAAACTCGTAATGCCTTACCTTAGATTTCCTCCTGCATAGCAAATCCATCTAAAACTGGAGAGGTTTTGGAGCCAGAAAAGCTGTTAAGAGAAACAGATAACTATTTTTTTCTACTGTATTTTTATTCCAGATAAACCCATATCCTCCAGAATAGTAACCTGATAGGCAAAAAGCCCCATCCCCCGTGCTTTCCAAGATGACAAAGAAGAAAAAGGTAAATCAGAGCTTTCTGTGTCTTCAGGGGAAATTACCTCCCACTCACCAAGAAATTAGATCACGGCAAATAAACTGAACTTCAGGGAAATTTTCAAGACTTCTTTGTCCTGTTTGTATTACGAATATTGCCTTATCTTTTTATCAGTGTTTTTACATAGTATCATTTCATTCTAATCAAATATAACGCTCTGAAAAAGCCATTACCTATTCTCCATTTTATAAACTAAATCAAACTTTCATCTCTGCTCTGCAGCTATGTATTAAATACCTTCTCGGGGCCAGATACCTTTTGGCAGTCTGGGCTACAAAGAATCAGGCAAGGCTTCTGACGGTCAAAGTATCTGTGCCTCAAAGGAACACTGATGGCATTTTAGAAACACGTCCCCCGCTGGAAGCAGGGGCAGGCGAAAGCTACAGCCTCTGCAGCAGCTAGCTAGCAACAGCTCATCTGGGAAACTCACCCTGTGGTGTCAACTGGGGGATCCTCAAAGATCACTTTGTCCATCTCAGCCATCCTGCTGCTTTTTACAGATCTGTTGTACTGAAACTGTCAGAGACATATGCTTTCTCCTTGGCGATAGATTTCTACCTGCCATCTTCCTCCATTCTTCATAACTGTTTTATCGTCGTAAAAGATACATAACAGAAAATTTACCATTTAACTATTTTTTTAAGTGTACAGTTCAGTGACATCAAGTGTGTTCACACTGTTGTGTGACCATCATCAGTAACCATCTTCAGAATGTTTTTATCACTCTAAACTGAAACTCTACCCATTAAACACTGACTCCCCATTCTCCCTCTTTTTGGCCCCTGGTAACCACCATTCTACTTTCTGTCTCTATGAATTTGACTATTCTAGGTATTTCATATACCTGGAATCACACAATATTAGTCCTTTTAGGCCTGACTTATCTCACTGGGTATGTCTTCAAGGTTCATCTGTGCTATGGCAGGAGTCAGAATTTCCTTCATTTTTAAGGCTAATATTCCACGGTATGTATAGACCACATTTTGTTTATCTATTCGCCTATCATTTTTTATAACTTTTAAAGATGATTTGCCCTTAGCTTCTCTTGATGTGACTAAAGTAATTGATCTTCCTGCCCTTGGCGGTAATAAATATGAGGAATTTGGTAGGTAATCAAGTAAAAACAAGTACACTGACTCCTACAGGCTTATGTCAGAATTTTCCAGTAGCAGTGAACAAGTAACATTTTATGAGAACATCTACAAAAGAATTTTATTTGAATGGGTTATTAGAGAAAATATTTGGTTGATATAGATTAGTTGCTATTTTCCAAAAATCCCACCCAGGGCTACATTAAGCAGATTTGACAGATGATTGGCCACCTTCTCCTTCAGTGACCTTTTCTTCCCAACTTAGTGCCTAGAAGGGTTCTTAATGTCCAAAACAGTTCTAGAGGAGGAACCTAAAAACTCAAGGACTCAACACGAGTCATTGACTTATCTCCCATGGGGCTCTTGTATTTTTTAAGCCTTCCCAATTTTGTGGGGTGAAGAGCCTTGTCTTGGCTTGTGGGTGTTTGAAGCATCAACATAGATAGTCCGGGTTTAGGAAGGGTAGGAGGAGATGATTTCAACCCCTGTTCTGCCTAAGACAGGCCCTATCACTGGATAATTCCCCAACTCCATTTCCCAGATTTCGAACATGCCTCCCTATATTATATTCCTCCTGAATCTTCATCCTTGTAACATAATGACCTCTAGTTCCTGGGTCCCTGAGTTTATTCTAATAATTCATTAACTTGCTCCAAGGTTCCCTACTCAACTACTTCAAATGTGGTTTTTTTTTTTTCTTTTCAAGTTTTTATTTAAATTCTGGTCAGTTGACATATAGTGTAATATTGGTTTTAGGAGTAGAATTTAGTGATTTGTTACTTACATATAACACCCAGTGCTCATCATAACAAGTGCCCTTCTTAATACCCATCACCCATCTAGCCAAGCTCCCTCCACCCTCCTTCCACCAACCCTCAGTTCTCTATCGTTAAGAGTCTCTTATGGTTTGCTTCCTTCTCTCTCTTTTTTTCCCTTCCCATCTGCTCATCTGTTTTGCTTCTTGAAGTCCACATATGAGTGAAATCATATGGTATTTGTCTTTCTCTGACTGACTTATTTTGCTTAGCATAATGCACTAGCTCCCTCCACATCATTGCAAATGGCAAGATTCCATGCTTTTTGATGGCTGAGTAATACTCCATTGTATATGTATGCCACATCAGTTGATGGACATTGGGCTCTTTCCGTAGTTTGGCTATTGTTGATAATGCTGCTATAAACATCAGGGTGCATGTACCCCTTTGAATCTGTATTGTTTTATCCTTTGGGTAAACAAATGTGTTTTTATCTTAGCTTACTTTCTTGATACCTGCTCTACCTGCCCCATCAACCCACAAACTTGGCTGAACTCAACTGTGCTTCTTTACTGCTGTTACCACAGAAGGTCAAGTGAACTAACCAATTAATGGAGTCTACCACAGAGCCATGTTGTTTAGTTGTGTCTAGGCCTTCACTGCTGCTCAACAATCCTTTCACTTTTTCCCCCCTCTTGGACCCCCCTACTGAACTCCCAATAGCTATTGCAAATCTCAACTCCTCTCATGTTCTGTATCCCACCAGTCCTGTATCACTTCCAGCAAAGAACCTTCAAGAGGTAGTTTGGTGTGGTGGTTAACGTGATAGAGCCCGAAGTCCTATGTCTTGGTTTTTTTTTATTTTTTATTTTTTTATTTTTATTTTATTTATTTTTTTAAAGATTTTTATTTTTTTTATTTATTTATTGAGAGAGAGAATGATAGAGAGCATGAGAGGGGGGAGGGTCAGAGGGAGAAGCAGGCTCCCCGCCCCGAGCAGGGAGCCCGACGTGGGACTCGATCCCGGGACTCCAGGATCATGACCTGAGCCAAAGGCAGTCGCTTAACCAACTGAGCCACCCAGGCGCCCCCTATGTCTTGGGTTTTTATCCCAGCTCTGCCACTTGGCCCTTGGACAGGTTACTTATCTCACTCTGCTTCAGTTTCCTCGTCTATAGAAATGCTGGTAATAGAAACTACCAATAGACTCTTGAGAGGATTAGCCCAGTTAATATGTGTAAAGTGCTTAGACCTGGGTAGAGCACAGAAGCCCTATGTGTGATATGTAGTACTGTTACTACTTTGTTTAGATGTTCATAGCCAGTGGACTTTCTTTTCTCTCTTCCCTAAAAGAGGAGGTATATTATATCTACTTTTGAAGCCAACACTACTTTGTGTTCTTGATCTCGTCTCTGCTCCCTGAACTCATTTGATTATTCATTCAATAATTGAATAATTATTGAGGGCCAAAGACATTACACATTGTTTGGACGTGAGAATACAGCATGAAAATAATAGGCAAGACCCTTACCTTTGTGGCACTTACATTCTAGTAGAGAGAGAGAGAGAAGCAAATTAGTAAAAGATATAGCAGATATAGCAGATCATCCCCAGGTGGAGGGAAGGGCTATAGAGAAAATCAAAGCTCAGTTGGGCACATAGGGAATGGGAAGGTTGGAAGTGGGGTTACTACTTCAAATAGGATGTCAAGGAAGGCCTCACCAGGAGTTTTAGTGGAGACCTGAAGGGGCCAGGAAGTGAGCCATGTGAATTTCTAGGCAAAGAGAACTTAACGACTACAAGGCTGAGATAGAGCCAACTGGAAAAATCAGGTTTGGAGGAAAAGACCAATTTTGTTTTTGTTCAGTTTTAGACACCAGTTGGAAACCAAGTAAGAATGTCAAATAAACGGGTGAATATAGTAATTCTGAAGTTCAGGGGAGAGGTCCAGCTGAAGATACAAATTTAGGGGTCATCAGTGTGGTATGTAAAGCCATGGATCTGTGTGAGGTGGCTGAAGGAGTACGCCCAGGAACAGAAGTCCATGTACTAAGAGGATACTCTAACATTCAGGGAGTTTAGGGAGGAACCAGTAGACTAGGAAGTAGACAGTGAAGTAGGAGGAAAGCCAGAAGAGTGGTATTTACAAACCATCCCAAAGCAGAGTCGTATAAAGTAAGCACCATTTTATTATGCTCACAGATTCTGTGGTCAATATTGGGGCAAAATATGGCAGGCATGGGCCTGCCTGGGAGTTATGTTGGGAAAACTCAAATGATTGGGAGTGTGACTCAAAGGCCAGAGGGCTAAAATCATCTGAAGTCTTTGCTCACATATTTGATGCCTGGGCTGTGATAAGTTGAAAGTGGGGCTGATCTAGGACATGTGGCCTCTCCTTGTGGCTTGGACTTTGTCACAGCCTGGTGGTCTCAGAGTAGTCAGATTTCTTTAAAGAGGGCTCAGGATTCCAAGAGCAAGTATTCCTAGTGAACAGGGTAAAATTTGCTGCATGGCCTTTTTTGTTTTGTATTTTTTTTTCTTTTTAACAGCTTAATGGAGATAATTTACATGCCTGCAGTTTCCCTATTCAAAGTGTGCCATTCAATAGTTTACTAGTATAGTGACTGGTTATAGTATAGAGTTTTAGTATAGTATAGAGTGATTAGTTTTACTATAGTATAGAGTTTTCCAACCACCACTACAGTCGATTTCAGAACATTTTCATTACCCCCAAAAAGAAATCTTGTGCACATTAGCAGTCACCCCCAATCCCTGCCATCTTGTTCCAACTCTAGGCAACCACTGATCTCTATAGATTTGCCTATTCTGGACAGTTCATGGAATAGAATCACATGTAGAATCTCAAATGGAATTAGACAATATGTAACCTGTTGTGATTGGCCACAAAACATCACTTGACATAATGTTTTTAAAGTTATATCCATGTTATAGCATGAGTCAGCATTTTATTTTTTTATTGCCAAATAATATTCCATTACATAGATATACCACATTGTGCTTATCCATTTATCAGTTGATGGACATTTGGATTTTTCTACTTTTTTCCTATTATGAGTAATGCTGCTGTGAACATTGGTTACAAGTTTTTGGGTGGACATATGTTTTAATTCTTTTTGGATATGTAGCAACAAGTGGAAGTGCTGGGTCATATTATCCTATTTTGACCATTTTAAGGAACTTCCCAAATGTTTTTTGAAGTAGCTATACCATTTTACATTCTTACCAGCAATGCAAAGAGGTTCCAATCTCTCCACATCCTCACCAACACTCATTATCTTTTTGATTATTGCCATCCTAGTGGGTAGAAGTGGTATAATTGTGGGGTTTTAAAAATAATTTAGACTTTTAAAATTGTGGTTAAAAAATATATAAAATTTATCATCCTAACCATTTTTAGATGTACAGTTCAGTATTGTTAAGTATAGTCACATTCTTGTGCAACAAATCTCCAGAACTTTTTTATTTTGCAAAACTGAAACTCTATACTCATTAAACTCTACCAGCCTCACTCTGGCCCCTGGCAACCACCATTCACAGTATAATTGTGGTTTTAATTTGCATTTTCCTAACAGCTCAATGATGTTGGGCATCTTTTCAGGTGTTTATTAGTCATTTGTATACCTCTTCAGATCTCTTGCCCATTGGGTTGACTTTTTATTATTGGCTTGTAAGAGCGTATATTCTAGATATAAGTCTTTTATCAGAAATATGATTTGCAAATATATTCCCATCCTTTGGTTGTCTTTTCACTTTCTTGATGGCGTCCTTTAAAGAACAGAAGTTTTTTGTTGTTGTTGTTATGTTAATCACCATATATTACATCATTAGTTTTTGATGCAGTGTTCCATGATTCATTGTTTGTGCATAACACCCAGTGCTCCATGCAGAATGTGCCCTCTTTAATACCCATCACCAGGCTAACCCATTCCCCACCCCCTCCCCTCTAGAACCCTCAGTTTGTTTTTCAGAGTCCATCGTCTCTCATGGTTCGTCTCCCCCTCCGACTTACTCCCCTTCATTCTTCCCCTCCTGCTATCTTCTTCTTTTTCTTTTTTCTTAACATATGTTGCCTTATTTGTTTCAGAAGTACAGATCTGTGATTCAACAGTCTTGCACAATTCACAGCGCTCACTATAGCACATACCCTCCCCAATGTCTATCACCCAGCCACCCCATCCCTCCCACCCCCCACCACTCCAGCAACACTCAGTTTGTTTCCTGAGATTAAGAATTCCTCATATCAGCGAGGTCATATGATACATGTCTTTCTCTGACTGACTTCTTTCACTCAGCATAACACCCTCCAGTTCCATCCACGTCGTTGCAAATGGCGAGATCTCATTCCTTTTGATGGCTGCATAATATTCCATTAAAGCACAGAAGTTTTTAACTTTGATGAAGTCCAACTTATCTATTTGTTCTCTTGTTACTTGTGCTTTTGGTGTCATATCTAAGAAGACTTGGCCTAAGTCAAGATTGCAAAGATTTACTCCTGTATTTTCTTCCAAGGGTTTTATCATTTAGGTCTATGAATAATTTTGAGTTAAATTTTATATATACTTTGAGGAGGGGGGCTCAACTACATTCTTTTGCATGTAGGAATCCTCAAAACATATTAGCAAAGTAACTTCAACAACACATAAAACAATCATCCACCATGATCAAGTGAAATTTATTCAAGGGATGTAAGGATGTCTCAGCATGCAAATCAATGATTATGATACACCACATTAACAAAATGAAGGATAAAAATCATAAGATCATCTTAATAGATGCAGAGAAAGCACTTGACAAAATGTTGAATAGCAGTGACAAGAGTAGGTATCACTGGATAAACTGAGGCAAGATCAGGAAGGGCTTGATAAGAGTTAAGCTTTATTATGAAATAAAGAGGAGTCATTGAAGGGTTTTACTCAGAAGTAACTTGATTTGTTTTATTAAAAACAACAACAACAATGGGAAAACCCTGGAGAGTTAAGGCAAGGAGGTGACCTTATCTGAGTAGCTCTTTATAAAAAAAAAAAAAAAAAAGAGCTAGCTGGCTGAATGTGGAGGATGAACTGGTATGTTGTTGAGAAGGAAGGGGTCAAGATAGAAGGCCCAGAGACTGATAGGAGACTAGTCATCTGGTGGTGGTGGTGGTGGTGGTGGTGGTGGTACATCTGGCACTTGGGTGGAAGAAATGAAAAGTGCAATGACTCAAAGTGAAAAAGAGCTTGCGAGTTGGAGAAACAGAGAGAAGGCCTGTGTGACCGGAACTGACTAAATGAGGAGGAGCCAGGTAGATGGGGTCGGAAAGAGGACAGGCCTTATTAGCCATGGCAGGAGCTGGGACTGTCTTCTATGCAGTGGGAAGATAATAGAGTCAAATAGGGAGGTGACCTTGTCTGAATTGCACTTTTAAAAGACCAAAGGGGAACACATTTGGGGAAGGGGCTGTGCAAAATCAAGAGTTCTATTTTAGACATTTTAAGTTTAAGATGTGACATTATGCTTACCTTGTTTGTTTTATGTAATTGGTTGAACCTCTAGCATTTAGTCTCCTCTGTGTTTATCAGAGCTACGTCCTACAGAAATTCTGTAAATTTGTACCAGGTATAGGACTGAGTCAATTAGTCATGTTAGGAGGAGGAATAGCTGTTGTCTAGTTTCTATGAGCTAAGCACTTTGTGTTTGTGCCAGTGATGAAGCTATTGCCTCTCAGCTCCAGACCCGTCCTTCTATTCTCTGCTTTGTGATGCTGGGGTAAGACTCTGTAGACCACATTTATGCTTCCCCAGTGGGCTGCCTATAAAGCTTTGCAAATCAGAGCAACAGGGGGAGACTGGCAGACAAGAGGAAGAAAAGATTTGCTCCTTCCTGTGTCTTTTCTGTGGGCTTCCTGTTCCTTCGAGAGCATTACCTCAGTCTACTGGGCAGTGGTGGTTGATTCCAGGAGCAGCAGCTGAATCCCCATTGCTATTCTTCTGACATTTGCCAACCCTGCTTCCTCACCTCCCCACTCAGGACACCAGCCCCAGCCCAGCAACACCCCGGCCTCAGTGGTCTGAGAAATTCAGCTCTGGGAGGCCCCTCCTCCAAACTTCTCAGTTCTTGTAATTCCAACTTCTTTACTTTGTTTCTCCAGCCCTGGGGATGGTAGCTGCTCTCTGCAGTTGCTGCCTCTAAAATACCTTCATGTTTTCCTTTCGACTTTTCAGTTAATGACTCTTTATATTAATAATCTCTGATAAAGTGATTGTTGTGTTTTTTGTCTCCCGGCTATAGTCTAATTGATACAATTAGAAAATATCTCCCATAATCCTGGCTCAATTTACTAAAGCAGACCGAAAACTGAGACCAACAGGCTAAATAGCCCATATTACACAGCTACTTGATATTGGGAGAGTGCGGACTTGAATCCAGTTTTGCTGTATTTTATTTTGCCTGAAGCTTGTACCCTTAGTCACTAGTCCCCTTCCTACATCGTCTGAAAAACACATGGTTTTTCATCACTGGACTGTAGATACAATTTAAAAATTCTTTCATCATTTTTATTGCTTTCCTTGACCCTATTATCAGAGCCAAGCATTTCCTAAAACATATTCCAGGCAATGCTATACTACAAGACTACACAGTGAAGAATGGGTTCTGGGCTCACGTAAATTTGGGGCCTGCCCTAGACTATACTCTCCAGAAGAGGCATAATGAACATTAGCTTAATAAAGGCTTTGAAAAAATCTTGCAATAAAATTAAAATATGTAACCAGGCAGTTTCTCATACCTTTTCTGACTGGGAACATTCTGAGGATTTGGAAAATGTGGGATTAAGCAATATTTAATCTAACATATCCTGTGCAACAGTAGTTGTTGGTGCCGGCAGCAGAGAGATCTTCTCATCATACAGAGGTTGCTGCAAGGAGCACTGGGGGAAAGTATAACAAATTATAAATATAACAAAGCAGATTAATACAAGTACCACAAAATCTATAAACAAACATAATATTAAATAAATTTCAAAAAGAATACTGGGGAAGGGGAGTCTGATCTTTGCTTAGATTGTAGAAATATGACCCAAGGGGCGCCTGGGTGGCTCAGTCGGTTAAGTGTCTGACTCCTAATTTCAGCTCTGGTCATGATCTCAGGATCAGTCTCCACGCTCAGGGGAAGTCTGCTCAAGATTCTCTCTCTCCCTCTGACCCCCCCCAAAATAAATCTTTTTTTAAAAAAAGGAATATGACCCTAGATTTGTACATTTTAAAATTTCAACTTTTCCCCAAATCTGTAGACACATTTCAATCGCACTTTTAGTTGAAAAGATCCTGGCAATTCTTAAATTAATAACGAAGAGTAGGATAAAGATTTGATGAGAACAAGTGATTTTTACTCTCTTATGCCAATCTGGGACAAGTTATCCCTCCAAAAGGTCTGAGGTCCCACTTCTGTAATTCTGACCTATATAAATCCTGTAAGTAGGAGTAGTTTTGCAATGCTTACATTTAACCTTCTGACTGTATTTATTTAAAATTTACCTATGACATCTCATGAGATGTTTTACTGTAAAAAAACTATAATTAATACCTCACACATTTGTTTATTTTTAAAAAGTGTGAATCCATCTGCATTTGTGTTTGAAACTGTGGTTCATTTGCTAGTATTTATATTTTATTTAAATAGCCATGCCAGTAAATTGGTTTGAATTATATTGTTTAGAAATCAGTAAAAAATGTAGTGTTCCTGACTGAGTGTTCTAAAAACTAAAGTTAACCCCCTCTTATCTAACTCCATCTTAGAGAAAGCTGTTTGAAAAGCTTTCTTCATAGAATATTCTTCAGTCTTAAGAAGGAATGAAATTCTGATACGTACCACAACATGGATGAATTTTGAGAGCATTATGCCAAGTGAGAAGACAGACATAAAAGGACAACATTGTATGATTCCACTTCTGTGGGGTGCCTAGAATAGGCAAAGAAATTGTAGAGATAGAGAATGGGTACTGGCTAGCAAGGGTTGAGGGAACAGGGCGGGAGTGGGATTTGTTTTTTTTGATGGGTACGGAGTTTCAGTTTGGAATGATGAAGAGTTCTGGAAATCGTGATGATTTGCTGTACAGTGTGAATGTGCTTAAGGCCACTGAGTTTTACACTTAAGAATTATTTGGAAAAAGGGTAAATTTAATGTTTTGTTTATATATTTTATCATAATTTTAAAAAAGCCACTTTCTTCCTGGATTAAACATACTTGTCTAGCTCACATCTGGTTGGACTCGAACAATAACTAGTCATAACTGCTCATCAAGGGCTTTGGATAGTGGCATTCTATTTACCTAAAACTGGGTTTAAGAAGTCTTTTTTCGGGGTGGGGGGAAGAATTCTTTAAATGGAGGAACTGAAGAAAATTTGAAAACTATCCTGAGAGAATTAAGAACTTTAATGAAAAGCAAAAGCCTCCAGTCCCCCTGCCTTACCTGAGTCTTGCCCGGCCAGATAGGGCTGGGGTTTTGGCCTGCATTGAGCCACGATGCCACGTGAGAGTGTACTCGGGATGTGGGAAGCTGATGCAGGCAATCACCACCCTGCCCTGGGCTCACAGCACGCCGGCTTTCCATCTGAATTCGTGCCCCTGTGAACACTGAGATGTTCCTGAGCTGCTTCTGATGAGAGCTGCACTCAAGTGTAGTCTCCTAAACCACGGCTCCTGGGCCTTACCCGGCTTGCCTTTCACTGTTGCTGTCTTCGCAAACCTGACTCCTGATTTAGCCTTCCCACATTCCATCTGTCACCAGTTCTGCGGTTCCTTCCTCCACATCTCTCTCTTCATCCCCTCGAATCCTGACTCAAGCCCTGGCAATCCTGTCCTAGGCCACATTACGTGGATTTTGAGAGAGCATGTCTTTGAAGAGTGAATCAAGCAAGTCTCTGTGTGAGGCAGACCCAAGATGTAAAGTAGCCAAACGAACACACTCTAACCTGGGCATAGAAAGAAGGAAAATTAGTATTTATCAAGTACTTCCTAAGAGCCAAGTAATGTGCCAGTTATGTCCAGGCCTTCTAATGAGCTTATGAGAGAACCTTGCAATTGTGTATAAATGATATATTTTTTAAGTAAGCTCCCTGCCCAATGTGGGGCTTGACCTCAGCACCCCAAGATCAAGAGTCACATGCTCCACTGACTGAGCTAGTCAGGCTCCCCTAAATAGTATTTTTAATGCAGAAGCTACTTTGCCAGAGCTATGTCTGCTTTTCAGGAAGCACGCTAGACCCCAGTGGCAAATACAGAGTTCTGTCTGATGCAGATGCTGACTTGGTTCACATTAAATGAGTCTTCAAACTTCCTCAGTCCTGGCACTTCTGTTCACTCACCCAAGTCTAATATTTTCATTGTCAAATTCTTCTCTGCATCTCCACCTGAACAGCCTATTCTCACCAGCATGCACATCAGTGGTTCTATACCTTTCCTGAGGACAGAGGACAGAGAACCACCTACACTCGTCTCCTTCCAACAGGAAATGGTTCCCCCACCTGCCAGCGACGTTCCTAGCTCAGCTAAATCCCATTCCTCCCAGATGACTGCCTAATCATCTGCTCTTTGGAAGTTGGAATTTGCACTAGAGCTCATTTTACATGTGATTGTCTGATATTATACATTAATAACCCTAGGAGACCTTCATTCGGGTCCTTTAAAATGTACAACTTTCAAAAAATCTACACTTCTGTTCACTTTTCCCTTGAACCTATAAAACACTTCTTCATAGATCAGAACAACGTTTGAACAGACATTTCCGTATTCTCAGGGCAACGGTGTGTGGGGGACAGGTCATTGCCTTTATTGAGTGTCAGGCACTGTGAGGCACTGCCCGTGTTATTTACTCACGTCTCACAACAACCCTGAGAGATGAGTAGTATTTTCTCCATTTTATAGGGGGTGAAATAAGATTGTCATCTGTCCCTGGTTGCAGAGCTGGTCAGATCACATTTGGAATCCCTTGTCTCATTCCCAGGGTCACTCTAAGCCAGTGGATAGGATGTCTGTTCAGGAAGATCCTCCAAGAAGCAGATGCCAAGACAAGATTAGACGTGTAAGCCATTTATTGGGGGAAATGCCCGAGAAGGTTCCATGGGGAGGGAGCAGGACTAGGCAGGGACAGCCTTCAGATGAGGACCGTGAAAGCAGAGAGGGAAGAAGGAGTGGGGAGGAAGGGCCTCAGACCACAACACAGTTCTGAGAAAGTCTCTACTAAGTGCGTGGGGTGTCCCTGAGGAAAGGGGCACCAGATGGAGTCGGCCACACCAACCCAGGGCAGACCCTTGGAGGAGAGCTGGCCAGTGCAAGTCTATGGCTGCCACGGGTGCAAGTTACAGAGGCACAAACAGAGGACTTAAAGAAAACACATTATAATCATCCGTGTCAATGGCCACCCCAGGAAACAGCCGCTTAGAGGGAATAATGTGACCTCTGACCTACAGATTTCTAAATTTCATGGGCCAGAAAAACCAGGAGACCAAATAAAGTCACCCAAAGTTTTGTTTTTTTTATTTCTCCACATAAGACATTAATAGTCAAATACTCCTTACTACCACTGTCATTTAATATAAGATACTTTAATACCCCCAAAACTAAGAAGAGCATAATCTCAAAGTGAAGCCCTTTGAGTTGGATACATTAAGAACAGCGAAAAACAGTGTTCTTGCTACTCTTGTTTTGCCGCAGTTTAGGTAAAAACATGCTCATGGACTGGGTCGCAAAATACAGTTCGAGGGTATTTAAGTACAGGACGGAGCACTAGACCTGGGGTCTTCTGAGGTCTTCTAACCCTGAGACTTGTTAATTCCACTCACAAATATTGACTGTGCGCCTCTGTGTGACAGGTCCTGGAAAGATAATGACGGTCCTGAGCCAGTCCCGACACTTGTGGAGCTTAAAATCTGGTGAGTGGAGAGAGAGAAGGAAGCGGTAAACAAAAGAATAAGCACTTACAGTCTCCCTTGTGGTACCTGCTCCCAGAAGGAAAGGGCCACTACTTTAGACAAGATCGGGCACGTTCAGGGTGGTATGGCCGTAGACGAAAGGGCCACTACTTTAGAGAGCGTGGTCTGAAAAGGCCTCTCTAAGAAGGTGACATTTGAGCAAAGGGAGGAGTCAACCTTTTGAAGTGCTGGATGAGGAGCCAGAAAGACATAGTTCTCCAGGAATAGTAAGTGCAAAGTCCTCCAGAAGACAGTGAGCTTGGCCCATTTGAGCAAGTGAACATAAGCCCGGGTGTGTGTGTGGGGGGGTGATGGTGGTGGGCTGCAGCTGAAATGAGGTAAAGCGGGGCAGCTGGTGAGATCAAGCAGGGTGTATTTCCAGCATGTCTGGTTGAGAGTCCACTCTAGGGCTCTAAAAACCTTATTTCAGTGACAGATATTCCTCTTTGTCTAAATATGCTAGAAGTTCACGGGAAAGTAGAGTGTGAAGTTGCTTCAAGAGTGATGTCTGGGTTATTTCCCAAGAAACATTCAAAGGGACATACTTACCCTACAAATTCATCAGGGCTTTCCTTTTTGTAGGAAAAAAGAAAGAAGGAAAGGAAGGAAGGAAGGAAGGAAGGAAGGAAGGAAGGAAGGAAAAAAAAAAGAAAAGAAAGAAAGGATTGTTCCGTCTTTCAGGGGTTGACATATATTTAGCACATTTGTGAGATTTTTGCATACATCTAGCATGGCTGGGTATTAATTGACAATTAGAACTCTAACTTCCAAGGGCACCAAAAATGTGCACACTCCCACCAGCACATTCTCATCTGTAGGTACTCCATTTGGGAAGACAAGCTCTAATCAGATTCTTGGCACTGGAATGTGGTGACTAAGACACTTAGAGATGTACCTGAATGACCAAGAAGTGAAAGGTACTATCTTTCATCTAGAGAGAGCTTGCATGGGCCCTCTCCTCTTACTACTTCTGTGGCTGACCCCACTGCTTCAACAGGCCATTCTTTCAGACGGTTTTGCACACCTGTGTGCTGATACTCCCCCAGCTTGCCTGATCTCAAGAATCACCAGGGGCTCTTGATAAAAATATGGACTTCCAGACCCCCCCACCCCAGAAGATTCTGTTTAGGAAGTTTTGGTGAAGGCTGCAAGTATGAGTGGCTTCTCCCAGCAGCCCAGGTGATTCTTACCAGGTGTGTTTAGGAGAATTCTACCTTGAGGCTCTTCAGAATTTCCTAACTCAGTGTTTTCCAAACTAATTCAATCACAAGATAACCTAGAGCATTTTCTAAATATACAGATTCTCAAGCCCCAGCACAAATGAATCAGAATTATCAGGCAAGGGGCCTGGGACCTGTTATGTTACTAAACAGTCCGGATTCATCTTATGACAGCCGAAGCTTAGTAAGCACTGTAATGAGACTCACAGAGAAACTTTAAGATTCTGATTCATGACATCTACAGAGGAACTCAGAGATCTGCATTTTAAAATAAGCTCCCAGGTGATTTTGATGAGCAAGATTCCTGGACCCCCACTTTGAGAAATACCCCATCAGTTTAACATTATTACAACTCATGCCTTTGTTCTTAACACCAAAGCATTGACAGCATTTCCTATGAACTTGCACATCTTCTGGCCTTTGCAAATGCTGTTTATAAATCCCACCTCTGTGTTTTAAAACCCTTCTACCTAACTTTGTTTTTCAGTTTTTTATTAAGAAAAATTTCAAACTTGGGGCGCCTGCATGGATCAGTTGGTTAAGCATCGGACTTTTGATTTCGGCTCAGGTCATGATCTCAGGGTTGTGGGATCAAGCCCCACATCTGACTCCGTGCTCAGTGGAGAGTCAGCTTGAGGTTCTCTCTCTCCCTCTGCCCCACCTCTCCCCGCCAAAATAAATAAATAAATATTTAAAAAAAAGAAAAGAAAAATTTCAAACATATAGAAACCTTGGAAGGATAGTTCACATTACACTCACTACCTGGTTCAGCATTTGCCACATTCATTTTATCGATGTATCTTTTTGCTGAACAATTTCTTTCTTTCTTTCTTTTCTTTTTTTTAAAGTCGGCTCCATGCCCATCTTCGAGTCCAAAATGGGGTTTGAACTCATAATTCTGAGATCAAGACCTGAGCTGAGATCCTTAACCCATTGAACCACCTGGGCACCTCTTGCTGAACAATTTCGAAGTCAGCTGCAGACTTTGTGACCCCTTGAGCCCTCAACCAAACACCTCAGTATGAATATCCTTAGAAAACAACAAAAAAGCATTCTTTTTCATAACCACAATATCATAGTCACATCTAACAAAACTAATAATAATTGCCTTAATATCAGCTAATTCCAAGCCTATGCTCAAAATTTCCCCAATTGTCCCCCAAATGTAATATACGTTATAGCTATTTTTTTCAAACCTGGAGGCAATCAAGGATAACACATTGCATATGGTTGTTATGTGCCTTTTGTCTCTTTTAATCTAGAACAGTCTTTCCACCATTTTTTCCAGACCCGTTGTCTTGGAGAATGGCCCTCTTTCTGGATTTGTCTGATTGTTCTCTCATGGGGTTGTACCAAACATACAAACAGTCCCATACAAATCTATGTATATTTGTATTTATAGCATATTTATAGAGACAAAGATTTGTTTGCTCTCCCATCCCACATAACCTCTTTCCCCTCTCAAACAATCGTATTTAATAATAACATTATCAAACACTTACTATGTGCCTGTACTGTTTTAGAGAAATTTAAATGTATTAACTTATTTACTCATAACAATAATGAGGTAGATTTGTTACCAATGAAACTAAGCACAGAGTGGGAAGTGACTAGTAAAAGGTCAAATGGCTAGGAAGTGTTGGACTGTGTTCTAAGACCTAAGACTCTTGCTCTAGAGGTGGGTCTCTTAATCACAAAAACAGAATCATAGCATAGACATTATTCTACAACTTTAAATAAGCTTATTTCTAGGCCAATACATGAAATTTGACTTATTATTTTGATTCCCAATAATTTGTTATAAACATGAACATACAAAAAATTGGAAGAATTGAATGTTAAACACCTATATACTCTAGATTCTACAATTAACATTTTGTCACATTTATCACATATTACTTTACCTATGTATCCCTCTATTTATCCATCAATCCATCATATTCTGATGCATTTTTCCAACTATAACTCATTTTTAAAAATAGCTGTAAAAGATTTATAGTATGGAGGAGGTTTGATAATTTATTCATACATTCCTCTACAGATGAGCAGTCTAGTGTTTTGCTTCATAAACAATGCTAAAATTAACATTCTTGTATTAACATTCTTGTATATTTTTGTATACCTTGTAGTAATGATGCTGTAACTTCAGTAGGATAGATTCCTCAAAATGAGATTGTCAGGTTAAAGGATTTGCCTAATTTAGTAGATACTGTTGGATCTTCCCAGTAAAGTCTGGAAAGGCCTGCATTTCTTCTCCTTGTTTAATCTTATTAGTGCTAGAAGAAACGTGGACTGAAAGTGTAGAAACACGGAGTTCTCAGGACACTTTACTAGTACAAACATCTATACATCCTGGCTCCCACCAGATGCTATCAGAGTTTAAAATTTTGCCCATCTCTGTTGAAACTATTCATCCAATGAGCACTAATTCAAAATGCACCAGATGCATAGTGTTTTTCTGAAATTTCTGGCAAAATTTCTGCCTCCATTGGTCTCGTTCAACACTGTGTCAGGTCTTCCCCTAGACCCACTGAGTACTGTACCTTTTAGCGAAGTGTGTGTGCATAGTTTGTGTTCTCCGCTAGAAGTTGAAGAGACCATGCCTTCCTTCTACCTTTGTATCGTCTATTTGCCCAGCACAGTGATTTGTACTCAATAAATACTTCTTTTTTTTTTAAAGATTTTATTTATTTGACAGAGAGAGAGACAGTGAGAGAGGGAACACAAGCAGGGGGAGTGGGAGAGGGAGAAGCAGGCTTACCGCGGAACAGGGAGCCCGGTGCAGGGCTCAATCCCAGGGTCCTGGGATCATGACCTGAGCCAAAGGCAGACGCCTAATAACTGAGCCACCCAGGTGCTCCTCAATAAATACTTCTTGTTGAACGAATTAGTGAATGAAATTCAGGAGTAAAGTCCAGAGCAGCAGATAGTGGCCAAATGCTGGAGTCTTTGTATTTCAGGCCAAAGAGCCTGGAATGTATTCAATGTTGATTCAGAAACCACAGGAAGTGTCTGAACAGGGCCTGGAAAGACTAGAGTTGAGGCCGGGAGATTTAGTAATGAGGCTGAGACAAGACCCAGGGAGGAAGCAAACAGACCCCTAAACAATGATTGCAAGTTGAAGACCTAATTTTTACAGTGTGGTTTTTTTAGGATACTTTCTAAATTTAAGTTTAGTCAGTGGTTCTGAGCTTATGCAGTGTTTTGTTTTGTTTCATCTTTTGTACATATGGTAGAAAAATTAGAAAATATAGAGAAACAAGATTATAATCCTCAGTAATTCTACCATCCAGAGAGAATCATGAGTAGTTACCGTTTTGGTGGAAATCTTTCAACACCTTTTCCTATGTATATATGCAATAAAATGTTTTAATATATAATGGATATATGAAATTTTTATTTCTTTTATCATTTTTATTATTATTTATTTTATTATTTACCATTTGTTTTATTATTACATTTTCCTTATAAATTAAATATACTATATATATTAAATACAAATTATGTGTGTGTGTGTATATATATATATGCTTTTATATATATATATGCTTTTATGTTAGATAGAAAACACCATCTATCTTCAATATTGTATCTTGAGGACCTGACACAGAATAAGTACTCAATATATATAAATGACTGAATGATAACTATTCATTGTCTTTTGCCTTTATGTGGAGATTTTAATACTTTTGCTAATTCATGCAGCAAATAGTTAAAGATGACTTGTCTCTACAACTAATGCACTTCCTTTTCTTGTTCTATCTTATTACTACTAGAAGAAATGTGAATTTAAAATATATAGACATGGGCTCCTGGAAATATCTTATTGATACAAACAATACCTAGACATCTTTTTTTTTTCAAAAGTTTTATTTATTTATTTGACAGAGAGAGAATGAGAGCACAGGCAGGAGTAGCTGCAGAGGGAGAGGGACAAGCAGGCTCCCAGGACCCTGGGGTCATGACCTGAGCTGAAGGCAGACGCCTAACCGACTGAGTCACCCCAGCACCCCAATACCTAGACATTTTCTTAAGCAGTGATTTATAAACATAGCACTGATTTATCTGGACTTAGTCATCTTTGAAACATTTGAACATGAGTTATTTGATCAAAAGTATTATTCACTAAGCAAACACCAATTTCTTGCCTTCCCAGATTCTAGGAGGGAGAAAAGCAAAAGAATGTTAAAAGAATGCTAATTTACAGAAAATCTTTTGGTTGGTACACCATGATGGACTCAGTACTTGTGCTCTGTGTACTCACTGCCTGATTCAGTGCCTGGAACAAAGTAGGTGAACCATAGGTATTTTTCAAATTAATAAATAGAAAAATAGTGAACATAGACATATTAATAATCTCTTTTAGCTCATATTTTCATTCCTTTTCCAAGTGGTGTAGATTTTTAGTACTTGTTAAGCCACTTTTTTCAAAAGATTTTATTTATTTATTTGTCAGAGAAAGAGAGAGAGTGAGAGAGACAGCACAAGCAGGGGAGCAGCAGAGGGGGAGGGAGAAGCAGACCCCCCAATGAGTAGGGAGCCCTACTCAGGACTCCATCCCAGAACCCTGGGATCATGACCTGAGCTGAAGGCAGACACTTAACTGAGCCACCCAGGCATCCCAAGCCACTTCTTAATTATCCATAAAAACTGGACACAGGTTCATATGGAAAAATTCTACATTTAATACAAAAACATATATTTAGCTGACAGTATTACTTTCCTTCCTTTGGAGTCTTGACTTCACTCCTCAGAATAATGAAGCAGCATCACTGGGTTTTATCTATACTCCCTTTCTCATCAGAGAAAAGGCCCAGAGGCAAGGGAAATTACGAGTATTGTGAACCCACAAAAACAAGGGGGACTGGTAACTCATTCATGCTTATCTTTGTATTTCTTAAAAATAGCTCAAAAATTAGCTAAATCAAGATCTTTTCCTAGGTTAAAGGCTGCTGTAAGGACTCCATTTTTCCAGTAGGTGGCAGTGTCTTCTTTCTTCAGCATAAGAATTCTTAAAAATTTGTCTTAAGGTTTGTTGGGTTTGTTTTTGTTTTTTAGTTTTACTATTCCTTCAGTAATATGCAGGTGACAATAAATAAGTTAATGAAACTGATATTTCACTTCCTTAACAAAAATCACCCTTGTTGATTTCAAAAGCCTCATGCGGAACTCTTTACTTTGGCTTCCATAGATAACAAGGTATATACCAGGGTAGACTGCTCTCACCCTCCTCCCCATTTCCTGATCGAAGTTATTACTAAGGACTAGCTAATGGATTGTAATGCCTTGGAGCAAATGATGACAAGACTTTCTGCCTCTCTAATAACAAAACAAAACAAAAATAAAACACAGACTTTAGAAGTCTCGATTTCAGGGAAAAATACTCATTAAATCATGCAGATGCCTTTCCTGGCTGGTTAATAGTGAACTTAAAAAATTATTCACATACCCTATTTTAATGATAACACCTAAACTTTTGCAGCTCCTCACAAGACCTTTTAATACCCCCGACAGAGAGTTGGGTGCTGTCACATGTCTGACACGAAGTAAACGGTGCAGAAACTAGGTTTGAGGAAGAAAGGCAGGATTGAAATTCCAGTGACATATGCTGGAGTTGAAAAACGGAAATGTTAATTAGTGGAATAATATCTCAAATACTTTATCTACAAAAATATTGTGTTAGCGGGAGTAGGGAAGGCTGGGTCTGAAGCGCGAATTTCACTGATTTCTCAGAAGTACTCTTTTAGAAACAAAGCTTCAAGTTACTGGAGAGGGGCTCAGTGTTTCACTGAAAACACGGAGATAGCCGGATTTGGCCATCAAGTCCACCCCTGAATAGTCACCTGATAAGAGAAGGTACAGCGATTTTTAGGGTCTAGGGGATTTTTAACCAATCCTCTACTTTCGAGACTAGCCGGCAGCACTCGTGCAGCCCACCCGGTGCCTCTCCACTCCCCGCCGCACCCCCCTATTCTCTCCCGCGCGCGTGGACCTCTGACCTAGACCCGGCCTGGGCCTCACGCACTGTCCCGGTCCAGGTAAACTGCCCAGCCAGGGGACTCAGACGCGCTGACAGGTGGCCTCGCTCGCCTTCCTGCCGCCCAGGGCGGCGCTCTTCTCCACTCCGGGCCCGCAGCCACAGCCCGCGCGCCTAGCATAGCTCCCAGGCTGGCCCCAGAAGTCGGGCGGCTTCCCCAGGGGAGAGCGAGGCCCAGGAGGGGCGCTGGGTCGCCCGCGAGGCACCGACAAGAGCAAAGGGCCGCCAAGGCCAGAGCCCGGTGAGGGGTGATCAGGCCGGGCACTTATCGCGCCCCTCGGGCGAGGGCCGCATGGAGCCCGGCACCCACGCACGTCCAGCTTTGCGTAGCGCCCCTCGATTTCCTTCGCCCTTTGCTCCGCGACCCACGGTACCCGCCCACGCCCCCCCCCCCGGCGGCAGTGACCCCGGGTCTCCACCGCCCGCGGGCCAAGCCGATCTGCTATCCCCCCGGACCCCAGGAGGACCCAGGGGTCACCCGAGTCGGCGAACCACATTCCCAAGGACAAGCAGCCGGTGGCAACACCGCCCCCTCTCCAGCGCCCTTCGGGTCCTCTACTGCCTGCACTCCCGCGGCTCTAGGGCCCCGACCTCTCCAGAACTCGCTGGCGACCAGGGGAGGAATTCACTCGGACCCCTCCCCTTCCCCAAACTTCTTCCCTCCGCCGGGCGGTTCTTCCAACCCGACCCCTCTGCGCCATCCGGCTCCTCCCTCTCCGCTCCCCTCCCCTCTTCTGGTCCCCACTTAGGAATCTGCTCCCCCCCACCCCCGTCGCCGGCCGGGTCCGGGGATCCTCCCCCCGACTCCCCCCCGCGTGCCGCCGCCGCCGCCCGGGTTCCTCTCCCCCCTCTCGGGCGCTCCCTGCCAAGCCCATGATGTAATGGTGTATGTTAATCAGTAGCATGTGGGGAGCTCCGGCTCCGGCGGCTCAGTCCTCCGCGAGCCGACACTGGAGGCAGCAGCAGCGGCGGCGGCGGCGGCCCGGACCCGCAGCGCCGCACTCTCTCAGCGCCGCCCGCCCCGACGGCATGGCCCGCGGCCCGCGCTCCCGGAGCCCGCAACCCCGCTGAGAGCCGCCGCGGCCCCCGACCCACGCGTGGGGCCCCGAGCCGCCGGGATGAGCCGCGCCGAGGTGAGCGCCCCCACCCTTAAGACCCCGGGAGGGGATCCACCGGTCACTGGGGGTCCCCTTCCCGAGAGACTTCCCCCTCTGCCCGAGAACTTATGGGAGTCGGGAAGCCGGAGGCTGGCAGCGAGCGGTCCCTCGAGGGCTGAGCCGCTGGGCTCTTCTCTCCGCCGGGGGCGGCCACCCGGACAGGGATAGGAGTGGGGGAGCCCCCGAAGCTGAACTTTCTTCTTTGCGGTCGTTGGGGGGCGTGTGCGGGCGGCGTGGAGCCGCAGTCTCCGCGGAGCCGCCCTGCCCGCGGGGGGAAGCAGTGTTTCGGGCTCGGGCTGTCTCCGCGCTCGGCGCGCGCCCGGGGCCATACCGTCTTCGGCCTGGGAAGCGCGGGCGAGGCGCTGGGCCGGCCGGACCCGCCCGTAGGCGGCGGCAGTCAGGGCAGAATGCCGAAAGCACACACGCTCGTACCCACAAACGCACACGCACGCACACATCTGATCGCTCTGGGCAAAGCAGGCCCTCGGAGACCTGCCGGGTGGGCTGGAGCGGCGCGGCGAGGCGAGGCGCGGGGGAGCCGGGGCTCCGGCTGCGCCTCCGCCCGCTGGGCGCGGAGCTCTGGGTGGGGAGTTTATTTTTGTCTCGAGCTGCAGCCGCGGCTGCTCACGGCCTAAATCCAGAGGGGCGCCTGGCGGTGGAGATGCTGGCTGTTGCTGTAGATGGAGCTGCAGCCGCTCGGCTGCTTCCCCGGGAGGTGGTGGTGGAGGAGGAGAGGAGGAGGTGGTAGAGGAGGAGGTAGAGAAGAAGGAGGAGGTAGAAGAGGAGGAGGAGGAGGAAGGAACTCGGGCGGCTGCTGCCTCCGCCTGTTTTGCATTAGCCCCCACCCCCACCCCCGCGCCCCTTCGCAGCCGCATTGCAAGTTTTCCGCGCGAGGATCTGTTGCTGGTGCTGGCGTCTGCAGGCTCAGCCCTCGAGGCCACCCCGGGTGGGGCGTGTGGGGAGCACTGGCCGTTCGCAGCGGCAGCAACAGGAAGCCGTGCGGTCTCCTCCCGCACCTGGGAAGGAGGCTTCTGGCCATTCCCAGAACGGGAATAGCTCCTCTCGCGCATCCGGGTGCGGAGGGGGCTGCCGGAATTTGGGGGACCAAACCCTCCGCGGGGCGCACCCCCCGCCCCCTCTGATGCACTCGTTTCCCGGGCGCGCTCTCTCGCTGGCCGAGGTCTCACTGCAGCCTTTCTCTCCTTTCAGTGGTGATCGCCGCTCGGGAATGCGGGTGTGAAGGGTCCGAGCTGCCGCCCAGCGGGGAAGAGACCCCGGGACGCCGGAAATCACCATCCCGAAGCTGCGAGAAGGGGGGGTAAAGAGAGCATTCTTTCAGTTTGTGTGCCTTGTAGGGAATTTTTTTTTTAATCGTTATTTTTTTTAAAAGAAACATTTCCGTGCTACTGTCTGTCATCATCTCTGGGGAAATCAGCCAGAACCACCGGAACGTAACTGAAACCAGACGAGAGAGGCAGGAGCCGAGGCAGTACCTGCAGCGTCCGGGCACCAGAGCCACCTTGGAACCGGAACGCGTCTCCGGCGGCGGCGGGGCTGCGGCTCCGCCAAACTTTGGGGCGGGCGGGGCGGGCTGGGGCGCCGAGGGGGCTTCGTAGACCGAGGGCCGCCCCCTAACCATGATGTTTCGCGACCAGGTCGGGGTGCTGGCGGGCTGGTTTAAGGGCTGGAACGAGTGCGAGCAGACTGTTGCGCTGCTGTCGCTGCTTAAGCGCGTGAGCCAGACCCAGGCCCGCTTCCTCCAGCTCTGCCTGGAGCACTCGCTGGCCGACTGCGCCGAGCTGCACGTCCTCGAAGGCGAGGCCAACAGCCCCGGTAAGTGCGCGGCTACGGCTGTCCCGCCTGTTACCCCCCTTCCTCCTTCCCCCACCCCCTCCTGCTTCCCAGCCTCCGGCCAGGGCCCCGCCCCCGGCCGCCTCTCGGCGGGTACACGGAGGGCGCGAGCCCGGGGCCCTCGGCACCTCACCCCCACCGACCCCCCCTTCCCTACCACCCACTTACCTCCGCTGGTCGCTTTGGGGTTTTGCCCACTGTCAACTCCTTCAGCCCATTCCGTGTGGTAGCCACGGTAGCATGAATGATTGATTTTTCTCTCATGCAGTTTCCTGGGAAATAAGTAAGTCAGGTCACGTAGAGTCTGGATTTTCTGGGCTTTTTTTTTTTTTTTCCCCTTCTTCTTCTTCTTTTGGGCAACGTGGCTCTCTGGATTTCAGCAACATATGAAGAAGCCGGACTGCCCTTCAGAAAGCCAAGCTTTGATTAGGCTGTATGAGGAATACATGGAAATTCAATTTTATTATTCATTTTTTCCCCTATGGATATTCCAGTTTTAGAGCTCTGTCTTCAGAGTAAGATGCAGGTGACGCTACAGATTATTAAAATGATATTTGCAGTTTGTAGTCTGTGGGGTTATATTTATCAATCACGACTTTATCGTACTGACACGGATCTTGTAGAAAGAATCTTACAGAAAGGGTCTCGGTGGAGAGCAGGCATGAATCAGGGTCCGTAAAGCTTTTTGTTGGAAAACTTCACTGAATATAACAGAATTGTTTCAAATTACTCTGCTAGTAGTTACAGACATCTCAACTAGTATAGAAAGTGAATATACTGGGAAGGTTCAGCAGTTTTCTATTTGCTAGCATGGGTGGTGACAGACTGAAGTTATATCCTGGGGTGGGGAGGTGGGGGTGAGGTTGGCGGTTGGGGAAAGGTCTGTTGGCTGTAATTTTGGATAGGGGAAATTCTTTAGTTCATGCTGCAGCAGGAGGATGAACAGAGCCCCCAGTGTTTAGGCAGAGAAAAGAATGCAGGGTCCTCTTCCAGCTGTTCCACGTTAAAGGCGCCAGCCTGCAAGACTCAGCAGAGGTCTGGGCTGCCATTTGAGGACGCGGTCCAGTCCAGGGCAGCAGGGCCTGGGAGACACTAAAGTGAGTGCGTGTGCCGTCAGGGCAGCAAGAGGAGAGGAGACCTCCTCCTTACTCCTCCTCCCTGGTGTGGTGCTCTTGAGGCTGAAAACCCTTGGATGGGATGTTTCCATATATAGAATCATAGGCTGGAAGTCAGTCGGGAAATCCTCACAGCCCTTTTCCTGACCAGACAGGACTGAACCCAGAGGTCCCTGTGCTGCCAAGTGTGGAAGGCCACACTGAGAAAGATCACACAGGCCCCACTGGGATTCAGCCCGAGCCCAAACAGCCCACCCGGTTACTTACAGGGGTGGCAGCGGCAGGGCCCTTTCTGTTCAGTTCCACATTTATAAATAGCTGAAGGGCCAGCCTCCTTCATAAGGGTGTGGAAGCATAAGTAGCAAAAGCCGTGATCTACTCTCTTGACTTCTGTCCTTGATACGACAGGGTAGCCTGGTTCAGCTGCTTGATTTTGTTTTCTCAGGTTTGACAAGCAAGGTTATGTAAACTTTCGTGTGTTATAGAATGCAGAGGATTTCAGTATAGTAATTGATGTTGAATGCTTGACTTCACTGCTTGTAGGGACTATTTCAAATAATGGTAATTAATCTTTAGGCCACTCAAGTGTTAGAGCAACATTTTTGCCCTTTGAGTTAAAGGAGACTTTTCCCCACGTAGCAACAGTTCAGTAAGTGAAAGCATTCAGTGTGTGGTGTAAAAAGTTGCTTACTTTAAAAACCTTGCCATTTAATAAACCAAGAAAAAAATGAACTTCTCTGAGTTTTTAAAACTCACTTGGTAATTCCTCTCCTCCCCTCCAAATTTTATTTTACTACCCTTATTTGTGTAAGCCCCCCTGTTCATGCTGCCAAATGCTGTAGAGGTACCAAATCTAGAGCCATTATGTAAGACAGGGACCATTTTCCAGTTTCTGAATTATTCATTCAACCTGGAGATTTTGCTTCCTTGGAAAACTTTGTACTTGTTTTGTTGTGTGGCCAGGACAGAAATTCATTAGTAAAGTGTGTGATGGCTCAGTTTACTTCTATATGGGGATCATAAAGAGCATCAAGATTTGTCATGGTCTATCCACGTCTGGAGTATGGCTCTCTCACGTATCTGGAACCTAGCCAAGAACAAGGAACGGGGCAAAAATGCCCACTCAGCAATCAGAATAGAGGACAGAAAGTATGGGAGACTACTTCAAACCCTTTCTCAGAACATACTTACTTTAGACAACAATCCTAACAATTTTTTTTAATGTGAAAAATAATCCATAGCATATTAGGGGTAGCACCTTTAGAATGGGATGAGGGGCTGCTTTAGCCAGCAGTGCAAGGTGACCCCAGACAGCTTGGCAACCGGGAAAGAGAGAGAAACATTTTAACTTTAGACACGAGAATTGGGAGCAGAAGCCCTAAAGTTTGGGAATGTGAGGATAGGAGCCCTCAACTGATCTTGCAGGCATTACTCTGTAATAATGTAAATCAGTAATTACTGTTTACCGTGAATGAGAGTGAACTACCAAAAAGGGGTACTTTTTTAAATACACTCTTTGAGAAGAGAGGGAAATATGCCATAAACTTTGACTATATTGACATTCAAGATAATTAACCTCCAAGGTGGTTTTGGTGTGTAAAGCTCTTACCCATTCAGAAAACTAGGCTGTGTAGAATGACTCATTCATTGGCTGGCTGAGGCTTCCTATACCAAAAGCATCATGTATCACTTACTTTACTTTGTAATCATCAATTAAAAAACACATTTTTTCTGGTGTTGAGAGATTTTAAACCTTGTGAATGGGAACCAAATTCATATCTGAGGCATGATCTCAGTATAATAAAAATTTAATTAGTCATAGTATGAACTTGGCTCTGTTTTCTCCAGGACTGACTTTAAATAGAGAGAGAGAATTTTTCACATTAAACATGGTTTGTTTGAGATCTGTGGGATGTATTTTGATACTAACATTTTAGTCTCTTAAATTTAGCATTTATTGAGAATTTAGTGGTTCACTGGTTTATCCTTTGCCTCAGGTTCATGGTCATCTGAGATCCAAGAAAATGGTTGAGTCAGTCCCAATGGGTGTGTGTGTGTGTGTGTGTGTGTGTGTGTGTGTGTGTGTGTGTGTGTGT
>NW_027397070.1:29223006-29250275 GCF_003265705.2 Callorhinus ursinus
TGTGTGTGTGTGTGTGTGTGTGTGTGTGTGTGTGTGTGTGTGTGTGTTTCCCTCTAGATTTGGTCAATGGGTATTGCTAATGGTCAGCTTCCTAAGTAGAGGCTGGTTTCCAGAACCCTCAAATCCTAGATTAGTGCACTTTAGCCGCCAGCCCAGATTAACCTTGAGACTTCTGGCCAGTCTCAGTTTGTGGGTGAGTGTTTCTGGGGCTAATAGGTCCTTTGATGCATAAAAATGGCAAAAATGGAACCCACTGACTTTATTTGCAGTTTCCTAAAGAGAAATAGGTTGTGTGGCATTGTTTATTCATGACTTTTGTCATTTGGACTTAAAGTATGTTTTTGCAATGGAAACAGTGTAACAAATGAAGGTTCACAAGTGCAATCCATAAGACTTACAAAACAGTGCATACTTTCTGGGGCAATTGTATATGTAGTAAATAAATGGCAAAAAGATTGTTGCTTTACTTATAATTTAAATATAAGAGAAAAGTTTATCTGAAATGGCAGTGCTTGAGACAAAGCCAATTGTGGACATTGAAAAAGGACCTCTGTACATATTTACTTTCATTAGAGGGTGAAGATGTTGATTCTGTGATTTTTATGGTGTTTGGTTTCCATAGGGTAGGTATGCTGTACCCTGAGTTGCTTTTTTAGATCACAAATGGGGTCAAAGGAAGGCAGAAAGATCGAGATTTTCCTGATGATACTGGAGAAGATCTTGTGTGTAGTTCTTCCTTTTGCTTATTCATTCAACATTCATTTTCCGACTGCCTACTGCTCTTCTGCCCCTGTGTAATGCACCGGGGAACACAGAGGTACCTTACTATATTCCAGAGCCTGGTCCATGGATACGCAGTGTTGAGTAAATGACTAATACGGTATCATAGGTGCTGAAGCATAGATACAGGAATAAAAAAGGGTGGAGGGAGGGCTTCTGGGAGCATTGTGAGCCTAGCAGCTAATTGTCTGGGGGAGTCAGAGAACATTTTACTGGAGAGGAGATATGTTTGAGTTGAATTTTGAAAGGTAAATAGGAGTTGGTTCAGTATGTCCAAAGGATTGTAGAGAGTAGGTTTGAAGGCATTTTTCTTTGTTTTATTTTAAAGATTTTATTTATTTATCTGACAGAGAGAGAGAGAGCACAAACAGGCAGAGAGGCAGTGAGAGAAGCAGGCTCTCCACGGAGCAGGGAGCCCAACGTGGGGCTCGATCCCAGGACCCTGGGATCACGACCCGAGCCGAAGGCAGACGCTTAACCGACTGAGCCACCCAGGCGCCCCATGAAGGCATTTTTCAAGCAGAAGGGATAGCTTTGATAAAAAATGTTGCCTTGTTAAAGGGCCTGTGCAGGAAATAGTGAGTTCAGAATGGCTAGAAGAGTACGGAATGCTGACCTCTAAGAGGCTAAAGTTGAAACAGAAGCTGTGGGTGTGCGGGATTTTGCCAGCTAAGGTGTTTGGACTCAGTCTTGCAGAGATGATAGAAAACCCAAAAAGGCTTTTAGGAAAGGAGTTAAAAGATGGAAGGTGTGTGTGTATGTGTGTGTGTGTATTTGTACACTTTTGGGAAAGAGCTTCTAGCATTTGCAGGATCCTCTGAGAGGCAAAAATGGGAGGAGTGAGGTAAAGTTTGGTTCATTTCAGTTTCCATTTTGGTCACCTGGGGGCATCATCAGCTCCCGGCAGCTTTGTTGCTCTCAGCACTGATCTGTGGGGGAGAAGAAAGGATTGATGTGGAGAAGAAAAGACGGTATTGTCCAGGTGGGCGTTTATTTATATCCATAGGAGGGCATATGTCGTAAAGGATTCTTAGAATATGGATTTGAAATCAGAGTGGGCTGGTCAATTAATTTCTGAGCCTCAGTTTTCTCATCTGTAAAATGGAGCTAATAAAACCTCGTTATTGTCCAGAAGTTACTTGTTAATAATCCAGTGAGGACCTCTTCTAACGCTCAGGCTTAAAATTGCTTCTAATTTATTGGAATTGCCTCTAATGAATGTGGAGTTGATATAAATAATGTTTTTGTAGATGACAGGAACTCTTCTATTCTAAAGGATTATCAAGAAGAGAGTGGAGATGACTTGACCCCTTGAAAAGATACAAGTCTACCTCACTCCATATTCTGCACATCAGCTTTCTTCTAGTCTTTATCATGTTGGGTCCTAAAAAAATTTAGTCTTGGCCCGCTGTTCCTACATAACTTGTCAACACTTTTTTTCCCTTCAGTTGGTAAATGCGAAAAGCAGAAGTCATTTTGTTGAACAAAATGTATAAGGACTTTATATCTGAAGCACTTTCCACTTAAGGTGTCATTTTCTGTAGGTTGGTCTAGCATGACGGGTGGCAGGTCACGCACATTTATGCCCTCTGTTGTGAAGAACTTGGATTTGGTTGTTTAGCTTGGGTGCTCAAGGGCTTCAGCAACTGAGTATGTATTATAAACAGGTCCCGTGAAAGTGAGTAAGAGGCGGACAAACTTAACAGCAATCCAATTGGTGTGTTTACGTTTCAATAAACAAAGCAGGGTGAAATGAGGGTCACAAGGACTTGAGAAGTAGCCGGAAACTTCCCAGTATATCCTGCACAGGTGTGATTCTAAAGAGAAGTGTGACAACACCAGAAAAGACAAAATACCTCTCTTCCTTGATCCGAGGAGAAATCTGGACGTTTGCATCTCTGAGTGAACTGCTCTGTATAACTCACCTGCTAGGAAAGGTGTGGTGCTTTCTTTCTTTTTTAAATACAACTATTGCTTTGAGTTTTAGCCGGTTCCTTCCTTTCCCTTCCTCCTAATCATTCCTTCCAAGGCCTTCCTGACTTCCACCAGTTCTCATAGATTAGGATGCAGAATCAGATGTCTCCTCTGAGCTATTTTTTGCTTCTGTGGAAGCTGCCTGAGGCAGAAATCTCCCAAAGAAGGCAAAACTTTCAGAATGAGAGCCGAGCTTTCCCTCTCGGTGAGCTAGTCTGAGGCCAGGGCCTTGTTCTGAAGCCTGTATTCCAAAAGCCGGCGTGGGCTTTGGGACGCAATCGCCTGCTTTTATGCAGGAGCACGTGACTCTGTGGGACTCCTTAGCTAGTTGTAGGGATTTGCTCCCACTCCACATATCAACATTGTAATACAGTTTTCCTTGTCTTGGTTTACTAGGGAAAAAAAAATCAAATGATTCAGTGGTTTTTTTTTTTTTTGCACAGTAGATGATACCATCAACTGGTACCTGGCAAAGAGCACTGGGTAAGAAACCGTGGTAGCCAGTTCCTCATGACATATTCATTCACCAAATACCCGAGCAGAGAGCAAGGTCCATGTCAAAAGGTGAAGTAGGTGTAATGATTCTTCTCAAGGAACTCAGACTTGAGTTGTGGAGGTAAAACAGACATCAGTATATATAACGGTTAGACCATATCCAGTTACTAAATACTGGGGTTCCCACAAGAGAACGGACCTGGAGCTGAATGGGAGGGAGAGAACAGGATGGGCTGGGTAGTCCAAGAAATTATGAGTGGAAGGAGTAAACCTGAATGGGTCATTTGAACAAGCGCTTTAAGACTCACACACTCCTTGCTTTTGTGGTATCTCTAACGCAAGTTTTATTAAGGAAACCACACATGTAGGGGGATTCTGTGCATGAGCCACGAAAGGGGCAGGCTTCCTGGGCCTTTGAAGGGTGAGTATGAGTACGTTAGAGGTAGGGGAGCGTGATGCCCATTGTTCATCAGGAATGAATTCTAACATTTAAAGGTAGGAAAATGAAACACCTGCTCAGCTAATATTTTTATCCCTAAAATTACCCATAAAATTATGAGACTTAGTAGTAGTTCTTTTGGCTCCTCCCAGGGTACTTTTTTTTTTTTTAATTTTATTATGTTGTTAGTCACCATATAATACATCATTAGTTTTTGATGTGGTGATCCACGATCCATTGTTTTCATATAACACCCAGTGCTCCATGCAGTACGTGCCCTCCTTAATACACAGCACTGGGCTAACCCATCCCTCCTCCCCCCTCCCCTCTAATACCCTGTTTGTTTCTCAGAGTCCATAGTCTCTCGTGGTTCACCTCTTCCTCCAATTCCCCCCCCTCATTTTTCCCTTCCTTCTCCTAATGTCCTCCAGCTATTCCTTATGTTCCACAAATAAGTGAAACCATATGATAATTGACTTTCTCTGCTTGACTTATTTCACTTAGCATAATCTCCTCCAGTCCCATCCACGTTGATGCAAAAGTTGGGTATTCATCCTTTCTGATGGCTGAGTCATCATATTCCAGTGTATATATGGACCACATCTTCTTTATCCATTCATCTGTTGAAGGGCATCTCGGCTCTTTCCACAGTGTGGCTATTGCGGACATTGCTGCTATGAACATTGGGTGCATATGGCCCTCCTTTTCACTACATCTGTGTCTTTGGGGTAAATACCCAGTAGTGCAATTGCTGGGTCATAGGGTAGCTCTATTTTTAAATTTTTGAGGAACCTCCACACTGTTTTCCAAAGTGGCTGTACCAACTTGCATTCCCACCAACAGTGTACGAAGGTTCCCCTTTCTCCACAGCCTCTCCGACATTTGTTGTTTCTTTCCCTGTTCATTTTTGCCATTCTGACTGGCATAAGGTGGTATCTCAGTGTGATTTTGATCTGAATTTCCCTGATGGCTAATGATGATGAACATTTTTTCATGTGTCTGTTAGCCATTTGTATGTCTTCTTCAGAGAAGTGTCTTTTCATATCTTCTGCCCGCTTTTTGACTTGATTATTTGTTTTTTGGGTGTTGAGTTTGAGAAGTTCTTTATAGATCTTGGATACCAGCCCTTTATCTGTAGTGTCATTTGCAAATATCTTCTCCCGTTCTGTGGGTCGCCTCTTTGTTTTGTTGACTGTTTCCTTTGCTGTGCAGAAGCTTTTTATCTTGATGACGTCCCAAAAGTTCATTTTTGCTTTTGTTTCACTAGCTTTTGGAGATGTATCTTGAAAGAAGTTGCTGTGGGTGATGTCAGAGAGGTTACTGCTTATGTTCTCCTCTAGGATTTTGATGGATTCCTGTCTCACATTGAGGTCTTTCATCCACTTTGAGTTTATCTTTGTGAATGGTGTTAGAGAATGGTCGAGTTTCATTCTTCTGCATGTGGCTGTCCAATTTTCCCAGCACCATTTATTGAAGAGACTGTCTTTTTTCCATTGCATGTTTTCCGGCAGGTTACTTTTATGTGTTACTTGGATTAGAACTCGTGTTCAGCAGAAACATTTTGAATAGGTGCAGGAAAAGACAAAAGTGACTTGGACTAGTTCTCAAAATATAATGTGCTCACAAATTGCTTGGGGATCTTGTTAAACGGAAAACTCTGATTGAGGAGGTCTGTGTTTCGGATAAGGCCCCAGGTGATGCTGCAGCTGCTGCAGGTCTGTGGACCACTCTTTGAGTGGAAAGATCGTAGACTTATTAGAGGTGGAAGATTATTTAGAGGTAATTGGTGCACTGGCTTTCAAGTGTTACAGATGTGTATCAGAAGATTTTTGTTTGCTGCAAATGAAACTTCACATGAAAGCTTATGGGAAGTGGATGCCCCTCCCCTTTCCCACCCCCCAACCCTAACTCCAAGGAGAGCAGTTTGAAAATCGTCTCTGTCCAAGCACTGTGATTTCTTCCCCTGGCTCAGAGGCATTCGAACCGTCTCTTCCAGCCCGAAATGAGTCTGGGTTTGAGGAAGGCCGCGCTGGGCTCTGTTGTAGCATTTCCCTGAGCTTTTTCGAGGTGCCCCTGCTGGAATTTCTAGGCATTCTAATGATCAGTGTCCCATGGAAAATGAGGCTCCAGGAGAGATTCGTTTTTTGCTGATGCTATGGGCTGTAAAGTTGAGCTAGAGAGAGCAGGAGTGTTAATTCCAGAGACCGGATGGGAGAGATCTCTTCCTACTTCCCCAGCGTACTCCCATACAGCACAATCATCGGAATTTCTGAGGCAGCTCATCCTGATCTGTCAGTAGAAGTCAAGTGTTTGTGTGTGCAGCATAAATACATATAGAACATTGACTTTCATTGTATACATTTCTGTCTGTGTGAGGATGTGCGCCCAATACGTGATGGAAATGTGTGACTAAAATGGCAATGCTGAACCACTTCTGAATTTCTGAAGAGCCATAAAGGAATAGGCGAGTCATGACAACCTCGAGAAATAACATTGTCTCAGTTTGTAAAAGAAGAAAGCAGGGAGAAAGTAGGTTCTGTGCAGGGACCTGTGAAGTTAACACTAATCTTGCGTCAGATACCAGAAGAGTAACTGAAACTTGATTTGAGAGCCTTTGGATGAGGAAATAGGAAGTGGCCTTGTTTTCCTAAGAAGGGGAAGAATGGGTCATGGAGAACGAGTGTCATTTCCTTTTTGCTGGGAGAAGGGGAAAGGAAGTGAGATAGCATAGAAGAGACTTCTGTATTCTAGGCACATCACAGGAATTCTGGTAGCCATCCCCTCTCTGAATTTTAGCACAGCCTTTGACAAATCCCCTTGTTTCCTGCTGAATAAAATGGAGATGTGGAGGCTGGATCAGAGTCTAGCTGTGTGGCCTTAGAGTGGCTTCACTGACAGGCAGGCCTGGCTCTGGCCTCTGTCAGCCTTAAGGGGGGCACTTTGGTGCTCTTCCTCGGAGCTCACGTGTTCTAGCTACATCATTATTTGTGTTGACGTGTGACTTAGCCTGGGGTCCCCAAGAAAGCAGAGCCCTAGGCAGGGGCTGGCGGTCAGGTAGTTTATTTAGGGCACTGATCCCAGGGACAGGAGAGGGTACTGCGGAGAGAAACAGAAGGAAGGAAAGCCAACACAGGCTTGTGTTATCCAGCTTCACCGCCGCTGAGTGTGCCTCAGAAGGGATAGACAAGGTGGCATTTATCCATGGCTCCCCTCTGCCCTTGGTCAAGGGCTGCCCCAGGGTACCACGTTTCTGCACGCCCCGGTTTGCACATTGTGAGTGCTGAGCCTTTTCCAGGGTCCTGCACTGTGGTGTCAGAGAAGCCACAAGGCAGAAAGCTAGAGAAAAGTGGTACAATTGAGGCACAGCGCTGTCAGGTTATCCCCGCCCAAGGCTGGTGGCTACAACAAGGACTGCAGTGTAAGCCCCGCTGAGAAGGTGTAGTTCTCAAATCCACGGATGAACCTAGAGGGATAGCTGGGGGCCTGATGACAGATTCGTGAGCCACATACTTGAATATAACAGGATGACTATTAAATCACCGTAAGCAGAGCGCCTACATTCGTATCCCCTAGACTACCGGCCCTGCGGTAGCGCGCAAGAAAAGGACTTCTGGCTTCTAGTAGCCTTAGAGTTTAGAAGGAATAATGGCATGATGCGGTTGCCCCCAAAGCCACGAAACCTTTAATAATACATTATATGTATAATATAGTATATAATAATATTGTCTTCAGAAATAGGTCTTCTCTGCCGGTTAGGCTGTCCCTTGAGTCCGGGGAGCAGTTCTGGTGCACACTTTGAGGGAGATGGACAGGTGAGGATGTGGCCAGAGGAAAGAGGATGGTGGGGCCCTCGAAGAACCAGGGGAACATTTAGGCTGGAGAAAAAGGTGGGCAGAGAACGTGACAGCTGTCATTGGTCCCTTGAAAATCTGGCTTGGAGTTGAGGGCTTTAATTCTGTATCTGTGTAGAGGATAGTATATAGAAGCTGAAGTTCTTTAGCTCAAAGTACAGAAAACTTCATGATGGTTAGAGCTCCCAGACAGTGGCTTAAGCTGCCATAGGAGGCAGTGGCTGGGCTTTCAGCAGGGGTGGGCGAGCATTCAGAACAGTGCCGGGCACCGAATAATGCTTCTCAGTAAGACCGGCTCCTGGTTACCGAGTGCCTGCACATTACTGAATTCTTTGCATCCATTATCCCGTGTGTGCATCCCAACAACCCTATGAAATGAGATAGGAACTGTCATTATTCCATCGGTCAGGGAGGAAACAAGCAGTCTGACTTCCAGACTATTCCACGTGCTTCCTCACTGTAGGGACCCTGTGGGTTTCTTTAAAAAAAGAAACTGTGACCTCTTCGACGATCTCCAAAGTCCCTTCTAACCTTAAGATCCTATGGCTTAGGTGAATCAGGAATAAAGATAAGAAAACAAAGCTGTTGGGACCAGAGGAGAAAGGGAGAGAAATAATATGAGTGAATGAAGAGGGGTGGTCTTAAGAGTCTTCTTCAGATTCTTTCCGGTGGATTCCTTCTGTACTTCTTGGCCTGTTGGTGCCCCCGATTTGTGGCTTTTGTTTAAGAAATACGTAGAGTGATTTTCTGTTCTTTTTGAAGTAGGCAGTGAGGTGAGGCTAGATCACCATGATGAGTAGGGCCACCCTGTTTAAGAAAAGATGTAACGAACTGAATTGGATCTCATTTCTTTTGAGTCAGGCAAGAGCAGTGATAAAGCCCTGAGAGTGTCAGTTATTTATTAGCAAAGAACTCATAATTGCAATCTGTATCTCCAAATCTTTTTTTGTTTTTTTTTTTCCATGTGGTTCTAAAAGTGACCATACGATACATTCTTTGTAGGGTAATAGCTACCTTTCTTTCTTTTTAAAATTTTTTAAAAAGACTTTATTTATTTGAGAGAGAGAGAGAGGTTGAGAGAACAAGTGGGAGGAGGGGCAGAGGGAAAAGCTGGCTCCCCACTGAGCAGAGAGCCTGATGCGGGGCTCAGTCCCAGGACCCTGAGATCATGACCTGAGCTGAAGGCAGAGCTTGACTGACTGAGCCACCTGGCGCCCCTCTTTCTTTTTTTAAAAAGCACTTTCTATGTGTCGGGCACTGTGCAGATAGCTACACATATACACAACTGTTATCTCCAGTTATTGAACAGATGAATGAGACAAAGAAGCAGAACTAATGGTTGTAAAAATTAAATACACTATATTGCAGTAGTTAGATAATGTACTTATGACCCAGAGTTTAGCACATAGTAAGTGCTTATTAACTGGTTTCAAAATTATGTAAATCCACAAAGCAGATCTTATCTCCATTTTCTGGATGAGGGAGCTTAGGTTGAGAGTGGCTGGAAAGGTAACTAAGGTCCCTGAGTTGTTTCTGATCCAAAAGCCCGTGTTGAGTCCTCACCACCACCTGAATGCTGCAGGGCTCTTCCAGTTCTTAGGTAAATAAAAATGTTGGCAGTTAAAAGTATGTAAGGATATTTAATGATAATTTTAATAGGTTTCCCCCTAACATTTTAGAAATCTAATGTTGGAAGAATTCTTTTTGGCTTGTTCATTTTAATCCTATATAGCTTGGTATGGCTTGGTCTCTTCTTCCCATTGGCTTTTTTTTTTTTTTTAATTAGTGAAAAGCATCAATTCAGACATTTTCCTTCCTTTAAGGAAGACTTGTGGAATGGAGGCTTCTGCCGCCTGTGCATGAACGGGCAGGACTTGGAGAGGGAAACAGGCTCTGCCGGCTGCAGAGAGGAAAGAATGAGGAATGTGTTATCTAATAGCTCATGGCATCCTTGACGTTGACAAACTAGCAATTGATGAGCTGGATCAGGATCTCCTTAGGATCTGGAATTGGGCAAAGCACCAACTTGAGGGCTGTAAGTTAAAACAAGCTCTCCCATTGTTGGTAAATGGTAGAAAATTTCTGAAGATTAGTTTAGGAAAACATATGTTAACAGTTGGTGTAAGAGTGAATCCTGCTTATTTCATTTTCTAACAGCATAAAATTCAGGAGGTGGGCCAGACTTTATGCCAGCCCCGCTGTTGAAGATTTGGGAAGACTGAGGTCAGCTGGGGGTACCTGCCAGTGGGGAAGGTCTGGTGTTACCCTCGGTCATTTTCTGACCATCGATGACCTAGGCCTTGGTATCGTGCCATTTTCCTATGGCTGCCACGGTCACCCCATTCAAGGATTATTTGATGCTCTATTTACCTGAGTGGCAAAGGCTGTTCCTCAGGTTGGTCTCCTCGAAGTCATGTCCACAACCCCCTCCTTTTCGTTTCTTTACTCATAGTAAAGCACAGATTTGTTTTTATTGGAAGATGGCTGGCATTCATATTTTGAAATACCAAAGAGTTACAGCGTAGAAAGGTTTGACTTTATTTTAGCGTCATCACAGTTCCATAACGTGCTCTTGTTGGGGAATCTGACTTGGCCACTCTGGAGTCACTCTAAATCCCAGCAGAAACCTAGGTGTTATTCATGACTGTCCCCGTGCCTACGGGAGGGATTTCATTCCCTGGTTGGTGAAGCGTTCCTTTGCGTGGTGATGTGGTGGACCAAGCACGACTCCTCCTGAGGGTGTCCCCCGACCCCTTACGGCTGGCTGGCACCGTGCAGGTACCTCCTTTACCGCACCAGTCACAGGGGGTTGCCATCATCCACCTTCCAGGCTAGGCTGTGTCTTCCTCACTTTCCTCCACCAGCACCTAATAGTGTGCATGGCACCTAGATGGTCTCAGTATGTGTTTGTTGAAAGAAATGTGAATGAGTACAAAGAAATTGAACTCCTAGCCCTAGTCCACAAGGGGTTTACATCTTGGTTGTGAGGAAAACCTAATTGCAAAAAGATTTAATAATAAAGTGGGACGTGATGATAATCCCAGTGCTGGTACCAAGAGGTATGTGATAAAGACCAGATGAGATGAGACAAATAGATACTGTCACTTTTCAGTCTGTTACAGAAGCCCCAGGTTGGGGTCTTGGCATCCTTATTTAGAAGTGTGTCACCTTGTAAACATTATTTAAATTTGGAACTTCCGTTTCCTCATCTGTGAATGGAGTTGACCCTCTGAAAGCCACAGGGTTACTACCAGGACCAAGCGGGATTATATATGCAGATAGGACTTTGTAATGTGATGCACATTATACAAATGCAGGCTGGCATTATTCTCAAAGGACTCACTGAGACGGTGGGGTACAAAATTCAGGAATGTGAGTGTTTAAAAGGTCTAGGAAAAGATAAGCATGGCTTCTTTTTCCAGAGCTTTTGCTCCCTAGCAAGATTCTCTTGGTGAACACTGGCCACCTCTGGGCCTGGAAAAACGCCTGACTCTGATGATTTGGTCAGGACTTGGAGCCTCTGACCTGCAGTCCCCATAGCCTGGCCTGGCTGTAACTTGTCCAAGTTCCATTTGTGTCCACTTTCATCCTTTTAATTGATTAGATCCCTGGGTGCATTCTCTATGAGTATGAAGGTCTCAGATGTCAGGGCTAAAGAATGTCTTTTGGGGAAAACTACCTAAAATGCTGTGTTGTGACCATTGTACTTCTGTCTGCAGATGTTACAGTATGAGTGTTCATGAAGTCTTTGAAGGCACAGGGACTCTATGCATTAATTGGCAGGTCTGGATTCTTTAAAAATTTGTGATAATTACGGTTTGGGTTTTGTTTTGTTTTGTTTTATTATTAAAGAAGTGACTCCTCATAAAAGTTGTTATCCAACTTAAAACCATTTAGCGGGAAATCTTTGCGTATTTTTGTATAACTCAGCTAAACAAGAAAATAATTATGCTTGGCTTTTTATCCTTTAATATTACTTCCGCCTTTACCTGTTGCCAAACAAATGTTAGTTGGAAAAGGAGAATCGTTTCTTGTCATTTGTTTTTCACAAAACCTCCCTATTCTCACATTTCCTTTTTGTGGCAGAATGAGCTGTGTTAGCACATTTTCCGGATTACTGTGGTACTTGCGGATGATCTGAGCACAGTTAAAATATCGAAATTGTGAGCTGTAAGGTCGAACTTGAAACTCATGTGTGATTCTGGTATTTACGCTGCGGTGGTTTACATGGAAATAATCGTGGTGTGTATATGTTGAGTTCATGGTATTGTAGACAGAAATAATTTGGAGGTGAATCGCTGCTGTTGGATTTCTTTCAGACTTTCCCCCCTTCTCGTTGAGAGAGGTTAAGACTTGCAGAGGTAAAACAGGAAATGCTTGGATATTTTGTTGAACTCCTTGAGAGTTAAAACGGCAAGTTGGTGTTCATCAGCTATGGTATGGTCCTTGGGTGGAGTGGATATGGGTGTGTGAAGGCAAGTGAAGGAGGTGCCCCATGGTCCCCGGTGCTCCCACACCCCCTCTACACACCACCAGCTCAACACCTAGCATGCTGGATTGCAATTACTGTGTTAGCTGAGGAACTGTTCCAGAGTAAAGGAAACCTACAGAGAGGGGACAGCTAAGTGCAACATGGGGTTCTGGATTGGAGCCTAGATTGGGAAAAAAAACATTGCCATAAAGGATAGTGGGACAGTTGGTGAAATTTGAATGTGGACTCTATCCATTATAGAGGATAATGGGGATAATATTATACAATTTTAAATTTCCTTAATAAAACTATACCTTGGTCACATCAGAAGATGTCCTTATTATTAGGAGATGCATACTGAAGTCTTTTGGCTTAAGGGAACCTGATGTCTGCAACTTACTCTCAAACGGTTACATGTAAGGTGGCAAAGATGAAGAATTAGTGAATCCTGGTGAAATGTGTAGGAGAGTAGATTTTTTAAAATAAAAAGTTCAAAATGTTTACCTTTTTATATCAATATCCTGCCCTGGAACATTGGCTCCCAGAGGGAAAGGCCTGTGTTTGAAGACCTTTGTGTAGGCTGCCAGATAAAATACAGGATGTCCAGTTAGTTAACTTTGAATTGCAGATACCCTTTGAATCATGGGGGCATACTTAGAGCACGTATAGTGCTAAAGAACTCTTTGTGGTGGATCTGCAATTCAGAGTTAACTGGGGGTCCTGTATTTTTATTTGCTTGCATCCGGCAACTCTGCTCTAAACGAGCATTGCCCCTGGTACCAGCAGGGCGAGTGACCCCTAGGAGGTGCTCCTCTGTCCGGGAAATGAATGACGTGTCTTTTCAGAATTCTGGTCTGTAGCTCCTCTTAGATAAAACCCATTGTGTCTGAGCATGGAGCTGGGATTTAACCTGTTCTTGGACCTGATCTCCTCTCTTTGAATGATCTTTTCTCTTGGAGCTGCTTCAAGCTTTCTCCATTTCTCTGTAGGTGGTGGAGTCAGCTGGGTTACATTTTATACTAAGTTACCCACCTCCTGACACTCCTGACAGTTTTAAGATCTTCTCCTAACACACTTGAGTAGAATGGATACTGGAATCTATTTTGACAGCTGTTGGAAATCCAGGCTGTTGCTACAGCAGGTTAAGGAGGTTATTTGTAACACTGATATTATTCAGTGAACTTTTTGAAAAGAGGTGCAGGCTGCTCGGGCAAATAGTATTTTATAGAATTTTAAATGATTATGATGTTCACAGTTAAATTATCAAATACAATGGTCTTAGAAATTATACGCTTCGTAATATTTTCCATTAATTTTCCCCACCATGTAGTAATAGTGTATTACAATGTTCTCGATTACCAGTGCCCCTTAA
The DNA here is from genome assembly GCF_003265705.2 of Callorhinus ursinus. NCBI lineage: Eukaryota > Metazoa > Chordata > Mammalia > Carnivora > Otariidae > Callorhinus > Callorhinus ursinus. The sequence goes on from NW_027397070.1 coordinate 29,236,389, forward strand.
AATGCAGATGTGGAGTCTTTAAATACAGCCAGTTTATTGCCAACTGTCCCATTGATAACCTTCCCCTTCAAAGTGACCTTTGAGCAATTTCATAAAGAATGAATATTTATAGTATTTTGTTGTTGAGCTGCTAAAAGAGAGGTCTATGCAAGTAACAGGTGGCTTCAGTTGGCCTGCTTTCACTGAAATGTGATTCAAATAAAGCACAGCATTATTTTACCATCGGAATTGTGATTAAGTGCTAGACTGACTTCATCTTTGGCAAATTGTATTTCAGTGTTGAGGTTTGGGTTTAGGGTGGGGTGTCTTGCATATGCGGGAGTTGGAAAGCTTACAGATAAGACATAGCAGCTGAGGGATAAAACATTCAGGGTCTTCTTTATGCAGCAGAGGAATTTTTTTCAGAGGAACTGTTCTGGGCTTCAGGCTTAGGGGCAACTGTTCAGATTAACCCTCTAGACTTGAGTTTTCTTTTATCTCGGGTCCAAAGCACTGAAGAAGTCTCTGTCAAATTAATGATCAGTACAGTGCTTAGCACGTAGTGGGCACTAAAAGTAAAATTTGTTCAATGGAATGAACTAGATAATTATGTTTGTGTTATTATTTAACTTTTAGTATGATTTAATTACTTGAAATAGAAGATCTTTCAGTTACTGCCCTTTACCCAATTGCTTGGCAACACAATTGTTAACATGTTTTCTGATTAAAATAAATGTTCCAAGCTAAATTTATACTAGATCAGATTATAATATAGAGAATTAGAAGCATTAAATGGATGAGATGGAATTTGACACAAAAGTTATTACTGAGAAGTCTGTTAATTTATTAAGTGTACTTTCTCCTGTGTCTGAAACGATTTATCAAATTGTGCAAATCAGATCCTAGCGAATTGGGTAGAAGAGTTCTTAAAAAGACAACATTCTTGGAAGAATTGTGTTTCTATGACAGAAAAATTGAAAAAGGGAGAAAATCACATAAATAGCACCTACTAGCGAATTGGGTAGAAGAGTTCTTAAAAAGACAACATTCTTGGAAGAATTGTGTTTCTATGACAGAAAAATTGAAAAAGGGAGAAAATCACATAAATAGCACCTATGATCCTGTTTTTCCTTTTATTGAATTCATTTCGTCTTCTTTCCTAACACAAATACACAAATAAATTTGTTTACACACATACACAAAATTAGGACCACATTAACATATTGTAGTAGTATATATGTGTTTATGTGCTGTTCTGTGAAAAAATCTATTTAAACTGCCTGTTTAAACTGAATATGTCATTCGTATATTACTGCATCGCCATGAATTGTCTTACAACAATATTTTTAGTGACTGTATAGCATTTCACGGTATGGTTGTGCCTTCCATGGTCATTTAAGTTATTTCCAGTTGCTTGCAATGCTGTGATAAACATCCTCTAAAACATGGTTATTACTTTGGATCTCTGCCTGTTAAGTGCAATTTCTGGTCACACACTCTTAAAATTTTGTATATAGTGTGTTAACCATATCATTCTCTGAAAGTTTGGCCCAATGAACGTTCCTACGAACATTTAAGTATTGACTTCTGTACACTTTTTTCTACAATGGCTATCGTTAAAAACAAACAAAAGACTTCTTTTTGATAGGCTCTTATTATTTTCAGGTGCATTTCTTTGATGGTACTTTTCCCTATATTTATGGTCCAGTTGTGGTTTTTATTCTCTGTCTCCTTTTCCATGGGGGCATCTGTTTTTACTTCCTAATTTATGAACACTCTTTCTTATATATGTTTTTTTTTCCTGTCCGTTCTTATAGTGTGACTATGCTGGGAAGTGTTAAATTTTGATGCAGCCTGTTGGTAGGAAAACGATTTTTGAGAGCAAGTGATATTTCTATCAAAAGCTTATTTTTTCTCCCCCTGTGGGGTGTCATTTAGTTTTCCAGAAGGAAGGAAGAGGTAACTGCTCAGTTTTACTTTAATCCTCTCAGGAAGGTTTTAAGTTATTAAAATGTATACAGCTTATATATCAAGAATCAAGACATTTTTGTATTTGCATTGTCTGAACAGTATGTCAAAGAGCTCAAATTAGTACTTTATCCTAGAAAGTTCTCATTTTAGAGTTTGGTCTGTTTTATGCCAACTTAAGACACATTAGAGGTGGGACAAAGGTTAAAATGGATCAATGATTTATTGTGTGTGAAATTTTCTAAAGACAGACTAATTTATGTGCTCATCTATCAGGAATGCCTAGAGATGTATAGAAACAATGACAGCTACGGGCCTATCAAAACTGATGGTTTTCTGATTCATAGACACCTGCTGGGTCAAAAAGCTTCATTTCTTCACTCCACTATGTGGGAATCTTATAACCATATGTAGTATGGATACTTATGTTGGATTTTCCATGTAGATATTTTCCTGATCTATTCTGCATCAAACTTATTTTACCAATTTAAGTAGCAAGACCCAACTGTAAGCAAATTTATTTGAGGCCAAATGATATTAACATCAGTTAGAGCCAGTGATTCTCAATATGGGAAGGACATATGTCTTTCCAGGCGGTAATAAGGTGGCTTGTGTCATTCATTTATTCAAAATTTTTATTTCGTGTCTATTGAGAACTATGTTTTTTATGGGAAGGAACACATACCATGTTAGAAGATGAAGGTACAGCTGTATGCAAGGCATAGCATTTCCCTTCATTTAAAAACAAATTCCATTCCTTTGATTTTGTTTTAATCATGATATATCTTAAACTTTAGTTTTCAAATAAGACAGGAGTTCCCTCTGATTGCTCTTTTCCTAGATGTCTGCACAAATCACTTCTTTACATCCTTCAGGTCTTTATATTCTCCTCAGGGAAGCCTTTCTGACCACCTTCTTTAAACCCCTTACCCTGATTTATTTTAGGCATCATGTTCATCACTGTAAGATGTGTTACATTACTTATCTGTTTGTCATCTGAACCCCGCCCCACTAGAATGTAAAGCCCAGGAAAGAAGGGTGTTATCAGTTTTGTTGACTGCCTTTCCCCAGCATCAGAAAAAGAACATCAAATATTGCAGGCATGCAATAAATATTTGTTGAATTAATTATTTCACTGAATATTTCCATGCCTGTGGTGTGGTTGACACTGTGGGTGGTGGAAAGTGCTATGAAGAAAAATAAAGAAAGTTAAGTAGACAGTTCTTAAAAATGTCTATTTGAAAAGGGCCTGGGTTATAAAAGGTGGGAAGACACTGGTAAGGCAGGTTTGTCTTCCCTTTTCTTTCTCCCGAGTGTCTTTGAGTCGCCCCCCTTCCTCTCCCCTAGCCATGTCATGACCACTCCGTCAGCTGTGCTGAGTCTCTCGAAGGAGTCACACCACATTCTTTTCATGCCTCACTCCAAGCTGACCTTCCCACTTGAATGGCATGAAAACCCAAATGTGGTCAACTCTTGAACATGGTACTTCCCAGACTCCCAGGTGACAGGCTTTGTAGGAGCTAGCTCCTTCCAGAAGTCACCAAAGGCTACCTTAGGGGTTGATAGATAGTCGAGTGTTAGTAAGCATTCACAGATACTTTTATTACAGTTTTCATTTTCTGTTCACATGATTCTGAACTTAATTTCTTTGACAGATGAATCATAGATGCATCTCTTTCACTCAGTTGTGTAACTTGTCATTCAGATCTTCCAAGATCTGAGTTAGTTTCTTTCAAAGGCAGAAGGGTAACACCCCAGAGAGAATGGATGAGGGGCTGTTTTTCTGGTTATCACCATGACTGGATTTTTAGCCCCGGATACCCAGCATCCTACAATGCAGGAGAGAGCCATGCCCAAGAGAAATTGTCCTGCCCAGAATGCCAGTGGTACCCCCAGCAAGAAATGCTGATTCTGCCCCAGTGGTTCTCAGCAATACTGGTTGTGGTCTCTGGGAGGTACTTGAGAAATTTGTGGGATGTTGTTGGTTTTCACAACATAAAGGGGTGATTTACTAGTGGCATTTAATGGGCGGGGCCGATGATGCTACAAGCCTTGCAATGCACAGGGCAGTCGCCCACACCGGAGAATTGCCCTACATCCTCCTTGACATTCAAATGTCCACCAGGCAAGAGACACGAAAAGCCCTATTGATGATTATCAGAGCCTACAGCCAACTGTGTAAGCAAAGGGTGTTTTTTTGCACAATTTAAGTAGATGGAAGTGCGTATTCTATTTGCTTTGAGACTTGGCCAAGAATTGCTTCCCATGTTGGCACCAAGTCATGGTAGCTTTGCATCGTGATGATTGTATAGGGACAAGGATCCGGCCACTTCATTATGTCTTCTAGAGATCTTGTGCCTGAAAGTGTACATATCATAATGTATGTTACACAGTTATAAATTATTTTCCTTTTATTTCTTTTTTATATCACAGGCCATAACATTGATTTCCTAGAATTATGTGTAGCTTAGATTATATTATCTGTGATTTTCATTACAAGATTACAAAAGGGGCATGGAGTCTGATGAGGTTGAAATCCTTCATTCTAACCAATTTGGCAGCTCCATTTCTCACTAGTCTGCATGAACCCTGATTCAGCCAAAATGATTTGCTGTGTGTTCCACATTTTCTCTTGCCCCATGTATGCCTTAAACTCAAACTTATCCCTCTTCCTCCAAGTCCCTTCCATCCCCCCTTCTATAAATCCCACTCGTCCATCAGAGCCCGGTCTCGGGGAGCCTTGTGAGGTCATCATTCCTCAACCACTAGACTCTGTGACCTTTTTTTTTTTAAACTACGGTAGCACTTGTAAGAGCGCCTCGTTCAACACATGTCTTCAGCCTGGTAGCATTACGTATCTTTTTATGTTGAAGTGATCTCCTCAAGCGGCTTGTAAGCTCCTTTCAGATGGTCAACTTGATTGGGTCTTCCTTTGATCTCATGCAGAGTCTAAGAATCCATTATGTGTAGGCAGCTCATTCTCCTGAGCTGCACTGTACTCTCTTGTCTTCTTTCCTTCCCCAAATATGAATTCTTCCCCGTCATTTTGCTAATTATAAAAGTAAAATCTATTCATCGTTAAGACATTTTTAAATATGGAAAAGTAAAAGAAGAAAATAAGAATTATCATCGATCTGCTATCCAGAGCCACGCATTGCTATCGTTTTAGAGCATTTCCTTCTAGGTTGTCTTTTCTGTGTGTATGTATGTTTTTTTACAAAATTAAAATTACGTACTTTCTATAGTTTGTATTTTACTGTCCTCACCCGTTTAGCTTAATGTTATATCATGAGCATTTTCCTGTGTCACTAAATAGTTTTAGAAACCGTATTTATATAAAACATTTTATGGAAAATTTAAGCATAAAAATAGAATAATGTGATAAATTCCTAGATACCTGACATTCAGCTTCAATAGTTATCAATAGTATGCCATTCTGAATATGTAGTTTATAATGGATGCATACCATTTCATTGTTTGGATGATACATAATTTATTTAACCCTTTCTCTGTTACTGAAAATTTCGGTTTTCTATAATTTTAGATGTTTATGTTTTTATACTTCTAGTCATAATTATTATTCTTGCTCTCTGGAGAATCTAATTAATTTCTTCATTATTAAGTAATTCTGATTATTAGCAATTTTGTATTCTGGGATTTTCATTGTATTTCATATCTGTGACTGGTTTCACAATCATTTTTCTTTTCTCCATCCATCAGGTATTTCTTGCATTAGCCAGAATGGGTCTTAAGTGAATTACAGTAACAAGTCATGTTTTTCTATTCTTCTTTTAGAGGAAAAAAATTAAAAAAAAAAACCCAAAACTGGCAATGTAGGAGATGGCATTTACTTTCTAGGTATCTTAAGGGGCAAGCACAAGAGGGAAAGAGAAAATGGTTTCAGGAGAAATAATATCTGGTAAAATACAATCTTTGCCCAATGTAAAATTATTTTTTACATGCTTGGTTTTGGGGCTTAAGAAATGGATGAAATGGTGAGCATCTAAACAAGAGGGCACCTGAACCAATATGTGTATTTCTTGAGCTGATTTAAATGTACATTTTAACAAGTATATTTGGTGTTTTTAAAACACAACATCTTTAAATGGAGAGTTCCAGCGTGCAGATTCTCTTTCATAGAGGTACTTTCTCAGGCAGTGGAGAGAGAGGCTTTCCTTAGATGTGGCCCATCGTGAGCCGTGGGAGGATGAGCGATCGGGGAATTACATGGGCAGTGGGATTACTGGCGCCCTTGCCCCGATGGGAGTTCTTCTGTGGCACTTACTGAAATTTCTACGCCAGGTCATATACACCAAGATGACTCATGTGCCTACCTACTCTGAGAAAATGTCTTTGCCTCTTCTATTACAAAGTAAAACATGGTTGCTGTAAAAAAAAATAGAGAGAGAGAATAGGTTTTCAGCGATTTATAGTAGAGACGTATAGAAAAGTGAGAGAAAGTGAAAGTCTCCCATAATCCACACCCCTTCCCGCTCTTGGCAGGGCTGGATGTGCTCATTTTGATTTCTCTAGGCCCATATTAGCATATATTATCTGCATAATCCACAGAACAAAAGTGTTACTTTTTAAAATGCTAGTGTAATCAGGAACTTTGAAGTATGCAGACCACATGCAGTTTCTCCTTGTTAGAGGTAAAATGATAAGCAGAAATAACAAGACAGAATTGGTTACATATGGAAAACGACAGCAGAAGGGGAAGCTTAAGGAAAGGAAGGCGTAAGAACCCAATAATGAAGACGGTAGAATTTTTGCATGTGGAATCCCACTTTGTTCATTCATTTAAAAAAACCTACTCTGTGCTATGAGCTGTATTCAGTATTAGAGATACCAACTTGTGAAACTTGCCCCTGTCAGCTCTTCTGGTGTTTTGCACATGCTTTCCCATCCATCTGGAATACTTTCCTCTCCTCTATCTGACAGCGTCTCTCTCATCCTTCGTGTCCCAACACAAAGGTCACTTCGGATGTCCAGCCTCGTTAGCCCTACCGACTGACTTAGCAGACCCCTCCCAGCTCACGTTTGAACACCTCTCCACTAGAGCATTACTTATTGTCCTGTAAGTACACAATACTACAGATGTTGAAGTCCTCTCATATGTTCATGGCTATAGAGTCAAAATGAATACATAGTATGTGCTCAATATCAATAGATAGATAGATGGATAAATAGACAGAAGGAAAATATATTTATTGAATAAATGATTGATGGAACTAAAAAGCTCGTAATGTGGACCAAAATCTTTACATTCCATACTACAATACAAGGAGTCAAGGAGCAATGTTAAAAGGAGTAGAGGGACAGTCTGATGTCCTTCTTAATATAGACTATAGTGTATGATACTTGGATATTTGGACAATTGGATTAAGCAGAACACTTAAAAGTGTTTAATGGGGTTAAGTGGGAAGAAGAGCTTCAATATAATGTATTTTAGGGGCACATCTCATTCAATATTATTTAAGAGTTGTTAACTATCTTATGTGGACATTTTAGGAAGATAGAAGAAAAAAAATCTTTGCCCCATGAGGCTGTATGATTTTCAAATTGTATTTTTAGCGGGAAGATACTGGTTTTTGCCTTCTCTGTTAACAGGTTAAGAGTGGGACTGCTAATCTAAAGGTTTTCATAATTCAGAACTATGATTTAGAAACTAAAGTTCCTGTAAGATTCAAGAAATAATATTTTTTTCAAGAAAAAGAATGGTGTCAAGGTAGCTTTAGTAGCGGATGTCTCTCCTCTATGGAATTAGATTCACAGGTCTGGAAGGAAGGGATCTTGATCTTGTCTGTTGAATATCATAACTAGATCATGGTATGTGGCCTGAGAAGATGGATTGGGCAGGTCCTGGCGGGAAAGACGTGGTTCCCTTGAAAGGGAAAAGGAGGAAATAAAGTGACTACTAACAAAGATGTAGGCAGGGGTCAGGGAAATCCACAAGTATCTTAAGAGTTAACAACAACAGAATGTCATTACCCCTGACAGGAGCTGTGGCCTTCAGGCAAAGATTGCAGTCACTGCCAAAGCAGCCCAGGAGGGCAGGAGCCAGGGGGAAATATTGCCACCTCTGTCTCTTCCCTCCATTCAGTTTCTTACTGGCCATTCCATTGGATGACCCAAATGGACCCCAGAAAGCATGGAACCAAGAGATGTAGTCTCAGGAGAGTAGACTCCTGGGGCAAAGTGGTGGAGATCAGGGTGCAAAGTGGAGGAGAGTGGATCTGGAGGGGCAAATGGAGAATATCTAGACAGTGGGGAAAATCTTCAAGTTAAGAAAAGTGACCTTCCTTGTCCCTAGCATTCATGTGTTCATTTGAAGGGTTAACTAGGGTGCTTCATTTGTTAGGATTTTTTTTGCTTGTGGACTAACCTCTAAATCAGATATTGTGAAGGGGAGCCCCATGCAGAAATGTTTTGTTTGGTTCACACAGTGTTTTCTTTTAAATACCAACAAATGGCAAACTATGGTGCCTTTGGGTAGATTCACATCAAAGTCTGAGTCTCATATTTCTTTTGACAAATGGAAAATTTGGCAGCACTGAACATGCATTGGGAACAATCTGCTAAGTTTAGTAGGAGCTGCCCCTTTAGACAGGTAGGAACTCTTCATTTTGCCTCAATCCCCACCACTCCCTATTGTAGTCTTAAACCCACATGGCTTCTGCCTGATATCTGTAGACATTTGAGTTTGTGACCCCTGGCCTCAACAAAGCACTTTAGAGAAGGAAGGATAGATAAGTCACACTTAACCTAGAAAGACAGTGAGCTCTGTCTTGGAAGATGCGCTTCTCTACAAAGGGAATAAAGAGACAGGTAGATTAATCTTGTCCCGGAGACACAGTCTGAGTGTTTGTTAGACTACCTAGGAGAAGGTTTTGCTAGATACATGAAGTTCAGTTGGATTTTTTAGGTCGGTCTCTGTGTTTACCTTTAAACTTTTAATTCTTTTCCATAGAACAAAGATTGTTGAATGGAATATGTTCCAGCTTATTCCTTATTTCAGTGCAAGAACATGCTAGGAAAAGAGAAAGCCTAAAATGGGAAAGAAAGAAAGAAAGAAAGAAAGAAAGAAGGAAAGGAAGAAAGGAAGGAAGGAAGGAAGGAAGGAAGGAAGAAAGAAAGAAAGAAAGAAAGAAAGAAAGAAAGAAAGAAAGAAAGAAAGAGAAAGAAAAGAAAGAAAGAGAAAGAAAGAAAGAAATAGAAAGTAGAGAAAAAGCAGGTAAACTGTAATCTGATATAAACAACACTATCAGGAGCATCCTGTTTCTTACAGTTTTGTGAAGTTAGCCTGATTTCTTTTTTTTTTAAAGGTTTTATTTATTCATTTGAGAGAGCAAGTGAGAGAGAGAGCGAGCGCTAGAGGGTACAAGCCAGGAGGAGGAGCAGAGGGAGAGGGAGACTTCCCACCAAGCAGGGAGCCCGATTCGATTCGGGGCTTGATCCCAGGACCCTGGGATCCTGCCCTGAGGCTGAAGGCAGATGTCCATTGGACTGAGCCACCCAGGCGCCCCTGTTAGCCTGATTTCTTTAGCATAAACTCCTAGAATAGGAATGGCTGCGGTGGTGCGTGTTTAAATTTTTGATAGACATTCCCAAACAGTATACCTGTTTTTAAGACTTTTAATTCTTATTGTCAAATTGCCCTGTCTGGAGTAATAGACAGTGAGGACTCAAATGAGGACATATAACCCAACGTAAAGGCAGCCTGTTAGATGTTTATGATAGGAACAGACTACATTTTTACCTACTAGGACCATATATTGTAAATAATCTCAGCACTTAAGTTTTGGAGTTTAAAAAAAAAAAACCTGTAGGTAAGATAGAGACTACCAAGTTTGCATGATAATTTTTTTTCTCTGCTCTATGAGATTTTTTTTTAATACTATACTGCTTAGACTGTATCAAGAGAAATGGGCTCTATTATTCCTATGAAAAAACATTGGAATTAGAAGAGCTGAGTTTTAGTTCTGGCCCAGCTGTTTCTCTGTTTATATGATCTTGGACAGGTTAGTTGACTTGTCTTAATCTTCTCATCTATCCAGTGGAGAAAATACCATAATTGATTCAAAGTGTTACTGTAAGAGCTAAATAATACTATCGATGAAAATATAGAGTATTTTGTAAACTGCAAAGCAATATACAAATTTCTCGATATCATTAGTGACAATAGTAATACTATCCCTAAATTTTTCTGATATAGTTCCTTCTGGTTACTCCTCAGGTTACAGATTAGTAGGCTGGATGGACATTCTCTTGAAATTGTGTGCCTCTTTTCTTTTAAAACACTGGATCTCTCTATCTGAAAGGAAACTTTCAGGAGAATTTATGAACTTGCAGTCTTGGAACTTGGAGAGAAGAGACACATATTCCTGCATATTCCCAGATCATTAATCCTACTTTTAATTCTGCTCCCAACCTTGTACCACATCATTTCCTAATGCCCAACTGCAGTGAGTAATAACAACCTTTGGGCAGATCAAATTTCAGTTTTAAAATACAGGAAGCAAAGCTGTGCTTTGGTCTTTCTCCTTTTTAAATTATAGCTAAATGTTCTTTTTCTCTATTTAGGCAAGTCAGATGCCTGGTTTCTGCCAGACCAAAGGGAAGCCAGGCCCCTCTTGTGTGTATGTCACTGTCATAAACCCAGAAGGTCTGGGCTTATGAAGCAGCTACTTATGAAATAATGTTTTGGCATTGAATGCCTCACACCTGAAATTAGGATCTTTGGAAGACGTTTTCCGGGGTTTTGTGGTGGTGGTTGTTGCTTTTGTTTTTCTTTTTATGTTTGCTCCTATAAGATCTTTATGATGAAGTATTTCTAGTATTTCAATAGATCTAGCTGCTTGGAATCTGGTGAATTGTCAACAGGATATATTCTCTCTCAGAATTTGTTATTCTGCTGGAACCACGCTGTGGTGCTTTTGTGATTGAGTTAGCCACGAGATAACCCCTGCCCTTAACTTTCTACATTAAAATTGTTTCTCTTCGTCGTCCAGAACGGTGGGATGGTATTTCTCAGGTAACTGTTTAGCATGTAAAGCTTATTAAAAGCTTGTTACTGAAAAATAATAGGGCTCTTGCCTGTAGGAGCCATTGCAGAAGGTGAGAGCCCCTTTTCTGGTAAGAATTCAGGTCAGGACCCTTCATTTCCCTAACAGAACATCAGCTGATAGTACCTGTATGCTGCACTTGAAATGCTCCAGCAATCTTAATCGTCCGTTGAGGAAGACAGCTTGCGGGGCAGGTTAGTCACGAGTTACTATAGGTTCTCAAAGAGCTTCCATTTTATCATAGTAGCACCAGTAAATAGCTTGCCTGGACTATGTTAACCAGCCATGCACAGATATGCCTTTACTGAGCTGCATTTCAGTATCTGGCCTTTGGCTTCAGCCAACAGTCAAAGGAAGAAATGGCCACCTGGCTTCAGCCAAAATCACCGTTCCTTATTTCTAACTTATTTTATGGAGGGACTATGTCATAAATTCCTCTTTGAGTTCAGCAGTAGAAAATGGACGTTCCTTCCGACAAATCCATCTGCTTCCACGTTTACGAAATTGAGAATTCATAACCTATCATGTTCCCTTTTTAGCTTTGGTTTCCTAAGCTCAGAGCCAAAATTAGTGCTTCATTACAATAACTCTCGTCTCCATTTCCTGGTAGTTATCTCTTTCTTCCATGTGGATTAGCTCTTCTTTTCTTTATTTCAGTGATCCTGTACATGTGTTTATTTTAAGCCATTTTAAATCCTTTATGGAAGTAGGTAGAGTTCAGATTATAAATAAATGGTATCGCTCGTATTATTGTCACAGTCACATTATTGATTTATGTTTGGCGTTAGTCTCCTGTTTCCCTCTAACTTCTCCTTTGTCCTTGCTGATTTGCTCATATTTGGATGGGGATGAAAAATCAGACTAGGAGCAAAAAAGGGATATGATCCTCAACAGAAACCTGGCAAAATTTTTATAGTTTAAAGCATAAAGTTACAAGGCTCACTGTACAAATATTTTTATTTTCATGTGAATCTGAGAGGTATCACTTGTCTTAGATACAGCAGAGGGGTTAAGAGTGTTTGGTTAGGGGACTTTGTTTAGGTTAAATAGTGGACTTCATGGCCAAAGTCTCCCCTGTAGCCCTCAGTGTTAGAATTATGAAGCACTTTTCAGTTGAATCTCATATCTGGGTTTAGAGTTGCTATTTTAGGCAGAAACCAGGGCTTATGACCTGGAGAAAAAAGTCTGACTTTTGGGATACTCTGACATCACTATCCATAGGAACTGATGCGTGAGCACTGGGGTTGGAAAGCTAGTCTGGCTAAAGGGACTTAAAGACTTTGGGATAAGATGACAGTTCCAGGTTATTGGGTAAAGAAGAAAACTCAAAAGACATCTGGCAGTAATGGTGGGGAGAACATCAAGCAAAAACCATGTAGGAACAAAGGGAAAAGCAAAACAGAGAAAGCAGGATCCTGAGATCCAGGTCATACCACAGACTTCCAGTCTTCTCTCGGTGAGTCTCAGCTGGGCCCAGGGAGGGCTTGTGATTTAGCGGGTGGGTGGCACGGTTGGCCATAGATTAGGTCACCATGGAATCAGTACCCTCTTTACTTGGAACATCTTTCCAGGGCTGGACCATTCCTTTAGGGTTAAGTGAGAAATCGCTGTTCAAAGAGGAAGCACATCCATGTGCTGCTGCATTTTTTTAAACCAAAATAACATGTTTGCCTATTGCTAGAAGCCTGCCCTTTTAGAAACAAAACAGAATGGCACAGACAGTGGCTTTCAGGGATGAAGATACTTCCCTTTGTGTCTGTTCTAGTCAAGCCTCTTCTGGTTGCATGGAACAGAAACCATCATGAGCTAGAGTTTGGTGCAAGTATGTGAATATGTTCTCGGGAGAGTGATGTGAGACTTCCATGGTCAGGAACCTTCCCAACCTCAGGGGAGCTAGAATTGGGAGGCTTTTTTGGGACTCAAGACAGCTACGTTCTCGCTTTCTCTTTCCCTTCATTGTGTTTGTCAGGCTAAATGTTTAGGTCCATGTTACGGCAAGTGCAGACTGAGGACCGGCAGCAGGGACATCCCCTGCAATCTTGTAGCAATGCAGACTCTCAGACCCCACCCCAAATCTGAATTCGCATTTTAACAAGACCTCCTGGTGATTTGTTCGCACATGAGGGCTTGAGGAACATGGTGTTGGTCCCTGGCTATTTATAGAGTTGTTCCCTTTACTCGGGTGCCCACTCCAATGTCATCATCCTGGATGAGGGGGTGGGCAGGGCCATGTGACAAGCATGACCTTGGCTGGGGCTGTGGGAGGGAGAGGCCAGGCTGGCTCATCTTATACACTATCTAAGACTTTTGGGCTTTCCTTTAACTTGTAGCATCTTTTAGGACCATGGTTGGTTCCCAATTGCCGAGACATAGTTGGTAAAGAAACCTTGTGATTTATTTAAGACTAAATAAAACTGGTTGCAGCACCATTACTACCTGAAAATGTCATTGTTTTACTTATATCTTACGTTTTATTGGCTTTTCAAAGATAATTAAACCTGAAAACACTGTAGACTAGGTATAATTTAGGCAGTTGTGTGAATAGGAGTTTTTAGCTCTGATATGAATGTACTCAGGTGATTTAATGACAGCTACGTCTTGCTTCCAACTAGCAGACACTGATCAGTGCTAGCGTTTACAAAGCTTACGGCGCCCAGCTCTGTCTGGAGTCCCGTGTGCATACCTCTGGCTCCCATCATGCCCATTAGCCTGTGAAATTGATTCTTTTAAATGGTTATACAGGTCTTTGGCTTATAGCCAACTCTATGACTGAGCAAGTGAGTCCCGTTTTCAGGAATTCTCTGAGTCAGTTAGATCTTCAAGGACGGGTGTGTGTGTGTGTGTGTGTGTGTGTGTGTGTGTGTGTGTGTGTGTG